>NC_073635.1:68226956-68531739 GCF_029407905.1 Bubalus kerabau
TTTTTGTTTGTCTTTTGCTAGCTTTAATATTAATATTTTATGATATTATGAGGAAGCAATTGATTTTAAGAATTGGGATTCCTGCTTTCTTTTCCTTTTTAAAAATTCTATAAATATAAATCAGCAAGTAACAAAACGAGTGACTCTGCAAAGTTATTACCCCAGTGAGTTGAATATGAGCATTATAATTCACCAGTGGCTGATGACCAAATGGATCTAAAGAAAGAATGGGAAGGTAGACTTTAAAGATAAATATACAACGGTAGTAATTTCTTCAATAAGGTATTCATGAAATGGAAATTTATGACAGGAAGCCAGACCAGGAAATCGAACAATTTGGATTTTTCTCTTCATTCTAATCAGTTTCTCAGCTTCCTTTTCTGATTAGTGCCCTCATTAAGGCTTCTTTTGGGCTTCCCTGGTGGCTCTGCAGTAAAGAATCTGTGTGCAATGCAAGAGATACGGGAAATGCGGGTTCGATTCCTGTGTTGGAAAGGTCCCCTGGAGGAGGATACAGCAACCCACTTCAGTACTCTTGCCTGGAGAATCCCGTGGACAGAGAAGCCCAGTGCCTAAAGTCCACAGAATCAAAAAGAGTCGGACAGGACTGAAGGAACTGAGCGCATGCACACACAAGGCTTCTTTCCTGGATCGCTGACATGTTTCTAGTAGACCTTTGGAATCACACTTTGGTTTACAGGCAGTGATTTCTGCCCGAGCTGAATTTTAGAACACGAAGGTCATTCATTTCTATCCCAGAAGGATGGTTCACATATTTATGTTCTAGAAAGTGGGCTGAGAAGAAAAATTTGCTACTTTATTAATTAGGGCCCTTTAACATTTTGTATTCTCAAGCTTAATCATTTGCTTGTTTGAACTAAAGTCATCTTCCTTAATCACCATCATTAGTGGCTGTCCATGAATGATTACCTCTCTGAATTTTATAAGCATGTTAGAATTTAATGCATTTTACATTCCCCATTAGGGACTAGATATCATTCAATATTTTACTATTCCAGTGTATTTTTAAAAGCATGATATTAACTGTAGGTCTGTTCGATTTCAGTGGTTGAAGAGAGTCCTGCTCCCCTCATCAGTGCTCAAATTGGTGTGGAGGTGGTGTTGGGAGGGCAAGGAGAGAGCAACTCGGAGTCTTAGTGATCTAGAGTTGGTGCCATTTTATAGTTTAAACTTACCAGGAGATTTCAAAGAGTTTACTTCATTAAAAATGAGAACGCTTGGACTTTTCCAGTGATGAACAGTTTCACTGTCTTTTAGAAATAGCCCATAACACTTTGGGAATCACACATGTAGTAATTCCTAGTTCAGATTTTTAAGAAGACACAGAACGCCTCTATTCCTTTTCTGCCTGATAGTCTTTCGACTGTCTGGAGCCATCTTAATATCCCTGATTATTCTCATCACATTGGATCATGCCGCATTTGTTAATTTTCCATACTTTGAAAATCTGTCATGATGTGATTCTCCTTCTTCGTTCCTTATGAAAATGGACACCTATTCCAAAATGAGACACCAGCCTCGCCCACACACACATGCCACTTTCTGGTGTACCCAGTGCTGCATAGGAGTTTTTGTGTTCTCCAGTTTTATTCTCAGGATGACCCTGGCAGACACGGACCTCTAATGTGTATTCATTTCTGCCCTTCTCCTGAATAGACCAGAGAAGCTCTAGGAAGGCAGCATCCATCCTTGTTTTTTTGTTGTATCCCAACTCCTTGCACAGTGCTTTGTACACAGGGGTGACTTAATTGTTGAATGAATGAACCCTTACTCCTCACCCTGGTGTTGGGAATTGGCAATTGAGTTGTCAGTCAGAGTTGGAATAAGTTTCCGAGCTTGGGAGAGTGTTCACTTTTGTATAATGCTCAGTAAAAAAGCTTTCAAGTTTGTGTTTGTCTATATTGTTTGTTTGTTTTAGTTGCTTCTGATTTTTCCTAAAACATGATTGCTTTGAGCATACAGGGCTTTCTGATAGTCAGTTTAAGCCCAGGACAATCAGAAGGATCTGAGGGATGAGAAAGCACTTATCATTGCAGTGGTAGGAAGGGAAGCAAAGGTCCTGAGGTGGGAGAGGGCTTAGTGCACTCAAGGCATGGAAAATTCCATGAGCTGTAGCTGAAGAATGACAGCAGGGATGTTTGGATGAGGTTGGAGGCCTACATTCTTGTCATGAAATTCTTTTGGACCATGCTGAGGACTTTGAAAGATTTTAGACTGGATCCCCGGTGGTAGGGGGACAGTGAATTCTAGGGAACTACGATAAGATGTGAGATCCAAGAAGGTGTTGAAAGTAAACTAGGAGAGAGGTGATGGTGGCTCAGTTTAGCAGAGTTGATGAAGGTCATGAAGACAAGTGGATGGATTTGGAGGTGGGTATTGGAAGTAGCACTGATAGGTTTACTGTAGGGTGGGATAGGGGATGATGTAGGCGCAAGAGAGGAAGTAAGAATGTCACTTACCATGTAATGGCAGGAAGTGAAGAACAAATCCCACTAAATTCTGTTCCTGGAATGATCAGTTATCTTATATAAATGGACTTTGGGTTTCATGAAATGATATTCCCACTTTCAGGTACAACCATGCAGCAGGTTAGCTTGGAAATACATGCTGTGAAAATGGGGAAATTCCCAACACCAGTTCCCAACACCAGGGTGAGGAGTAAGGGTTCATTCATTCAACAATTAAGTCACCACTGTGTACAAAGCACTGTCCAAGCAGTTGGGATATGACAAAAAACAAGGATGGATGCTGCCTTCCTGGAGCTTCTCTGGTCTATTCAGGAGAAGGGCAAAAATGAATACACATTAGAGCCTTTCCCCATTTCCAGTCCTAAATCTTAATAGCTTCCTCCTGCATATGCGTGAAGGAACAGTGTCGACACCAGTTGGTCAACGAGGCAGGTTGGATTTTCCTCTTTCATAGCTCTCCCTTACTGTTACTTAATCCATTAGAAATGTAAATATATCTGATATTTTTTTGTTCCTTAGTTCTGAGAAGTAGCGACAGCTCTTCTCTAGCACTGGCTAGGGTTAACCTGTACACATATAAATTTGCTTAGCTTTTCAAAACAGTGCAAGGTTTTCCAAAGATAAGACAGTTCATTTACATAACTTGGAATAATTTGGCTGGCAAACTCAAGGAGATAGAGCGTGTGGATCAAGTTTAACACATTCATTTAGGTTGGCTGCCTCCCATGCATGCGTTCCCTGTGCTTGCAGAGGGTCCCATCTGTTCTGCTCCTGGCCAGAGAACACGGTGCCTGTGAGCATTGTAATTTCTGACTGCAGATGCCCAGTGCTTCATAACTGGTTTAGGGTGCCCCAGATCCCCACCAGTAACATTGTTAATTAGTACTAATATAATGATATTATTCTAGAACTAGGAGACCTGTCTGTTACTAATGTACTCAGAAGAGTGCAAAAACCAACACACTTCTTTCTTGTCTTTTTCCCTGTTTGCATCTTGACTTTTTTTTTTAATAACTCAAAGATGCCTTCTCCATTTCCCCCAAACTATTCAGCTCAGCCTTCAAGACCCTCATCATGACTTCCCAGGACCTCCTGTAGATTTATCCTCCTTTAATCTCCCAGAAGATCTCTCTAGACCAAGGGAGGTAGACTGACATTTCCTCCACAAACCCTGTTTTCACCCTTTGCATCTCTATTCCTTGGGTTCTTTCTGTTTGAAATTACCTTTTTACCACCCCACCCCTCCATCCCTGCCTGTCACAAATTATACTCATTTTAAATGCCTACCTAATAGGCCATCCTTTGATGTCCCAATAACCTGCCTGTTCCTCTCTTTTGATATTTTACCTCTTCCCTCTTGTCCTCGCTGGACATCCTAGGGTTTTATTGCCTTGTCCCTGCAAACCCTTCAAATGCTTTCTAGTACCAGCACATTGCCTTACACATAGGATGTTGCCAATTAGAATTTGATGACTTTAATTGAATTTTCAGTATCTAATTATCGTTTAACTATAAGCAACAGAAAAAAAAAATCATTTCAAGGCAGAGTTTTGAAATGATGCAGCCAGAGGCATGCTTTTCTAGTTCCCACTTTCCATCCTGGAAGAGATCAGGCTGCCAGCAAGGCCACTGGAACCTTTAATCTTTGTTGTTCTTTAGTTTTCAGAAGTGACCCAGCCTCTTTCATTTTGCGGTGGAAAATAAATTCAAAGGGGAATGTTCCTGCCGAGTGGGCTGGCCAGGGAGGGGCCAGGTTTATCTTCGGCAGAGAAGCCATTAGAGGGCCCAATGGACTTGTTACTTTCCAGGCCTGCTTTCTCTTGGATTACATTGTTTCCCTTTGAATTCTCCAAAACCTGTCAGGTGTTTTCTTCCTTCTCTCCCTTGAGTACCTCCAGTTAATCTAAGATTAGCCTGACAGCCCCTATTTTCCAGGTCTCTGGTTTCATCAATAAAATAGGTTACATCTTTTTTGAGCTCCATTACCTCCTTCCATAACCTTGTTCTCTTGATCCATATTGTGGCTTATTCTTTATTCAGCTTGCCCCATCCATTTTTGGCTATGTTCCCACTTCCTAATTCCCACTCTTGAATGGGACAATTTAATTCAATAATTGCCGGGACTGTAGAAGCCTGACAGTCTCACAGCCTTTTGTGTGGTGTTTTCACCTCGTTGCTCTTCTGGTTGCTACCACTGGCTTTGAGCTCACCAACCTCATCGCTCAGAATTCCTAATGAATTGCCACCTTTCCTTTCAGAGTATCAATGATTGACAGATTTCTTTCATTTATCATAAAAGCTTATTTTCTAGAAATGTGGGAAAAGTTATAAGGACCCTTACTTATTTAATATTAGAGGTAATATCTTTCAAGTGAAGTGTACACTGCCTGAGGGATACATAGGATATCCCATTATATTTATTTTGATATTATATCTCTTAATTCCTATTTTTATGTTTTAATTTATTAAAAAAATTTTTTTTTTGGAGCATAGTTGCTTTACAATGTCGTGCAAGTTTCTACTGTACAGCAAAGTGAATCAGATATATATCTGTATCTGTATATAGGCTTTGTAAGAGATCCCTGGGTAGGGAAGATTCCCTGGAGGAGGCCACAGCAACCCACTCCAGTATTCTTGCCTGGAGAATGCCATGGACAGAAGAGCCTGGCAGGCTACGGTCCATAGGGTCACAAAGAGTGGGACCGACTGAAGTAACTTAGCACGCATGCATGTATGTATATATTCCCTCTTTATTGGATTTCCTTGTCATTTAGATCACTGCAGAGCATGGAATAAAGTTCCCTATACCATACAATAGGTTCTCATTAGTTATCTATTTTATAAATGCGTGCTAAGTCACTTCAGTCGTGTCTGACTCTTTGTGATCCTTTAGAATGTAGCCTACCAGGCTCCTCTGTCCATGAGATTCTCGAGGCAATAATTCTAGACTGGGTTTCCATGCCCTCCTCCAGGGGATCTTCCCGACCCAGGAATTAATTGGGCATCTCTTCTGATGGCTCAGACGGTGAAGCGTCTGTCTACAATGTGGGAGACCTGGGTTCGATCCCTGGGTCGGGAAGTTCCCTGGAGAAGGAAATGGCAACCCACTCTAGTACTCTTGCCTAGAAAATCCCATGGACAGAGGAGCCTGGTGTCCATGGGGTCGCAAAGAGTCGGACACGACTTCACTTTCACTTTCACTTTCTGTCTCCTGCATTGGCAGGTGGGTTCTTTACCACTAGCACCACCTCAGAAGCCCTATCTATTCTATATGTAGTATCAATACTGTATACATAAATATACATGATATATTGGCAGAGTATTGATTGAATGGGAACATAATTTATAAAAATACATGCAACCAATATTACATGAAAATGGGTTTAGTGATAAGATGTGTGATCAAAATGTTTGGGGACCATTGCGTTTCAGAGCATTGAGTCTGCAGTCAGACCTGGATTCCAGCTCCTTTTTCTGCCCCCTTACTGCATGTATAACCTTGGATCTGTTCTTTAGTCTCTTTGGTCTGGAGGTCCTCATCTGCAAATTGACAGGAAAACCGTTTTGCAGGGTTGTTGAGTGGATTCGGTGGAGAAATGCATGTCAGTAAGTGAGCAAGTTCATGCCATGTAGTCTGTATTTGTTACTGTCATTATTCAGCTCTGTTTGCCGATATGATTGCTGGTGTTATTTTATTATGTCCTTGTCCAATATCTCACTGTTTGTGATTGCAGAGGAACTGAACCTACTCTACATGTCAAAAAAAATCTCATATCATACACATTAAAAATGTGAATGATAAAACTTAGAATTTTTAAAACTGCGCGCCCACACTCACCCTACCTTAAAATGCATAATAAAAATGGATTTTGTAACATATTTACCTAACTTTTGTAAGAAAAGTAAAGTAATTGGTTGGAACTTTGAAAAACACTGAATCCATAATCCATTCAATAGAGCCATTTTGTTGATACAATTAGCTTATGGTGCATTTCCTTTGGTCTTTTAGAAATAAACTCTTTTGGAGAATATTTATGATAAGCCTGCTTTTTATTGAATGCTGCCACATCATGTATAGTTTTAAGGTGATATTCTGGTATAAGATGCTTTAGGAAATAAAATGCTTAGTACGCATTTATCTGGTATATTGGCTGAGATCTGAGGATATAAGAGAATTCTTTGGTGAGGTAAAGAAAAGTTCACCATAGTTTGCAAGACTGGTTCATGTGGAATTTATAAGAATGGACTGACCAGCGTGGCCTTTTAAAATTCCATAGTTAATCTCTTTATTGAAAGCTGCTGGGCTAGTTGATTAAGAAAGCCTTATGGGATGACTGCTTTTAGTGTCATACAAATGAAGCTGAATTGTTGCTAAGTAAACCACTATAGATCAAAGTGCCTTGTGGTCAGAGTCCTGCAGTTAATTTTTTTTTTTTTTTTCATTAAGTTTTAAAGAGAAGGTGAAGGGTTGAAGAATGAAACACACTAAATTTGACATCTATGATGTCCATTTACATCCAGGCATTTCTTTAAGTGTCTAATCTGAGTGATTGGACAAGGAGTGCAGCAAAGCAGAAACGGATAAATGTAGAGCTATGTCAATTAATACTTGTTTCCCATTTATAATTGCTGGGATCCTTTTAGCCATTCTGGAATCAGTAGGCGTACAGACAAGGTTTCAAGGGCTCCCAGGGAAACTGACGAAGTACATCTACTGACTGGTCCGTGGCGTGAAGGCCCTGTTGTCATACTCATATCAGCTTTAAGTGTACATGGGACTATTAAGTGTTACCCTGAGATCTTAGAGGTACTAAAGAACAATGTTTTATGTCCTTTGCCCCCCTCCCACTGAACTGTAGTGCATGCATCTCATTCTTCCTTATTGTCCACTATCTGAAATCGTGTATGAATACGTTTGAATGGATCAGATGCATGTATGAACATACGTTTTGCTGGACTAGGATGACAGTGAAGAAAGACATAAGGGAAAAAGGACTGAAAGGGTGAACTGAAAATGGAAATTGAATCTGCCATACAAATTCCACAAGTTCTGTGCTGTGATTTTAAGTACTTTCTGTGAAAAGTTCAGGCATTGTTGTACTGACATTTGTTTCTGGATAGTGGAGAACATTATATAGGTATATATAGTGGTATACTAAATGCTGTTTTGGAAAGGACTCCTCTTTTGCCATGTGCATTTTAGTGGATATGTGCATTTTTCTAGGGCGACTTGTAAAAAGCCCATTTTATAATGCTCATTTGATGTACTGGTAAGTAATAATCTTTCAGATTTTAAAATCAACAAATACATGCTAAATGTCTCATTCAAGGTCATAATGAAAACCAGTGTTAAACTTAGAAACCAAATTCATAAATCTGGGAACTATTCTCATGCTGTAGCCAGAAACCTGCAGCCTGCCCCATAGAACTGATCATAGATTCTTCTAGAGCTGACCATTTGTCCTTTTCTATAATTTTACCTTATCGTCACCATTGTTAACACCTTCAGTCTTTCCATTTGGCTCACTAGTCATAGATTAATGATAGATAAATATTAATTTATTATCCCCCCCCCCTTTTTTTTTGTATAGTAAGTACGAAAGGACCAAGTGACATAGAGAGCAAGTATTACTCCCATGGTCATGTTCTTTTTTCCTGAATGTATAGGGAAGAGAATTTACAGAAGTATGAAATAAATGGAAGGAGTTCACCTGAAGTTTTTCTGAAAATGTGTGGCTTCCCTGACAGCTCAGTTGGTAAAGAATCCACCTGCAATGCAGGAGACCCTGGTTCGATTCCTGGGTTAGGATGATCCACTGGAGAAGTGATAGGCTATCCACTCCAGTACTCTTGAATTTCCCTTGTGGCTCAGCTGGTAAAGAATCTGCCTGCAATGCCGGAGACCTGGCTTTGATCCCTGGGTTGGGAAAATCCCCTGGAGAAGGGAAAGGCTACACACTCCAGTATTCTGGCCTGGAGAATTCCATGGGCTGTATAGACCATGATGTCACAAAGAGTCAGACATGACTTAAGGAGTTTCACTCACTCAGTTTAGGAAATGGCCTTATTTTGCACTGGATAGAAAACTGACCTATGTGTGAACTTATTTATGCTGACTGGAGAAGGAAAAGGCAACCCACTCCAGTATTCTTGCCTGGAGAATCCCAGGGACAGAGGAGCCAGGTGGGCTGCTGTTTATGGGGTCGCACAGAGTCGGACATGACTGAAGTGAGTTAGCAGCAGCAGCAGCATTTATGCTGACACAACTGGGTCAGGAAGAAAGAATTTCTTCATGCTTCACTATGTTTAAGTTCCATGTTGACATATTATTTAGGAAGTTTTGTTTTCTTGATGCTTCTAGATATTGTAGACACATTAGACACACCTTGTAATGTGAATGCATATTCCCACCATGAAAGGAGTGGTAAGAGAAAAGATTAGCATTGTCTTTAGCATTATAGCAACCAAAAAATTCACTCTATTGTCTTTGTCTTGAAAGGGATGAGGGACAACACTTACTAAATACTGGGGGTGTCCCATCGTTGGGTCTGGTGCTCCTCTGTAACGGTTGTGCTCAGTCACTTCAGTCATGTCTGATTCTTTGTAACCCCATAGACTGTAACCTGCCAGGCTCCTCTGTCCATGGGATTTTCCAGGCAAGAATACTGGAGTGGGCTGCCATTTCCTTCTCTAAGGGATCTTCCCAACCCGGGGATGGAACCTGTGTCTCCTGCATTATAGTAGGATTCTTCACCACTGAGCCACGGGGGAAGCCTCCATAATGGTGGCCACCCTAATAAAAGTGCTAGGCTTTGTAGGTTATCTTTGTCTTTCCCCCCCCTCTTTTGAAAAAATGATGGGCTTGCACAGCTGGAAGCTTTGATTTTTATTTTTCAGTTCTGTGATCCTAACGCAAGTCCTCTGTTGCTCTTCAGGCTCACTCCAGAGAGAGATGATGCTATCAAAGTTGTAAATGCTCTGAGTGACTGAGTCCTGCCAGAAGCTTCCCTGGGAGGGCAGTAGAGCAGCCTTTCCAGTGCTTTTATGAAACATGAGTCATACCGAAATGCACCAGGAAGGAGGGAGGGCCCATGAATAAACCAGTATCGGGAAAGCTGCAGGCTCTTCTCTGCAGGATGTGGGAAGCCCTCCCCAAGTCAAGGATCTCTGGTGCCCTGCACTGGTTAAAAAAAACCCTTGACTGTTCAGTCCAGACCTTGCATAGCTTCATTGACCATGGAACTGTTTTTTTTTTCTAATGCTTTTTAATATATCATAAATGTGGTGCTGGAAAAGACTCTTGAGAGTCTCTTGGACTGCAAGGAGATCAGACAAGTTGATCCTAAAGGAAAAAAGCCCTACATATTCATTGGAAGGACTGGTGCTGAAGCTAAGGCTCCAGTACTTTGGCCACCTGACGCAATATGCCTGACTCATTGGAAAAGACCCTGATTTTGGGAAAGATAGAAGGCAAAAGGACAAAGAGGTGGTGGAGGATGGGATGTTTAGCATCACTGACTCAATGGAGATGAATTTGAGCAAACTCTGGGAGATAGTAAAGAAGAGAGGAGCTTGGTGTGTTGTAGCCCATTAGGTTGCAAAGAGTTGGACATGACGTAACAACAGAACAACAACTCCCATGAAGGTACAACAAAAGGAAATTTCATTATGAACCCAAGAAAGTGAGCAAACAATTCCAATGATGTATTCTTCATTTACAGGTACTTATTGGCCAATAATGAGCAATCTTTGGTCCTCTAATTGCAAGTTAATTGCAAGTAAATATAAAATCTCAATACTATTAGAGACAGGCCTTTTTAAACTAGAGAAAGATAGGCTTTGGAATGGAAAAAGAAGAACCTTTTGAATGTTTTGTTGAGTAATTGGTGACTTTTTCTAATAGGAAAAAAACCCTTTATAATTAGGAAGACATCATATGCTTAATTTTCACAATCTCATTTTTTTAACCTTTCTAATCCTCCTGGCATCTTTCTTTCATTATTTATTTGGTTGTAAAGATTTTGCTCACAGATTCAGAGTATGAGGTTAATTGTTACCCTACCTCCGATTAAAGCATCAGGAACTTAAAATTAGTAATGCTCATAGGATTGAATGCATTTTACCCTGGGACACCCATAAACAATTTCAGAAACAAAAACTTTTCCTTCCATTTTTGATATAAATGCTTTAGACAATGTGTTGTCTTTTAGTGATATTTTTGATAGACTGCAGAAAATACAAAGTTAACCAGATCTTGGTTGGATAAAACACTCTGTCATACATTTTTTTTTTTTTCTACTAGCTGTAAAGAAGCACATACAAATTTAATGAATAGAAGTTGGAATCATATTGCTTCTTAGTTTGGTCTTTTATTCTCTCCCTTAGGCTCAGTTTTAAATGAGTAGAGACACACATACGGGGAATTTTTTTTTTTCTTCCTTAGAAAATGTATAGGTCACTAATGTCATCATTTTGTGTCTGAAGTAGCATTGTGCTTGAATATGCCTCCAGTAAGTCATCATCAAAGCACTGGCCCCAGTTTTGCAGTGACTGAGTCCTTGGTGGAGCAGTGTGCTAGGATGTCACATAATGTTTGCTTTCTATGTTATATGCCTGGCCTCAGCATAAGTCAGGTCTTTATTAGTTCAGGAGAGAGATGAATGAGGTCTTAGCTAGCATGTGTTGATAATTGCTCTGAACTTAGGACTGCATTTAAAAAGTTCTTTAAATCTTTTGCCTAAATTTAGGGGGTGTGTTGATCTTCACACTCTCCCAGAATATATTATCGCTCAGTTGGTAAAGAATCTGCCTGCAATGCCGGAGACCCTGGTTCGATTCCTGGGCTGGGAAGATCCACTGGAGAAGGAGAAAGGCTACCCCACTCCAGTATTCTGGCCCACAGAATTCCATGGGCTGTATAGTCCATGGGGTTGCAAAGAGTTGAACACGACCAAGTGACTTGCACTTTCATTTTTTCACTTTCAGAATATATTAGGATTTTTTCCCATGAAAGTAGTGTTAGTCACTCAGTTGTGTCTGATTCTTTGCGACCCCGTGGACTGCAGCCCACTAAACTCCTCTGTCCTTCGGTTTCTCCAGGCAAGGATACTGGAGTGAGTAGCCATTCCCTTCTCCAGGGAATCTTTCCCACCCAGGATCTAACCTGAGTCTCCTGCATTGCAGGGGGAAATTTTACCATCTGAACCACCATGGAAATTCATAAAAGTTACTAAATTGTGCCATCAAAAAATATGATATCAAGGATATTTTCAAAAATCTATCCTGTTTTAAATACTAATTAGTTTGAGAAAAAATGATGTTGCTTTGTACACAAACTCTAGAGAGCCATATTCATTAAACCGATTGGTTCTTTCTTTGCAGGCTACACTATGTTTGTAGGATAAAAATGTATAATGCCCTAGAAAATGTATCTAAGATTATTTTAATATAAATTCCGTGTATGACTAATTTGCCAGGCAGACTATGTATACTGATATTTCTGATCTGGAAATATGCCAACGTTTAAATTTTTCAAAGCAAAGTGTTTATAAAGTTTCAGTTAAATACTATGCAATACACCAGTCTTCTAAGACTACTTGCATAAGTACTAAAGAAGCTTCTTCGCTTTGTTCAGGAAAATATTTTAAATCAAGTGACCTTTCTTTCCTTCTAATCTTAATGTTCCTTATATCAAACACTCATTTTAATTTTTTCCCTTATGCTAATGTATTGCAAGTATTTGTGTGCTACATGAACTCAAGCTAATATAAAATGAGTTAATTAGTAAATCAAATTCATTAGATAAATGAAGGACATTAGATAAATATATAATTTATGTCAGGTATTGGTTGAAATGTGAACAGATAAAAAATGCTGAGTTCACTGAAATTTTTAATGTTATGGTGTTTTTACTTCATTTTAAGGAAAAAAATTAATTTTAACAACAACCTTATGAGGTAGTATTTATTCTAATTGACTGCTTTACAATGAGGAGATGGTCAGAGTCTAATGAATTAGAACAACATTTATAATGTAAGTGATTTCATTTTTGGTTTTAAAAGAAAAGAAACCTCCAGTATCTTGATATCTATCATTGATTAACTATTTTTGGTTAAAGTTTCTAAACAAGTACAGGAACATGCATGTTCATAGCAGCACAGTTCACACTAGCCAAAAGGTAGAAACAACCCAGATGTACGTCAGTGGATGAAAGGCTAAACCAATGGTGATATATTCATTCAGTGGAATATTATTTGGCTGTACAAAAGAGTGGAGTACTGATACATACTAAAATGTGGATCAACCTTGAAAACATTATGCTAAGAGAAAGAAAGACACAAAAGGTCACATGTTATGTGATTCCAATTATATGAACTATGTGGAGTAATAAGTACATCCATAGAGACAGAAGGAAGATTGTGGAGTTGCTGAAGCTTGTGGGGAGGGGAAATGGGTAATAATCTCTTAATGAGCATACGATTTCCTTTGGGGTGATGAAAGTATTTTGAAACTAGACAGATGTACTGGATACAAAGCATGTGAATGCACTAAATGTTACTGAATTTTCCACTTTAAAATGCTTAATTTCACGTTATCTGAATTTCACCTCAAATTGTTTTAGAAAACAATGGGTGTGGCAGTATTCTAATAAAATTTTACTTGCAAGCAATTTGTCTTTAAAATAGAGCACTGTGCACTTGATAAGTTAATAATGCAGCATAGAGTCCGTAGTCACAAAGAGTCAAACATGACTGAAGGAACTTAGTATGCAGCACACATGGGGATTATTTAAGGTTATTTAGATTATAATAATTTATAATTTCTTAAAGTCCCTATCTAACCCTAACCCTACCATTTTGAACGATTGAAATATTTGGCTTAGTGAATTCTAGCAAGTTACCTTTTACAGACGTTTTTGGTCAGAATTGAATTTGCTGACTTTAAAGCCTTTGAGAAGTCTCCCAGTTGGAGGTTCACAGTGTATATTCCTATATGTTTGCTTGCTATTGTGCATTTAATCCTGGTTGGTATTGAGCCAACTTCTTTGCATGAATTATCTAATTTATTCCTGAAAGCAGCTTTATGAAGTGTACTATTTTACCTAGTTAATAGCTGAGGAAGCCAAGGTTAATATTCGATTGATCTGCACTGATCCCAAAGCTTGTTCTAGAACCATTAACCTAGCTTTTCTCTAATCCAGTGCATCCCATAAAGATGAATTAGTCTCAATAGAGTCAGTGTCGCTACTCTAGCACCGAAAGAAACAAAGTGAAAAATAAGATGTTTCTTCACGGGGGCAAAGTATTTGTTACTGAGTTTGCTGAAGGAGCCATACTGAAGTTAATTCAGTGGCGTGTTTTGTTGGAATATGTTAAAGACTTATTATATTGTAATTAAAACATTAAATATACAAGGGAGTTGGACAAAAATGGTAGAACATAATACTTGAGACTATCTTTTAAAATTTACCTGCTTACACTGTATTCAAAAGTATGTTCTTTTATTCAATACATATTTACAGAGTCCTAATAGTGAATGGGCTTCCCAGTTGGCACTAGTGGTAAAGAACCTGCCTGCCAACACAGGAGACCAAGAGATGAGGGTTCAATCCCTAGGTCGGGAAGATGCCCTGGAAGAGGGCATGGCAACCAACTCCAGTATTTTTGCCTGGAGAATCCCATGGACAGAGGAGCCTGGCAGGCTACAGTTCATGGGGTCACAAAGAGTCAGACACAACTGAGCGGCTAAGCAGAGCAGTACATGACAAATAAATATTTAATACACTATTAGGTAGTGATGAGAAAACTATAACAAGGTAAGATCTGAAAATATATGTGTATATTACATATCTGTGCTGCTTGCTGAGCTTTAGACAGTATGCTCAGAGTAGAGCTTGTTGAGAGGAGACTGGCCAGAGGCATGAAGAAAGTGACCAAAGAATTCATGGGGATGTCTGCAGAAAGCACATTTCTGACAGAGGGAATATCACATTCAAATGGCCTGAGGTAGGAGCGTGCTTGGCATTTTCAACAGACTGACATTAGAATGGCATTTTGTCTGCGCTGGAGTGAGGGAAGGAGGAATGGAAAGATGTACCTTTCTAGAGCTAAGCAGGTGCCAGATTTTACAATACTTGCAGGCCTGATAGGACCTTACGATTTTATTCTAAGTGATATAGCAAGCTTTCAGAGTGTTTGAGCAGGAGAGCATCTTAATCAGATTTACATCATAAATGTGACTGCTCTGATTCTTGCATGGAGAGGCAGAGATGGAATAAAGAAAACAACTAGGAAGATCTTGCAGTTGTCTACAGCAGCATCAACATTGCTTGGGACCTCGCTAGAAATGAAGATTCTCAGGGACCACCCTACCCCTACTGGAGTGCATCCCCAGGTGAATCTCAAACTTTCAAGCTTGAGAAGAACTGATTTAGACAAGAAATGAGGCTGGCTTGAGTAAGGTTGTCCAGGCAGAGGTGTTATCCAGAGGTAGGATACTGGGTATATTTTAAAATTGTGATTTGCTGATGTTTTATACATGGTTGTGAGATAAGAGAAGGGTGAACCATGTGCCTTGTATTGCAAAAAAGAAACAGAGTGTCAGAGATTTCTTGGAGGGGTTGGAAATCAAGCATATAGGCAGAGGTGCCTTTAGATATACATGGAAGAGGTTGGACATGTGTACCTGGAGACTAGAGATTGGGGCTAGAAATTGGGAATCTATCAGCATAGAGATGGTGTATACATACATCAGACTAGAAAAGATCTGGAGAAGGAAATGGCAATCCACTCCAGTATTCTTGCCTGGAGAATCCCAGGGAAAGCAGGGCCTGATGGGCTGCCGTCTATGGGGTCACACAGAGTCGGACACGACTGAAGCAACTTAGCAGAAGTAGCAGCAGCAGAAAAGATCACCCGGAGAATGAGTAGCTGGAGAAGAGGACGCCCAAGGGCTGAGGTCTGAAACAGCCCTACACTGGGCTCAGGAAGAAGAGAAACATCCAAAAACCAACATTTAACAGTGGATCCTGGGTGAAGCTATAGGATGATAATCAGGAACATTTGGCGTCTTGGTGCTCCTAGCATCAGATAAAGACACCATCAGAAACTTATGAACTGCTCATGAAATAATTGGTTTACTCATTTATTTCCTCCATTACACTCTAAGCCCTTCAAAACGGTGTCAGAATAATGTCGAGCATTGGAAAGGTGTTAAAAATAAGCCACTGGATAAATGAAGAAGGATCGCCTGTTTTATGTTAGTACATTACTTGGCATTTTTAGGACTCCCAGATTTATGTGATTCCGAATCTCGTCAGGCTCTGGGTCATCTGGTTTTTTGCACATGATTACTCACCTAAGTGCTCTTGGTAACTTGGGTGGAAACCTTTGCCATTATGTTTAATGTCCCCTGCCAGTTTCAGTGCTTTAGCATTCCCCCTTTGCTGTTTGGATGTAAATATTCACAATCCTCCCTTTTCTTGCAGTGCTTTCTTATCTGTCTCTGACAAAATTCACATACATTTTTACAAAGAAGGAATATTTTATCCCCTAATAGCTTTTAGTCCCAAAGGTATGTTTCTTGATAGATAATCTGAAGAGCAAAAAGTGGAACTCTTGATGTTTTGCAAACAACTGATTTGGGAAATCACATTTACTATATTGTGATCTATTTTTCTAAGAACCAGACAAGAACTTAGAAGCAAGACTCATAAGTCAAACTGTAGGCTTTTATTTGAAGCATATTTGCTTTGATCATTAGAAGATCAACCTGGAGAAGGGAAAGGCTACCCACTCCAGTATTCTGGCTGGGAGAGTTCCATGGACTATATAGTCCATGGGGTTGCAAACAGTTGGACACTACTGAGCGACTTTCACTTCACTTTCACTTCCTTACCAGAGGTTTAGGCTAAAGGTCCCAGGTCTGACACATTTGGTTGCAGGGATCATGAATTGGCAGGGTGGGAGGGGGCTGTGATTAGGAATATAGGATGATATAGGGGTTCATCAATGAGTAGTGAAAGAGCTGGAACTCTTAGGTTTTGTTTGTCAGTATCAGCTTAATATCATGTAAAAGGCAAGTCACAATCAAGTGTTCTTGTTGGTGGGATTTAAAACAGAAGAACATACTCCAGCATGTACTCTATATTAAATGGCCAAGCTTGATTTAGAATAAAGAGTTTAAATATATTTGCTTTCATATCACTCACACTGGTTCTGGCTCCCTGAATGCGTGCTTAATCGCTTCAGTCATGTCTGACTCTTTGTGACTCTGTGAACTGTAGCCCGCCAGGCTTCTCTGTTCATGGGATTCTCCAGGCAAGAATACTGGAGTGGGTTGCTGTGCCCTCCTCCAGGAGATCTTCCGGACCCAGGGATTGAATCCGTGTCTCCTGCATCTCCTGCATCGGCAGGCAGGTTCTTTACCACTAGTGCCACCTAGGAAGCCTTGCTGGGAAGAAGGCTTCACTGACATTTCTGTGTCTGGCTGTTGGTGTGTGTGTGGAAATTGGGTGAAGAGTAAGAGGACCTGAGAGGGGAACCTTAAGAGGTAAGTGGGAACTTTCAGGAAAGAGAGGAACCCAAGAGCAACTTAATCCCTCTCAGTTCAGTTCAGTTCAGCCGCTCAGTCGTGTCTGACTCTTTGCAACCCCATGAACTATAGCACGCCAGGCCTCCCTGTCCATCACCAAGTCTTGGAGTCCATTGAGTCAGTGATGCCATCCAGCCATCTCATCCTCTGTCGTCCCCTTCTCCTCCTGCCACCAATCCCTCCCAGCATCAGAGTCTTTTCCAGTGAGTCAACTCTTTGCATCAGGTGGCCAAAGTATTAGAGTTTCAGCTTCAACATCAGTCCTTCCAATGAACACCCAGGACTGATCTCCTTTAGGATGGACTGTTTGGATCTGCTTGCAGTCCAAGGGACTCTCCAGAGTCTTCTCCAACCTCTGGTTTTTATCAATTAAAACATTAAAAATACCAGTTATATTCAACAAATTCAAAGAAATGGTTGTTGATCACACAATTGTTCACACAGTTGTGGATGACGTAGGAGCTATAAAGAGCTGTTCATCGTAAGCCCTGATCTCAGGCTGATTACAGGAAGTAGAAGTGATTGGTTGTCTTCCAAAAATAAGCAACTGGTATTTATATCTTGATAAATATTAACCTTCTTCTTCCATTTTTTCTTTTCCCTTTCTTTTCTCCTTCGTAGTTTGAGTTGACATACACACTTATTGTTCTCAGGATAAAAGCATTTCCAGGGGATATCCAGCCATTTTCAGCAGAATGGTGTGACTGTTACTTAGAAAGGAATGAGGTGGGTGGCACATACTAAGGCAATGGGGCAAAACCATACAAGACACGAGGTGAAATATGATGTGACGTAAACAGAGTGATAGACTCAGGGAAGGGCGGCCATGTTAATCTGGGCAAGTCAGGGAGAGGCAGTCTTTGGATTAGCCTCAAAGGATAAACAGGGTGAGCGTGCGAGAGGCTGGGTCAGATGAGCAGTGGACTGACAACGGGAGATGTGGTACCTGGGATGTGAGTAGGAGACAAGGGTGTCACTGGAACTCAGTTTAAGGTGGAGTTTTCCTTCACTCTAGGGACTGGCTTGTTAGAAAGTCTTTGAGCAGAGAAGTGATGTAATTAGAACTATAGTCTAAGAAGATAAATGGGGATGAATTTACAGAGTCGAGTCTGGTATGAAAGTTCAAAACAGAGAGATAGTGGTATTGGTCCAGTCTGGAAGTGGTGAGGTCCTGAGTGGTAGGGGGCTGATGGAGGTTATTGAGTGGAATGAAAAGAGAAAGGACACGGTGGAGATGGATATATAGAAATATTGGGAAGGAGAATATTGGGATGTGAAAAATAGGACTGAGTAGTGATTGGGGTACAGGTCAACCCAAAGGAAGGATTCTGGGGCAGGGAACTGAGAAAATGAGGGTGTCTTACGTAGAACTAAGGATGCCATAAGCAAGAGCTGGTGTGAAGAGGAGGGCAGTGAGTTTCATTCTGCACGTGTTCCTGGAGCAGGTACAGGGGGACATGCCCTACAGCCAGCGGCAAAGATAGGCCTGGACTTGGGAGAAGTGCAGAGAGCGATGTGGTCCTTACTTGTTGCAAGGTAATAAATGAAACTGGATGATATAGTAGCATCCTTTTAGGTAAATTTATATAATTAATATTCAAGCTCATTGAAAGAAAGCTCAGATTTTAACTAAGTAATATACGGAAATACAATACATTTCCTTTTGTCTCCTGTAGAGCAAGGATTCAAGATAATTTCCTTGAATGAGGTTTGTTGCAAGAACTCTGTTGAAAACAGCTTTGTGACTCTAAAGGCAGACGCTTCTGTAAGTGTGAACCATGATCCAGTGAAGAAGGCATTTCCCTTTCAGGCATGACACGTGTTTGATTTCCAAGGGCAAGACTTTCTCATCTGATTGCCAGCCTCCCTAATTAGGAGGCCTTGAAGATCATTGCCTCAAGGTTGTTCAAGCTGAAAAAGCATTCACAAGCACAAACATATTTTATGTCCAGTCAAAGTCGCTCTAGTTGACTGAACACCGTTAACGTTATCATAGAGACTTACCGGGAGCTCCAGGCAAACACTGCCAGCAGCATTGGTATTCAGGACAAAGACAGCCATCAGTGTAAATTCTTGTCTACTATGCAAGGTGTATCTTTTGATCTTTTCAGAAAGAGCTAGAAAATTGGATGGTATTTGCAGGAGCCTTTCAGCTGAGAAATGTCAATAATGTAATCGTGTTGAGACCAGTACATGGAATTGACTTGTTGGGAGATGGATACAGGTGCAAGGATGATATGTGTATCTGATTATTATATAGAACTGAGTTTGGGTGGGAGATGCAGGGTCGCCAGGCTTCAGCAGGAAGCACCGTTAGGAGAATGTGATGAATCCTCTAAGCAGATTTCTGTTTTTAGAAAACAGAAAGAAATAAGAAAGTAAATTTCTCTCTCCTATTTGCATGTGTAGCCTATAACCCTGTTTCTTCCATTTGGAGGATTATGTGGTGGCTAGAAAGCTCTCTTTCCCTCAGAGTGAATCACCTTGACTGTGTACTGAATTTCTGCAAGTGGAACGAGTGGGGATTTTACGTTGCTCTTTGGTGGTTTATGGATGCTGTGGGCTGTGTCTGCCTACATTGAAAGCTGTATGCAAAATAGACAGCGTCCGTAAATAAAACTGTTCAGTTTTGTAATTGCATCAATGTACTTTTTATTTTACTTCTCCCTCCTCTCTATTAAGCCCTTTGGAATGATAATGAAATGTGTTTCTCGTTACCCACTATTGAATTATCTGTGAATAGAAAGGAGATAAAAAATAATCCAGAGAATCCTAACAACATCAGTTTGTTTCATGCTTGACTCTGTCTCTCTCGACAGATAATGGTTTCGGCACCACAGTATTCTTTGGACAAAATGAGTATTTTATCTTAAAAATGTAAGGAGTTCTATAATTGAACACCACAGTTCTTTGAGTCACACTAGAATTTGAACTTACATATGTTAATGTAATCTGACAATCTCTGAGATTTTACTCACGTATATCTTGGAAGATCTAGGAGCTGACTAGTTGGAAGCGACCTGTGAGTGGCTTTTTCATGGGACACGGGGCACCAGTAAACCTTCCCCTTCCTAGAAAGACGTCCATGATTATAAGCCTCATGGCAATCGTGAACATTTTTTGTGTTAACAATGTACCTGAGATTGCTGTCAGTGCTTCTTTGCATTCTCTCATATGGCCTATGAGACAGTCAATATTATCATCCTTTTTTTTAATGCCTGAGAAAAGTGAGACAGAGAGAAGTTCAGAAGATCTCACAGATTTTAAGTAGTGGCAGCTTGGCTCCGGAGCCTGCACAGAACTCACCTCAAAGCAGTTAATAATGATTTGAGCTGCTAATTTTGTCATGTAGGAATATGCAGTCATCATCCAGTACACATTTCTGGAGGTCCTAACACTAATTGATCTGTGTTTTTTCTCAAAAGAGAGAACATTTTAGAAGGTGGATACCTTCTGTTGTTTCTATGACTTCTGGGAAAATAAATTTAACTGTTTATGCATTTTATATCATATGGCTTCAGCAAGTGTGAAGACTTCCTAAGAGCAGAGGTTTTGATTTTTCTGGTTGTTTTTGCCCATCCCTGTGGTTTTCAGTGCATTACCAAGTAACAGATGCTGAATCAGTCCCAATGTTTTAATTGTGAAAATTCAGTTGGTTGATTGTAAGACTGTGGATAAAGTAAAGTTAGATATATGTCTTTGTGTGTATGTGTACATGGACATATGGATGTGCATTTATAATAAATATATATTTGAAAAAATACTTGAGTGCACAAGCTGCAATAATAGGTTACATATGAAAATGGTATTACTATGCCTGGAGTTTAAATATCATTAAGTATATTTTGAAGTGCTTTTAAAATCTGGCGCATGTTTCTGAGGCATTGGAGACATGAATTCAAAAGTTGATCGCTAATGTGAATAAACAGTTTATGATAACACCATGGGTCTGAGAAGAGGTTATCTGGTTTACCTGGAGGAAGGTAGGGTGAGCCAAGAACTCGACACCCAGAGAGCCTGTGGGTCTCTCTACTGTACGTCATTGTGTTCAATGCAGAATAGATGCTGGATATTTTGAACACTTAATTTCTTGATGTCTGTGTTTTACTGTCTTGAGTAAATGGTAGGTAATTGGGCAAGAAAAACATTTTAAAACTTTAAACATGTTGTTGGAAGAGAAACCATCAAAATGCAAGCTGTTCTCCTTCCCTGGCTCCTGGATTAAACGTAGACATTTTAAACTACTTACCCCGAGTTACTGGGAGAAAAGAAAATTTTTTCAAGAAGAAATTTAGAATCACTATTATACAGAAAATCTTTTTCTCCTTGAGAGAGTCTGAGAAGGAACATCATTCCAGAAGCTACTGTTTCCAGTTTAAAAACATCAGAACAGGATAAAGAGTGTCTCCTACTGAGAAGAAAGTGGAGACCAGGCGGATTACTGAAACCCCAGAGTGAAAACCACTTAGAGAATCAGTCAAGCTTAAGGGTGTAGTGGGAATTTGGAGACTGGATGGGAACATAGACCCTCTACTCCATGTCAGTCCTAAAGGAAATCAGTCTTTAATATTCATCGGAAGGACTGATGCTCAAGCTCCAATACTTTGGCCACCTGATGCAAAGAACTGACTCATCGGGAAAGACTGATGCTGGGAAAGATTGAAGGCAGGAGAAGAAGGGGATGACAGAGGATGAGATGGTTGGATGGCATCACTGACTCAATGAACATGAGTTTGAGTAAGCTCTGGGAGTTGGTGATGGACAGGGAGGCCTGGCGTACTGCAGTCCATGGGGTTGCAAAGGGTCATACACGACTGAGTGACTGAACTGAACTGAAATGACTCCATGTAACCATAGTGGTGGGCAAAAAAAACAAAAACAAAAACAGAAGTCAGGGGTGCAATACAGGACATGGCTCTTAGGGATCTATAGCCGGAGAGTGGGTTTGTGAGTGCATGACAAAAGCACACCCCCCTCAGAGCAGACAGACAGCACCACAGAATGAGAGGACAGTTCATCATAGTCCCAGTGTCAGTGCATTCGAGGCTAGGAGCGCGTATAAAATAATGTAATGGATTTATGAGATATGAGACTATTGTTGTGCAGTGTATGTATGTGTATCTGAATAAAAATGGAACCCCTCCACATTAGATATGCAGGAAAACAGAATCTTTCGTTTTCTGTAATGGATATTAATCTCCTCTTGCCCTCCTTGGTAGAGATGGTGGAAGTGGGATGGAAGTTTTTTGAATTGGTGTATTCACATTGTATCAATCTCCTCCAAAATACCTTTTTTTATTTCCAAGCACTTTCTACCAGATACTTTTCCAGTAAGTTCATAGTTTTACGTCCTATAGTAGTTTCTCCTCTGTCTCTTCCCTTCCATACACAGGGGAAGACCTAGGGGTCTCTGTGGGAGTGGATGTGGAGGTCCTTTGATTATGTCTTGCCCAAGGTGAGGTTAGTGCTCTGGTGCTGGGTTGTGAATGCTGCCATCTACTGTGGAGGGTTTGATCTAATTGTATCCTCTGAGATCTTGCTTGTGTTTTTCTTAAAATCTGCAAATTGGGTCCCTGTCTTGCTGACCACCTCTGACTTGGTCACACAGATTCCCTCTGAAATCTGGCTGTGATCTATATTTGTTCATCAACTCAGGTGTACCATCCTTTAACCCTAGGCTTCAGTGCCCTTGGTTTCCACCAGCCTTCAGACCTCAGACCTCATGGGTCCTCTCTTTCTGCTTGCTTGAACTTCTGAAACTTTCCTGCCATGCATGGACCAGAGGACCCAGGAGGAGTTTTCCTCCTAGAGTTCTAAACATGGAAAATGTTCAAAAGTACATGGCTTCTGTCTGTTCCCATCCCATTTCCAAGGTATTAGGCCAAGTGAAGAAGATTCTGGCAGCCTGATTCTCCTACCTTTTTCTCTAATTCTTTCCCACAAGCTCCTGTTACAAAAAGCATTTCCTGCTGTGAAGACTTGGCCTCTGACATAGAAACCTCATCCAAGGAAATACACATCATATCATTGATATTCATGAGCTCCAGATCAGACTTGGGTTGTGGGACAACAGGAGATTAAATACATTTTTTTCTTTTTTTAACTTTTGGGAATATTTTCCAAACCTACCATGAACAGGTGCTGCATATATTAAGAAAATAAAAAATAGTATTTAAAAGTTCCACAGAACATAACTGAAAAAAGAATCATTTTTCTGCTTATAGAAGTACCCCTTCTTCTACTGTGAAATGTAAGGCTGTGCAAATGCTAATAGACTGAGATGGATGAAACATACAGGATCAGCAGTACTGGTTGAGCAGAAAACTTTGGGCATTGAAAATCTGACTTCAGTAAGTGTCCAAGCCTCTAGGTCACTGTTCTTTCAGAGATGTTGCCCATCGAAGCAGACAGTCTCCACTGGTAGAATTCTAAGAGAAGACAAAGATCACTCACTTGGAGGAGTGTCTCTGAATGTTGTGTCTACTCTCCATTGTTTTTCTTTCACCTAGAGAATCATTGTTGTTGTTCAGTTGCTCATTTGTGTCCCACTCTTTGTGACCCCATGGACTGCAGCACTCCAGGCTTCCCTGTCCTTCACCATCTCCTGGAGTTTGCTCAAACTCATGTCCATTGAGTCAGTGATGCCATCCAACCACCTCATCCTCTGTTGTCCCCTTCTCCTGCCTTCAATCTTTCCTAGCATCAGAATCTTTTTCAGTGAGTTGACTCTGTGCATCAGGTGGCCAAGGTATTGGAGCTTCAGCATCAGTCCTTCCAGTGAATATTCAGGGAGAATCATGCCATGTCTCAATAAGTGATGGATTAGTAGTGATAGAAGAGCCTTGTTTTTGTTAGAAATAAGGTGACTTTCACAACTTCTGTTTGGGGGATGCAGTCGGGGGTGGTATTTGTGGGGATTAGTTAATTCTGTAATATCTCTGCTAATTCCCTTCCACAAACCACTTTGAATAAATAATCAAAGAGAACCTCATGGGCTTGTTATGTCAATTTACTGAATGCCTCCAGCTCTTCTGTACTGCAGATTACCTCTGCTTAGCTCTTCTGAGAGAGAAATTCTGGAGTTGCCAGTGTATGCCAGTAGTATGTTTTGGTTCTTCTCAACCAACACTTTTGCTTTTAAGTTTTCAAATGTTGGATCCAGTATACTATCTGCTTTGGTATTTGTGCCATGAAAGATGTATTACCTGTGGCTGGATCTCTTTAATCAGCAAGAGCTATACACCCAACAACGGGGAGAACAGAAGGATGGAAGGAAGCATTTCTGACTGCATCAGGGCCAAATAATGTTATGAGGAAGGTGTTAAATGTGTTAAATATTGTCGGAATGGTTTTACAAAAAGAAAAACTGTATGATGGAGTTCAGCTGTGCATACTGTTAGGTACTTAATAAATTCCAAGGAAATAGGGGTAGAATTGGATTGACTAAACTGATAGGTAATAGGAATTTGGAAGTGACTTGATCAATGTGTAGCCACTCCCTTCTCCAGGGTATCTTCCTGACCCAGGGATCGAACCCAGGTCTCCTGCATTGCAGGCAGATTCTTTACCCGCTGAACCACTAGGGAAGCCCTACTTTATCAATAGGGTGTGAAGTTTGCAGTCTTATGTAGAAGGGATTTTTCTAATATTCTAACTTACTTTACTAATCTTCAGAAAGCAACTGTGGTACATTTTGTCTTAAATAAATATTTCTCAAGGGAGTACTCAAGTGGCTATTAAAATTTTAAGCACCCTGCATCTTTTTAAATAAATGCTTTTGCTTAGCAAGTACAAATGCAAGTCTCCAAGATTCCCTTGCCCCACTGACTTCTGCCTTACAGAACAGTTTTCATTTTTAGGTGAAAAGAGAGGTCAGGATAGTTAGAAGTCTAAGTAATACTGATGAATGGCTATTTCCTAAATGGCTGCAAAATTTATTAGCATCTCTACTGAGACATTTCACAAGTACTAAACGATGTCAGTGGGTTTTGTGCCTTAGTAAATATCACTAATAAAGTTGCCAAAGAGATAACTCTTGTTGAATGAAGAAAAAATAATTTTTGTCTTAATCACCATGTGCAGAAATTAGAATGGAAAGATCAAGTTCATGGAAAATTTATGTCATATAGCTAGAGTAGTGAGAAAAAAAAACTCACTACTTACCGTGATGCATGGTAATCAGTAATTTTTTTTTAAAACACTGAAGCAATCTTAATGTTTCCACATTTCATGAAGGAAATACTGTATTAATAAAACTGCTATTCAGGGTTAATTATTAGTGCTGCACATTGGTGTGATATGACATTTAGTAATGTTTTTCCCCCTTTTTTATTCCATTAGCCAGTGATAAGATAGTAAACACTACGAATTAAGTGAATCTTGTTTGAAATAAAAGAAGTACATGTTCCTGAAATTTAAAACAACTTCCCTTATCTCACTTCTTATAGTGGGGTCAGGCACATACAGTGAGGTCAATGACAAGCTCGTCTGTGGTTAACTCTCATTTCTGACCTTATTAATAAACCCTAGACCAGCATGTTTGACATCCTGCAGCACGTCTTCCTTCGGAGAAGGCAGTGGCACCCCACTCCAGTACTCTTGCCTGGAAAATCCCATGGATGGAGGAGCCTGGTAGGCTGCAGTCCATGGGGTCGCGAAGAGTCAGACACGACTGAGCGATTTCACTTTTCACTTTCATGCATTGGAGAAGGAAATGGCAACCCATTCCAGTGTTCTTGCCTGGAGAATCCCAGGGACGAGGGGGAGCCTGGTTGGCTGCCATCTATGGGGTCGCACAGAGTCGGACACGACTGAAGCGACTTAGCAGCAGCAGCAGCACGTCTTCCTTAGGGCTTCCTAGAGTCTCCTGAAGTTCAGGCTTTCAAAGGTGAACTTGTCATTTCTCTTCCACTCTCTTTGATGTCCTTCCTTGATACTTATCAGGAAATAAATTCTTCAGATTGTCTAATCTCTGTTACTGGCAACAGAATTCCCCTGGATCATTCCTTCCCATGACTGGTCATGTGTCAAGTTCTATCGATCTGGCCTTTCAGATCCTCTGTCTAATCCTCAATCCCTCATTTCCAAGCCCAGTCTCATTACTTCAATGCTAGTAGTCAAGTATTTTGCCTTTTAAATTCAACAACAATACTTTACACACAAGTATGATGATACAGAGAACTGTTATGTTATAGTATGAATACCCTCATCTTAAAGAACATGTACATGTGTGTGTTTTAATGAAACATAGACTCTAAATTTTAGAGAAACCCTTAACCTAATTATTTTATGAGAACAATTGTGTTTTCTACTTGGCAGTGAAGTAGTGATCTCTGTTAATGAACAGATGACTATGGGTGGCATTGCTTCTGATTTCTTCACCTGGCAGATTCTAACAATTTTTTTTTTCTTGGAGAAAGCTGATATTATGTACATGTGATAATATAGAGACTGAAAGGTTCTTCTCCTGAATCATTTAGTTCCAGGAAAAAATATGATTCTGTATATAATAAAGACTTAGTGTGCTGTGTAATTGGAGAAGGAACTGGCAACCCATTCCAGTGTTCTTGCATTGAGAATCCCAGGGTTGGGGGAGCCTGGTGGGCTGCCATCTATGGGGTTGCACAGAGTTGGACACGACTGAAGCGACTTAGCAGCAGCAGCAGCAGCAGCATGCTGTGTAAAATATAGGTGGAACATATTATTTATACTTTATCTTCTATCTTCAAGATTTTAGTGTTGTGGCAGTATTTTACAAGCTCAGACTGGGGTTCTGAATCAGGGGACAAGGCAAAAAAACAATCCAAGTTGTGAAGTGAGCGATAATGCTATATATCTCTTGTCAAATCGACAACCTGATTTGTCTGCAGCAAAACACAATCTGTGGTTGCGTGGATCCCCTTGTGATTATGCCTCCTTCGTGCCTCAGTTTTTCTTTGGATCACCATTGAGTTAACGCTTTGTAGTTACAGAATTCTGTAAATTCTATCCTACCTAGAAAACCTATCCTATTCTAGAAAACCCTACCAGGGTTTTATATCCTGAAAAGCCCCCAACAAAAAACAGAGAAATACTTGAAAGCAAGTAGAAGTGCTAGACAGCACATTTGGACATGTTGTCACTTGGTGTTAGCAAAACAAAAAACAATCAACTAAAGCTGATGGAGCAGCATGTCATCAACAATGACATTTCCAAACCTGATGTTACAGATAGGGGTTTTATTAGTTAATTAAATGTGTGCAAATTACATGCACTGTTGCGGATAATGTAGAAGAGGGCATGCATGCTTCATTGAAGCTCAATTTCCTTTCTAGAAATTATCACTGAATTAAATCACTTAACTTTCTAAAATCAGCCACCTGTGTTTTTCTGGTCTTTTTATTCTATATTCCTGTGCATTTTTCACTAAAAAGTTTAGTTTGTTTACTGCTCAGTAAGTCTTATAATATTTTGGTGGGAAATGTTAGGGGAAAAAAAATTCTGACTCAAACAGAGCAGAATGCCAGTGATCTGTAATCCATGTATTTGAGTGGGTTTGAGATATAGCAGGGACACTGAAAAATTTGAGCAAGAACTTATGTCATATTGATTTGTAAGCTAAATTTCATTACCCAATTTTCTACCACTCCCATGACTTTTGCTCTGATTTATGGATTTCTTTTTACTAAAATCAAGTAAATCAAACATTTATTTAAACTCCTAGTCTGTTTTCTAATTTATACTGTTTCTACCTTTTCCAATTTCTAACTCCCTCACTTATTCATTCAGCAAATATTTACTGTCTCTAAGATACAGTGGACACTGTTCTTGATGCTGGGAATGTGCTGGTGATTACAAAAGAAACACTGTCCCAACCCTTGGGGAGCTTATTCATTATTTGTGCTTTTCAAACTTAAAATTTCATCATCACTAAAAAGCATTTCATTGCTTATTTGAGGTTGCAGTAGTGGAATCTTGTTTTAAAAAGAACTGTACATTCCGAATTTTACTGCAGAAGCTTGCCTTTTAAACTACTATCAGAAAGAAATCCAGCCCTTCTAAAGAACAGCATTAATTGTGCAACAGTTAACCTGATACTAGTGATTATATATCACAAAGAGAAACAAATCTCTCCCCCCTGTTTCACTCTTGATGATAATAACTTACATGTTCTCCCAGAAAATTTCCTTTTTTAATATTGCTAGAGGATTATCTTTTCTGTTCATATTTCCAAAATTTTTCTAAAGTTCTAGTTGTTCTACCATTTGTTGAGAAATAGTTGTTGAAGTCTTTTAACCGTGATTGCTAAGTTGTGTATTTTGCCTTTCTGTTCTTGTTTTGTGGCTCTGTTTTTTGGTGCATATATAGTTAAGATTGTTATGTCTTCTTGGTAGAGTGGCCCTGCTATAATTATGTAATGTCTTTCTCTGTCTTTGGGAATTTTATTTGCTCTGAAGTCTATTCTATGTAATGTAAAAATATATACTCCTGCTTTCATTTGGCAATAATATATGATGCAGGAAGTTCTGGCTCCCTATGTGGCCTCTACTGGCACTATGGAGCGAAGGCTGATGGATAGTGGTGGAGTGCTTGTTCCTTTCTAGATCTCCTCTGGCATCACCCACTGAGGAATGAAAGGAGTACCTTGTTACTAGTGGGTGAGGGTGAAGGACAGATTTGTCACATATTCTCCACTGATAACACAGATTAGGCCCTAACATATCAGTAGTTACATTAAATGTAAATGGTCTAAATATACTAATTAAAAGACAGAGATTGGTAGAATGGGTTACGGAACATTTCCCAACTTTTATGCTGTCTGCAAGAAAGCATCTACAAATGTAATGATACAGAAATGTTAAAAGTAAAAGGATGGAAAAAGATATATCATGCAAACATTAAGAAGAAGCATGAGTGTCTATATTAAGGAATAAATCCAACAGAAAAGAAAATAGCAAATTTAAATGTGAATGCATCAACCAATGGAACATTAAAAAAATTATATTGTGGTTCAAATTACATTTTAATTTTCTAAAGCAGGAATAAAAATGGTTTAGTCTTTATAGTCTATCATTTTGATAGACATTTTGATAGACATTTTGATTACATATTGATATCATGTAATGTTATTAATAAATAAAATACTAATTGATTATAGTCATATTTGGATGTTCTAGTCTGAGCAGAATTATAAACCCAAAAGTATGCTGATTTTTTTCAGATTTTCTATTATTTTAATGACATTTTAAGCAACAGTTTAAACATTTTTGCCACTTGAGAAAACTGTCAGTATTTTACGAGAAGGAATGAAAATACCAGAACTATAAAAAGAAATGTTCAAAAGCTTCAATCAGCCCTTTTGTTAATATTCCTAGCTTTAAAATTATCATCATTAAATCCATATCTATGAAGACAGTGTATTTCAAACAATCAGTATTCTCCATGGCCTGCTGTACCCAAGCTAACTGACAAGTAATTATGCAGATTGTGTCATTACTGTATTTTTTTTTAAATGCCAATAGACATTCCCTCCAAAGCAGCAAGAAACTACTTTTCAAATTCACTTAAATGACACACATTATTCTGCCTTTCTCTGGCAGCCCTTTAATCATGCCCAGAGACCAATGGGTAGATGCCTTTAAATTGTGGAGGAGACAGGGTACAGTGTTGCATTCATTATTCTAGACAGTTGTCATCATACTGAAATGAAAACTCTTCTTAAAATTTTAATTACAGTTCCAGAATTGGTATGCTCTTTTGGTTTCTAGATAATATAAAGATTTTTAGGCATGAATTTGAGTAAACTCTGGGAGTTGGTGATGGACAGGGAGGCCTGGTGTGCTGCAGTCCATGGGGTTGCAGAGTTGGACACGACTGAGCGACTGAACCGAACTGAACTGAACTGATATGGCAAACATAAACACCTCCAGATCAGAGTCCCCCTTGTATTTCTTGAGTAAAGCAGACTTATAAATACTTTCATAATTTGAAGTCATAATGCCTAATTAAAGACAATGATTAAAAATAGTTATATTGTTTCAGTAAGAGAAAAATAGTCCCAAGGTTTTCTGTTAAAATTATAGAAGATCAAACTCAATAAAGGGATTGATTGTCCAATCATTAGAAACTTAAATGTAGTGAAGTTCTAGGGTTACTCATGTATAACTTCTTCAAGAGCCAGGTTTTATTAAAATTTGGCTTCTGTTGTTGAGGAAGAGGCTGGTGGGTGATTGGGATAACCTTTGGTTTGGCATCCTGACCTTTGGTTTAGCATACAGCCTGACACACTTAGTTAATTAGTGTTAGTCCGTCATGTCTTGACTCTTTGTGACCCCCATGGACTGTAGCCCGCTAGGCTTCTCTGTCCATGGAATTCTCCAGGCAAGAATACTGGAGTGGGTAGCCATTCCTTTGTCCAGGGAATCTTCTCAACCCAGGGATCAAACCTGGGTCTCCTGCACTTCAGGCAGATTCTTTATCATCTGAGCCACCAGGGAAGCCCTACAGCCTGACACAAGCATCAAGCAAATTATCAAGGATTACATTAAGTGGATTTTACCAGCCAAATCTGGTTAGCTTAGATAATTGGGTACATTTTTAATGTAATAATGAAGGATAATATTGGTTATTGTTTAACAAAATATTTCACATATAGATATAAGATTGTTAATTCCCCGTTTAGAAAAAATTCAGAATGGCTCAGTGCACTTCAGTGTTTAGAGAGATGGTCTTTATTCCCGTTTGTATTGACTTTGATATAGTGAAAAGAGGATCTGTGAAAATAAGAAAATTAGAACACTAAAGGATAATAGATGATCTCATAATTTTGATAAACTAGATCTACAGCAATGTGGGTGTTCATAACAGATCTTTATTCTATTTTTCCAAGTCTAAGTTGAAATTTAAAATAACTCTTAGTGTCTATATTACTTATTTCAAGGATAACAGAAAATCAGTTTCATGGCTAGAGTGTGTAATGATTCAGGATACATATATATATATATTTTTTTTTTAACTGCAGAATAATTGCTTTATAATACTATTTTGGTTTCTGTCATACATCAACGTGAATTAGCCATAGGTATACATATGTTCTCTCTCTTTTGAACCTCCCTCCCTAGGATATATTTAGTTTGAGAAAGACGCTTGTGGGGAGTCGATAGTGAAACATCCTTTGGGTGGGCATCATACAACCTGCCACATACACCAGGCAGATTGCAAAGGATTATATTAAATGGATTTTATCTGCTATATCTAATTAGCTTAGATTTTGGGCTAAGTATTTGTGCAATAATGAGAGAATATTATCTCTTATTGTCAAACTTTATGATTTGGGTGATAGGGAAACAAATTAATGAAAAGTTTTATCAGTTATGAAGTATAATAAATAGTTTGATGGAAAAGTAACATCTTAAAATTGCAAGTTTTTTTATGATTGAATCTATCCATGTTTCATTTCAGTCTGATTGACTCATTCAACACCTGTGTGAAAACTGAGTGCACAGAATGAACCAGATAACTCTTTGCTCTACAAAGCTCATATGGTAGATGGGTGGCAGACAGTGAACCAATAAACACATAAAAATATAATCCAATATCAGGTAACAAGGCTAAGATGGAGACTGGATGCACGGGTGGAGAAAAGTGTAATGCAGTATCACATAGCAATACGCCCATGAGGAAATCAGAAGCTGATGGGAGCACATTTGTGTATGGGCTACATTGGTCTTACATTGGTAAAGCATTCCATCATGTTATTTCTTGGCCTGTTTCTGGATTGATGAAAGGAACACATATATACCTGTGGCGGATTCATTTTGATATTTGGCAAAACTAATACAGTTATGTAAAGTTTAAAAATAAAATAAAATAAAAAAAATAAATAAATAAACAAATTAAAAAAAAAAAGAAAGTAAAGACTTACTTTGGTACTTGGTTAACTTGGATGGGCTTTGCTTTCATTAATTCATTTATTCTTTGTTTTTAAAATTTAAATTTATTATTTGAATTGAGGGATACTTGCTTTACAGAATTGTGTTGGTTTCTGCCAAACATCAACATGAATCAGTCATAGGTATATACATGTATATTTATAAATATATCCCCTATATCCCCTCCCCCCTGAACCTCCCTCCCACCTTTCATCCTTTCAATTTTCATGTATGCCAAACACCTACTGTACATAAAAAGCTTTATGGTAGACATGTAATTTGGACAGAAGCACTGACCTCTAATTGGTAAGATACAATATGTAAATGGTAGTTTGTAGTAACAGGATAGAGCATTTCAGATCCCTTGAGAGATGTCAAGATTCTCCTTTGGGGGAGATGGTTTGTCTACAGTAAGTTTGCATGCTCTTTCTCTTCCCCCGTTCTCTCTGGGTCTTCAGTGTTTGTGAGAAGAAGTGCTTGAAAAAATTCTCAGCTGGGTTGCTTACACGTTGATATTGAGCTTCAGGTTTCAGGAAATGTAGGTTCACTCTTTGGACTTTCCACCAGTCATTTAACCTCTCTGTACCTCATACTCAGCCACAAAGTGAGGAGTATGGGGTATATACTGTTTTAGATCCTTTGGAATGCAGCTGATCCTGCATTCCATTATTTTAGCCATACACACACAAAAAAACAGGCACAGATACATTGAAATGTAGACATGTGACTTCATTTTGAGTCTCCTAAACATTTTTCCCCCCTTTTCTTGAATTCGGCCTTTTTCCAACAGAACAACATTTTCTGTTCGATATTGGAATCTATTAGAAGAACCTCACTTCAGTTGATGCCTTAGGATATCAGCTATATTATTGTTCATAAAATAGATAGAAATGATGACCAGCAGCCTATATCTGAGAGGTAGGTGATAGAATGCGTATAATTGGAAAATCATTCTTGAAGGACACACTGAACTGCGGCTAGTACTTGTGTGTAATTCTGTTGTGACCAGACAGATGGGTGACTATAAAGAAAATATCTTTCTATTCCCTTCTGAGACATATGCAGGGTCGTCCTTCCTTCCTACTGTCGTGGAGCTACATGCAATTAGCTACAGAATGTTAGCCACCCTGCTGGATGCAGCTCAACATCTCTCTCTGTGGTTTATAATAGTACAAAAGTGACATTAAACCTATCAAACAATGGTATTCAGGCAGCATGGCGTCACACAAGCCCAGCTGTTTGTGCTGGTGATTTTGTTTTTCACCAGAGGAGATTCTGGGGGGAAATTTAATGAGCGGACAGGCTTATGTTTACTTTTAATGAACCCCAAGTTAATGCTTGGGTCTTTTTCTGTCCGTTTAAATGTAGAGGAGCACATTTCACATCATTACAAAATAAACACACTAATACTCAACCTCTGTTCTTCATTCTGAGCCTCTGCTTCCAGTATTAATAGCTTCCTAGTAGGGAATGTTTGACATTGTTGCTAAACTCTAAACAGGGATCTAATTCAGAGGCAAATTAACATCAGCTTATATTTTGACTTTTAATTCCTCTGGCAACTGAAAAACAAACCAAGAAAAAAACAAATGACGTAATGAAAAAAAATGACCAGTGTTGAATCCATGAAGCCATCCCTTGCATGTATGCTCCGTTTTGCTTAGATTAGTATGTCCTCCATGACAATGAACTCTGTGAAAGCAAAAGATATAGGTCAGGTTAATATTATTAAAATGAATGCTAAAACCAGTGCCTAGAAGAATGAGCCATTCAGAACATTGTATCAAATAAAAACTTTTATTTTAATTCCATAGTTAGTTCCTGACTTATGATTTATATCTCTGTCTTTAGTTAAAGCTGAGGTCAGGTTTTATGGGTTTATAATTAGGTGACATTAGGTAAACATACCATTTGCCTTCATAATGTATCCTCTTTCAGTATGACCCAATAACAACAAAAAATGCCCAAGTTCTGTTTAGCAGTTATTTAATCATCAAGCAGTTAAGTTATTGAACATCTCTAACACCTCAAATCCTGTACAGAGATTTTAAGACGCACAAGATACAGTTGCCACACTCGAAGGGTTTAAATCTAATGTAGGGATCTAATGCATCCCTGACGTCTTTAGCATCATTCTGGTGATGTCATCAAATTCACATGGGGATCTTTTATAAAATAATTCTAAGTGGTCATACTAGGAGATTCTGATCCAGTGGGTCCAAGTTAAAACTCAGAAATCAGACTTTTCTAGAGATCCCCTAATGATTTCATTAAATGTTCAGAACTGGCATTTTTTTAAAAATTGAAATTTAACATTTAACATGTAATATTTTATAAAAAGTGTACCTGTTAATTTGATGCATTTATATGTTGTAATACCATTGGTATTGTAAGAAAAATTAACATCTGTATCATGTTTCATAATTATTGTTTCTTTCTAATGGTTAGAATACAAAATTGGGAACTTCTGAAATAAGTCAAGTACTTTAGATTTGGGAGAAACTTAGAGAATATATATTCTAACACCTTCCCTGTAATGGAAAGCCTAGAGATTCCAGAGCTGGTGGTAGAACTCATAGAATTATGAGTCTTGATTAAGAATATTCCCTGTGTTCAAATACAGTTTCCATCTCTGCAGAAGCTAGGAAGTTGATGAGTAATAAGATCATTGATGTGCTTATTTCTCTACATGTCTGTCCAGGGCATCTTCTCCTTCAACAGAGAGTCTTTTCCTTGTGCTGGATGTGGAAGCGACCCAAGATACCAGTGAATAAGTACCAGTAATATTAAGTCATAGAAGAAATGATAAGAAGGGCAAGAAGAAGCTCTGAAGCAAAGCTTAAATATATTACTAGTATGGACTTTGCTGCTGTTTGGAAACTTGTAGCTAGTGTCACACCCCTGCAATAATTCAGCCTCTTTTAATCTCATCCTCCTCTATTTTAGAAACAGGTTGAATAAAAATAACAAAAAAAGGAGAGATAATGAAATAAAAATATTTAGCAAATTACTACTCTAGTAATTCCTAGATTCCTGTCTTCCTCATCAGTTAAGTTTTCACATGGTAAGCCCATTTTTTTGTTTCATTGGTTGTTGTTGTTGTTCATTCATTAAGTTGTGACCCCATGAACTGCAGCACACCAGGCTTCCCTGTCCTTCACTATCTCCTGGAGTTTTCTCAGGCTTATGTCCATTGAGTTGGTTATGTCATCCAACCATCTCATTCTCTGTTGTCCCCTTCTCTTCTTGCCCTAAATCTTTCCCAGCATCAGGTCTTTTTCAGTGAGTTGGCTCTTCGCATCAGGTGGCCAAAGTATTGGAGCTTCAGCATCAGTCCTTTCAATGAATATTCAGGACTGATTTCCTTTAGGATGGACTGCTTGGATCTCCTTGCATTCCAAGGGTCTCTCAAGAGTCTTCTCCAGCACCACAGTTAGAAAGCATCAATTCTTGCTCAGCCTTCTTTATGGTCCATCTCTCACATCTGTACATGACTATTGGAAAAGCCAAAGTGAACATCTTAGCTGCTCAGTTGTGTCCAACTCTTTGCTACCCCATGGACTGTAGCCTGCCAGGCTCCACTGTCCATGCAAATCTCCAGGCAAGAATACTGAAGTGGGTTGCCATGTCTTTCTCCAGGGGATCTTCCCAACTCACGGATCAAACCTGGGTCTTCTGCATTGCAGGCAAATTCTTTACAGTCTGAGCCACCAGGAAAAATGATAGCTTTGCCTAAACGCACCTTTGCCAGCAAAGTGATGTTGCTGCTTTTTAACATGCTGTCTAGGTTTGTCATAGCTTTTCTTCCAAGGACCAAGCATCTTTGAACTTTGTGGTTGCAGTCACCATCTGTAGTGATTTTGGAGCCCAAGAAAATGAAATCTTAGTTTTATTGCTATGTTAAGCTTAAAATGAAGGTAAGTTTAGCTGTCATTTTCATCATCCCATGAATAAAAAATTATTTTTTTACTCAAAATTAAGCCTGTGTCCAGAGACATGTTATGATGCGTTTGGTCTCTGATTTTATCTTTAACTGCCTTGTGTTTGAGGCGTGCAGTGGAATGCAGCCAGTGATGATCTAGTCATTGATAAGCAATCAGTTCTCCCATCAGTCAGCCTCTTTAATTGCCACATGCCCCTTCTTCCTTTGAAACCCATGTTATCCTGGCCTTTGTCAATTAAAAATAGCTCCTCTCTAATATGGCATAAGGCCTAATTAATTATTCATAAATTATTATTTTCCTGATTATTCTTCTGACTCTGATGTAAATGACACTAAAAGTCTAGGCTATTTCTGGAATGCATACGAGCAGACAAAACAATGGCGATAAGGGAGGCAAACCAAAGCTGTATTTGTGCGCAGCAGTGTAATAACAACACAAGCTCCGAGGAGAGAGATTTTTGCATTAACTTTGAGCACTGCTTAAAGAACTTGTGCTTCCCAATGTGCAGAAAGAGTATTTCTTTTTTTCCGCAGCTGTATTTAAATATTCGATGGAGTGATGAGGTTACACACGAGTAGAAGGCTGTCTGAGTGTATCTGGCTCTTCCTGTGCACTGCCCTCACCCCCACCAACACATACAAGGGAAAAGGAGAATGTGGGTCATCATAAATCCTCCAGTGTGCTCCTGCCACTGTTTTACAACCGCAGAGAAGAATGAGTCTTTCTCATCCTCCCTTCGCCCAGGGCAGCTTCAGAGGACCCTTGGCCTGATGGCCATCCTGGCTGTACAGCCTGTACGTGGAAGGGACCTGAAACTGGTCAGGAGCTCTTTGGCAGTCCTGCTTGTGTCCCCTGACCTCTCTTTCATAACAGCTTCCTGTGCCAGAGCCATTTGTTTTAAAACTTCCTTGCAGTGGACAGCAGAAGTTGGATAGAATGGGAAGGGGCCAGAAATGTGGGTTTTCCCTCTTGGCTACTTCCCAAGAGTATAACTGGTGAATCTAGGAATCTTTCCTGCCCTTGAGAGTGAAAATTAAAACTTTTTAAAAGAAAAAAAAACCCAACATGTTTGTACATGCTAGAATCTGTAGTAGGTGGTGGGTTATCTCAGAGTATGACTGACTGCATCTCTGATTACTTATGGAAGAGATATACATTTGGGGGGTATGGACTGAGGTTGATGAGGAGAAGAGGATACAGAAAAAGCTTTTCCTGGTAATGCTTGCAAATGTTGTCTACACAGGTAGTAAGAACAGAGACCCTTCCCTGGAATACTGGCCTCAGTCTTGGTTGTTACTGTGAGCTCTAGAGCTAGGAAAAGCCATGGTGTCAAGATAGCATGGGCCGCTTTCATTGAATTCATGTAACCCAGCCTCCCTTAAACATAATATCTGTTGTATAAAGCATATAATCATCAAAAAGAATTGAATGAGTATAGTACTGGACATGGGCTTCTCAGGTGGCTCAGTAGTAAAAAATCCACCTGCCAATGCAGGAGACGCAGGAGACTCAGGTTCAATTTCTGGGTTGGAAAGATCCACTGGAGGAGAAAACAGCAACCCACTCCAGTATTCCTGCCTGGTAAATTCCATAGAGAATGAAAAAGTTGAGAGAGTGAAAAAGTTGACTTAAAGCTCAACATTCAGAAAACAAAGATCATGGCATCCGGTCCCATCACCTCATGGCAAATAGATGGATAAGCAGCGGAAACAATGGCAGACTTTATTTTTGGGGGCTGCAAAATCACTGCAGATGGTGACTGTAGCCATGAAATAAAAAGACACTTACTCCTTGGAAGAAAATTTATGACCAACCTAGATAGTATATTGAAAAGCAGAGACATTACTTTGCCAACAAAGGTCCGTCTAGCCAAGGCTATGGTTTTTCCTGTGGTCATGTATGGATGTGAGAGTTGGACTGTGAAGAAAGCTGAGCACTAAAGAATTGATGCTTTTGAACTGTGGTGTTGGAGAAGACTCTTGAGAGTCCCTTGGACTGCAAGGAGATCCAACCAGTCCATCCTAAAGGAAATCAGTCCTGAATGTTCATTGGAAGGAGTGATGCTAAAGCTGAAACTCCAGTACTTTGGCCACCTGATGCGAAGAGTTGACTCATTTGAAAAGACCCTGATGCTGGGAAAGATTGAAGACAGGATGAGAAGGGGACGACAGAGGATGAGATGGTTGGATGGCATCACCGACTCAATGGACATGAGTTTGAGTCCATTTCTGGGAGTTGGTGATGGACAGGGAAGCCTGGGGTGCTGCAGTCCATGGGGTCTCAAAGAGTTGGATGTGACTGAGTGACTGAACTAAACTGAACTGAAATTCCATGGACAGAGGAGCTTGGCAGCCTGCAGTCCTTGGGATTGCACAGAGTCGAAGATGATTGAGCGACTGAGCTCACACAAGTACTGAACTGAAAATTTTAATTTTAAAAATGCATTCAGGATTGTGTTTCCCAACTATATGGTGAAATAAAATCAAGATTTACATAATTATCATTAAATAGGGTAATTCTGCTCAAAAGCTGCTTTGGTCTGTATAGATAATACCAGAAGTACTTTATTCCTGTCAAGCCCTTTGTTTTGTTTATGCTTTATATATCATATATTCTATTATACTATAGGATTCTAGCAGCAATACAGATAACCTTTGACAAAAGAAAACACTTGACAACTTTATGCATGCTTGTTAAGTCACTTCAATTGTGTCCAACTCTGTGCAATCCTATGGACTCTCTCTGTTGGATTCTCTAGGCAAGGATACTGGAGTGGGTTGCCATTCCCTCTTCCAGGGGATCTTCCTGCCCCAGGACCGAACCCACATCTCTTATGTCTCCTGTATTAGCAGGCAGGTTCTTTACCACTAGTTCCACCTGGGAAGCCCCTGACAACTTTATAAATGTTGATTAAACATCTTATTATTTAACTGCTGTATTATTTTGCTTTGTATTCTATGGCCAGTAACTCTCCATATGAAAATTTATTTTTCTGTTTGAACTATCCTTTTATTTCTACTCTGCATTTACTCCTTTGTTTCTACTGATTTTTTCCATGGGGACACTCCTAGTAGAATAGAGGGTATGTGGACTTCTCTTGTGGCTCAGTGGTAAAGAATCCACTTGCAATGCAAGAGACACAAGTTCGATCCCTGTGTTGGGAAGTTCCCCTGGGCAGATGAGACAGGTTGTAGTCCATGGGTTAACAATGGAGTCAGGCACAATTTAGCTTTTATAGCTTTATATATATATATATACACACACATATATTTATAAACTATAATATAAAATATATAGGGTATATATAATATGTGTTATTATATAAAATATATATGTATACTATTGTGGCTCTGCTCATTTTAGGCATTTCCAAACACTTCCATGTGCACAATGGTTATTTCCAGCTTCATTTCAATAAATACTTATAAAATAAATAGATCCATGTATTAACAATCATTAAGAATATGAATAAGTTTAATTAAATGTCTTCAGAAGGACATCTGGTATTAATTTCTTTTTCTTGCTGAATTTTTTCCACGTAAATAATTTCTGTTCCAATATGTAGCTTTCAAATCAGTTTAATCCTTATAGCTGAGCTAGATGGTCATACAAATATATTTACATACATACTCACACACACACAGAGGGCATCTACAAACCTCATTCAGGCTACAACGGCAGAAAAGACAAATGCGTCTTTGTCAGTAGCTCTGAAGTGTCAAAGGACACTTTACGTTGAGAGTCAGGATGGGCTGTAGAAACATCAGAGCTGGAAAGTGAATCTCCCATGACCTCCTTCCTAAGCCAGAATCTGTATGAAAGTTCAAGAAGTCAGGAGCGCAAACTTGCGATGACCCACATTACGGAGGGTAGGAGGAAGCTCTGTGTCCTGGCCAAGGTAGATGAGGAAAGAATGTGGAAGTGTTTAGTGTCAGCAAAGGGGCAAGAAGGTAGGGAGGGGTCCTGCACTATTCTTTCTGCTGAACAGCTGTTGGAGTTTACAACTAGCTTTTATGAGCCCTATGGAGATTAGTTTGTGGAGGGTCAGTGCAGTGTAAAGGGTCAGGGGTGGAGAGTTCATTGGTCTGGTTTGAGAAAACAGTGATAAAACAAAAGGAATCCATCTCTTTAGAACTCCCTTTGTTAGCAGCAATGTTCCAATATCTCCACATAAAATTCTGTGAAGCAAAAAAGAAGGTCTTCTGATCATACTGTAGTTCTCTAATTTCAATTTGCTTTCATACAAATAAATTGTTACATGTGTATATCGTTATTAAGAACTTGATTTGAAGTGGGGCATCCTCACCGCTCTCCTGTCTGAAGTAAGCGATAAAAAAAATATCTATGCTAACTAAAATGGAATGTTTAATAAATAATTTCCTCTGGAAATTTTAAGGATGAAGGCTATATAATTCGAAAGGAGCACCTTTTGCTATAAAGGAAGCAACAGGCAAAATTGAAAAGTTAATCAAACGAACGTATATTTTAGTTTAAGTAAACTGGTTGCATTTTCATTTGGAATAGCATTTTCAAAGGCATGTTTTTGAAATAACACTGTAGATTTAAACTCAATATTCCTTTTCTGATTTTCATTTGCATTCAAAATCATGGTCTCGCTTTGAACACTAAGGTGTTTTAAAAACCTGTAGTGGAATAACTAAGCTTTTGAAATAATATAGTAAGCAAAATATAAATATCAAGGTTCTAATAATTATTTCTCCAGGCAAAGGATTGAATATAATTGTATATTTTTGAAATCAGAAATGACCAGAGAAATTAATCTGCAATTTGATGGCTTCCTGCTGCCTACTTGATAAACTTGAAACTCCTTAGTGTGAATTACAGGTACTCGCTTCAGTCAGATTTATTAACTTCATCATCCGACTCAATTGTTTGCTCACGTGTTTCTTCTGCTACAGCTTGGTGCCTATGTTGTTGTTCCCCCAACCCAGGCCAGCCTTGGCATCTCTCCAGCTGGAAACCCGTATTTAATTTTCAAAGCCCAGTTTCAGTGTCACCTGTCTGGTAATGCATCTCTTAAGCCCTCAGTTAGTCATTCCCTTTTTTAGTGTTTGTTTGGCACTTTGTATACAGTGATGCTTTAGTAAGTAGTTAGTATATGTCACATTAACTAACTATTTAATATAATATTTCATAATATTTCACATTATGCTTTTATAGGTTGCAAATCTTTGTAGATTGTGGTTCTTATTCCTATAGCATGCGTGTGTGCGTGTTAAGGCACTTCAGTCGTGTCCAACTCTTTGTGAGCCTAAGGTCTGTAGCTTGCCAGGCTCCTCTGTCCATGGGATTCTCCAGGCAAGAATACTGGAGTAGGTTGCAATGCCCTCCTCCAGAGAATCGTCCTGATCCAGGGATTGAGTCTCCTGAGTCTCCTGCATTACAGGCTGATTCTTTACCTCTGAGCCACCGGGGAAGCCCCCACTCCTACAGACTAAGTCCCCTTTTAATAACAATCATTTTATAATGCCCTCATTATCTTTACATGAAGTCTTTAGATGTATGACCTACCCATCTGTATTATTTTTTAAAATCCATATAATCCCTCACCAGTAATAGGAAATAAAATAAAACTGTTTTATATTATACTTAAATCAATAGTAAGTGCTAAAGAGTAATTCTGTTACAAAGTAGAAATGACCCCTACAAATTTTCAGCATGTAACCTGGGGAACAGTATCTTCCATATCAAGAAACATGGACAGGAATTCTGAGCTCTGTTAGCCTGGACTACATCTGAATAGCTTATCATTTATCCCACAATCTATACAGTAAGTAAAGGATTATGTCTGTAATACTACACTGAGAGTTACCTGAAAATGAGTAATTAAGATGTTATATTATTTTGTATCCCACATGTGTAGTACTCACTAGTTTTAGTTGAGTATGTCTTAAAACACATCAGAAATCTATTAAGAACTTAAAATAAGTGGAGGCATGAAAATGAGTTACTAGTTTTCTGAATTTCAATGCATTTATATTTTTTATATATGCATCTATCGTTTTCAAAGAAGGAAGGAGTAAATGAGAGATATAAAAATGCACATGTTGAATTGTCATTATTATACTTATATGTTCTGGAGTTTGTTATACGTGTGTATACCCTGAGGTTTAGAGAACTTTGGATCCAATCTTTTTGAGCCATTTTTTTAGTTCCCTAAAATATGGGATAGGATACCCTTCATAATGTTATTGGATGCCGTAAAACTGTTAAGGATATTTGAATGGATTGCTTTTGTAGTTCAGTTGCTTTTTTTTTTTTCATGCTGTTATACCCCCAATTTTTTAAACAGTGGGAAAATACATGTAGCTTTTATTAATTCTATATATTGCCTATAGATCATGAAAATTTGGTGTACACTCTTGAATAATGAAACAAAATAGTATCATAGTTTCTAAAGTTAATAGGACTAAATAATTAAAGAAGCAGCTAAGAAAGTTTGTTTTGGGTTATAGAGTATTTACCCACCATGTCATGGCAAATAGATGGGGAAACAGTGGCTAACTTTATTTTTTTGGGCTCCAAAATCACTGCAGCCATGAAATTAAAAGACGCTTACTCCTTGGAACGAAAGTTATGACCAACCTAGACAGCATATTAAAAAGCAGAAATGTTACTTTGCCAACAAAGCTCTATCTAGTCAAGGCTATGGTTTTTCCAATAGTCATGTATGGATGTGAGAGTTGGACTGTGAAGAAAGCTGAGCACTGAAGAATTGATGCTTAATTGCCAACATCCACTGGATCATGGAAAAACCAAGAGAGTTCCAGAAAAACATCTATTTCTGCTTTGTTGACTATGCCAAAGCCTTTGACTGTGTGGATCACAATAAACTGTGGAAAATTCTGAAAGAGATGGGAATACTAGACCACCTGATCTGCCTCTTGAGAAATTTGTATGCAGGTCAGGAAGCAGTAGTTAGAACTGGACATGGGACAACAGACTGGTTCCAAATAGGAAAAGGAGTACGTCAAGGCTGTATATCGTCACCCTGCTTATTTAACTTATATGCAGAGTACATCATGAGAAACGCTGGACTGGAAGAAACACAAGCCGGAATCAAGATTGCCGGGAGAAATATCAATAACCTCAGATATGCAGATGACACCACCCTTAGGGCAGAAAGTGAAGAGGAACTAAAAAGCCTCTTGATGAAGGTGAAAGTGGAGAGTGAAAAAGTTGGCTTAAAGCTCAACATTCAGAAAACAAAGATCATGGCATCCAGTCCCATCACTTCATGGGAAATAGATGGGGAAACAGTGGAAACAGTGTCAGACTTTATTTTTCTGGGCTCCAAAATCACTGCAGATGGTGACTGCAGCCATGAAATTAAAAGACGCTTACTCCTTGGAAGGAAAGTTATGACCAACCTAGATAGCATATTCAAAAGCAGAGACATTACTTTGCCAACAAAGGTTCCACTAGTCAAGGCTATGGTTTTTCCTGTGGTCATGTATGGATGTGAGAGTTGGACTGTGAAGAAAGCTGAGCACCGAAGAATTGATGCTTTTGAACTGTGGTGTTGGAGAAGACTCTTGAGAGTCCCTTGGAATGCAAGGAGATCCAACCAGTCCATTCTAAAGGAGATCAGCCCTGGGTGTTCTTTGGAAGGAATGATGCTAAAGCTGAAACTCCAGTACTTTGGCCACCTCATGCGAAGAGTTGACTCATTGGAAAAGACTCTGATGCTGGGAGGGATTGGGGGCAAGAAGAGAAGGGGATGACAGAGGATGAGATGGCTGGATGGCATCACTGACTCGATGGACATGAGTCTGAGTGAACTCTGGGAGTTGGTGATGGACAGGGAGGCCTCGCGTGGTGCGATTCATGGGGTCTCAAAAAGTCGGACACGACTGAGCGACTATTTGATCTGTGGTGTTGGAGAAGACTCTTGAGAGTCCCTTGGACTGCAAGGAGATCCACCCAGTCCATCCTAAAGGAAATCAATCCTGAATATTCACTGGAAGGACTTATGCTCAAGCTGAAACTCCAATACTTTGGCCACCTGATGCAAAGAACTGACTCACTGGAAAAGACCCTGATGCTGGGAAGGATTGAAGGCAGGAGGAGGGGACGACAGAGGATGAGATGGTTGGATGGCATCATCGACTCAATGGACATGAGTTTGGGTAAACTCCAGGAGTTGGTGATGGACAGGGAGGCCTGGCGTGCTGCAGTCCATGGGGTCATAAAGAGTCGGACACAACTGAGCTACTGAACTGAACTGACAGGGTACTTGAACAATTTAAAAAGCTTAATGCAGAGTGTTGAAAATCTCCCTTAATGCAGAGTGTTGGAAGTCCTAAGCATAGGACTTCCCTGGTGGCTCACATGGTGAAGAATCTGCCTTCTATTCAGGACACCCAGGTTTAATCCCTGGGTCGGGAAGATTCCCTGAAGAAGGGAGTGGCAACCACTCCAGTATTCTTGCCTGTAGAATTCCATGGTCAGAGGAGCCTGGTGGGCTCCACTTCATGGGGTTGCAAAGAGTCAGACTTGACTGAGCGACTCACACTGACTGACTAGTAGGAGTAAGTTAATGTTGAATGGTATTTAAGTGGGAAAGTGTTGGCTGTCAGTATTTACATATCCTTTATGCTTTTGATATCCAGGAGCAAGAATCTCCTATGTTTATTGCCTAAGTTTATCAACTTTAGCTTAAAAATTGATGATGAGAAAAATGGGGAAAATAGACAAATTTAAATCGCATACATGATTCCAGCTAATTAAATTAGAAGCATAAAAAATTGTGCAGAAAATCCATTGCAGGAGAGTTATAAAGACTGGTTTCATTAAATACCCAGACATCAATTTTGTAACTGAGCACTGAGGTGCATTGAAAATCAGGGTGTGTTGGGAAAATTGACTTGGGATAAATTCTGAAAAGACTGATTTTTTTTGTATATTTAGAAATACAGATACCAATATAAGAATGTGCAGAGTCATATAAATGTACTTAAATACATCCCAGGGTGATGTGTCAATGTAAATGTCCTCATTCAATTATTCCTCATGTTCTTAAAGATCTAGAATATTAAGTGAGATTTTTTTTTTTTCACTTCTTGGACAATCTTTTTGAACACTTACAAAAAACATTGTGATTTGCCTCAGATGTAGCAAGCCTTAAGGGTAATCAATAACCAGGGATGCTTTTGAAGAAACTGTCAGCTGTGGTTAAGAGAAGGGGAACTTGAGCATGGCTGTCAAGAAATGTCAGTGGGGAAAATTGTTGATGACATTAATGCTCTGTTCTCTGTGCTACCTTACTTTTTTTTTTCTTTGTCTTCTCCTTGCTTCCTCCTTAGTTTTCTAATTTCATAGTTGAAGAAACTGAAGTCTAATGGATTTCAGTTACTTTCCCAGTGTCATTTCATGGGATTAATTACAGAGGTGGCACCAGATTGAAGACATCCTAATTTCTAATCCTGGGATTTTTTTTTTTTCACCACACCACACTGCTTTGATTTTTTTCCCTTCTGTCCATTCAATCTACTGATACAAACATTTTAGTACTTACTGCTTGTTAATGACTGCCAGGTAGAAGGTTGTACCAGGGTCTCATCTCTTAGAAGGTGTTACTTTCTTAGATATTCTTCAGGGAAAATACCTGAAATGCTTCAGTTTTAGGGAAACAAACACATACCTTCCAACTTGAATTTGTTTTAGTGTGTGTATATATATATGTATGATATACGTATGCATGCATACATATGTGTATATACATTTATATGTGTATATATATATATATATATATATACATATATACAGTAGGTATATATTTTAGAACACATTGAAGGAAAAGATTTCACTTTCTATTGTTTGGACAAGCTTTTCAGGCAGTCTTCCAAATGATGTTTTGATTGATTTCTTACTGATGCTGATGTTGACCAGCATTGTAATCTAACTTGACATCAGCAGGCATGTCTGCTCAGTGAAGTGTAATAGAGACTCAACTATAATGTTTTCTAATTAGCTTGAATCCTAGAGATGATATAATGGGCCATTCTTTTTCATTTCTCATTGAATGTTGTGATTAATTATTGATCAAGTATGAATGTTTCAAACTTTTTATTTCAAATTAAGACAATCAAATTAAACTTAGAAATTGACTTTTAGCTTTTTTCAGTTGATATAAAGTAATTCTTCATGATCTTTAATACAGACATCTTCTCTATTTGGTATTAATGAATCTAGTACCACAGATTCATTTAATGTCTGTATTATTATTAGCTAGCCTGTGATTCTGTGGAAAAGTCACTGGCAATTACATTGTCATAATTTATTAAATAGTGCTAAGGAAAAGAAAAATCTAATCCAATCCAATTTTTTCCAGTATTAAGAACAATTATTTCATAAAGCAAAAAGTCACAAAATGTGTGAAATTCCAACATATCTTTATTGTTTCACTGGTCTTTGTTAAAGAAAAAAATTGCCAAAATTCATAGAAGAGTAGGCATAAGGGATAAACAGACATTTTGCCAAAGTTATATAGCAAGGATATTTGAAAACTGCTCACCATAGATCTTAGGGAAATTCAATTAAAACAGCAGTGAGGAAGCATGGCACACTTACAAGGGTTAGAATTAGAATGATTGACCAATCTATGAATCTTTTGTTTTCTTGAGCTTTGTTTCCAGTAAAATCATCTCCTAAAGACATAAACCGTGCTGTGTATTTGTATATCTGAAAAATTGCCATATTGTTCTATTTCTTTTATTAGTATGAATATTATTCATATTTCTTAGAAAATTCAGTTTCTATGTCTAGGACTAGTTAAAAGAAATGGTTAACGAAGCAAGCCAGTCTTCAGGATTATTCCATTTCCTTCATTATCTCACCCTTACTCAATCTGTCTTTACCCACAGAGTGTCTCTGGGATTCCTCTAATACTAGACTAATGTTGGTGTCATATTTTCACATCAATTCATAATGGTTTTCTGGATTCATGTGTTGGCAAAGATCTCAAGATTACAGCTCTGATCAATGGGAACAATTGTCATGATCAGATGGTGATATCTGTCCTGTGACTATCTCACCAGTGTATTTGGTGTATCTGTTTAACATCTTGACAACTAACTAATCTGAAAAAGAAATCTCTATTAATGTATTGAGAATGGTTGACTGCCAGCTTCTCCTTCCTCTTCCTGTAGCCATAGCTTTTGTATTGTTTAACTGTGACCTTCTGAAGGGTATATGACCTATTTGTTTTTAATGTGTTTTTGGCTAGTGCTGGGAAATTGAATTTCCCCAGTCATGCCACTTTGATAAAATCTTCCTATTGGTCTTGTAGATTTTACCTTAGGTATTGTACAGACTAAGAATACTTTTTATATAGTACCTGAACACACTCAATAACTTTCCAGTATTTTTTCCTTGGGATTTAACATCTCCTATGAGAGTTGGACTGTGAAGAAAGCTGAGCGCCGAAGAATTGATGCTTTTGAACTGTGGTGCTGGAGAAGACTCTTGAGAATCCCTTGGACTGCAAGGAGATCCAACCAGTCCATCCTAAAGGAGACCAGTCCTGGGTGTTCATTGGAAGGACTGGTGCTGAGGCTGAAACTCCAGTACTGTGGCCACCTCATGCGAAGAGTTGACTCATTGGAAAAGACCCTGATGCTGGGAGGGATTGGGGGTAGGAGGAGAAGGGGATGACAGAGGATGAGATGGCTGGATGGCATCACCGATTCGATGCATGTGAGTTTGGGTAAATTCCGGGAGTTGGTAATGGACAGGGAGGCCTGGCATGCTGAGATTCATGGGGTTACAAAGAGTCGGACATGACTGAGTGACTGAACTGAACTGATGATAGTTTATTTAATCATGCTGAATACTTATAATTTACTCTTTCTGAATGCTCCAGCATCATGTCTTCCTTTTGGTTATTTTACTGTCGATGTGTAAACAATATATATAATCATTACTCTTAAGAAACTAACGCTGGCAAACAATTGTGTATCTTGGTTTGGTGTTTCCTCTCATTTACAAAAGACTAGAAGGATAACATGGAAGTATCAGTTATCTTATGACATTTCTTAGATTCAGTCATCGACTAACTGAGGGGAAAAAAAAGTTAGAGGTTGATATTAAAGTTAATTTATGTGAAAAGTACTTTAACACCAAAGCACTCTCTAGGTTCACTTATAGTATTAAAACATTTACAGGTGCTATTCATTCAGGTAACTTTGAGAGTTCTTAAAAGTGTCTGTGATTTGCTTTAGAGACTGAAATGAGATCAGGACAAAGGAAGTCAGTTGCCTGTGTGATGTGCTGGGGTCTGATTCTTCTTTGTTTCAGTCCTGAGATGTATGGGGATGTTTTCCTTTTAGATATTTTGCTGTTTATGAGTTTGGATTTGTACAATGAGGTTAATGTTGTTTTCATGCCTACTTACAAAACAACTATTATGCAGCCCAGGGATCAAGAAGTAATTTTGACATTCAGTTCTTATTCTTTAAGAAATAGTTTGCAAGGCTATAGCTGTCATAGATAGTGATTTCTCTGATGGATCTGGGCAAAGTAAATTAAAAACTTTCTGGAAAGAATTTACCGTTACTGATGCCATCAAGAATATTTGTGATTCATAGGAAAAGGTCAAAATAGAACATTAATAGGAGTTTGAAAGAAGTTAATTTCAACCCTTGTGGACATATTATGAGGAGTTGCTTCTTAAGGGTTTCAAAAAAGTGGTGTCTTGAGCTGGGTTCTACTCCTGGTGAAGATGCTGTGAAGATTGTTGAAATGGCAACAAAAGGTTTAGACTGTGATATAGATTTATTTGATAAAGGAGAGGCAGCGTTTGAGAGGGTTGACTACAATTTTGAAAAAAGTTCTACTGTGGGTAGAATATTATCTATAGCATGCTACAGAGAGATTGTGAAAAGAAGAGTCAGTTGATGCAGCCAACTTTGATGTTGTCTTATTTTAAGACATTGTTTCAGCCACCCCCACCTTCAGCACCTACCAGCCTGATCAGTCAGCATCTATCAACATGGAGGCAAGCCCCTCCACTAGCAGAAAAAGAAAAAGAAAAACACTTTTTGAAGACTCAGAGGGTAGGTTTGTTTTTTGTTTGTTTTTTTTTTTAGCAATACAGTATTTTTAATTAAGGTATGTGCATTGTGTGTGGGTTTTTTTGGATATAATGTTATTGCACACTTTAGGGCTTCCCTGGTGGCTCAGACGGTAAAGTGTCTGCCTACAATGCGAGAGACCTGGGTTCAATCCCTGGGTTGGGAAGATCCCCTGGAGAAGGAAATGGCAACCCACTCCAGTACTCTTGCCTGGAAAATCCCATGGACTGAGGAGCCTCGTAGGCTAGAGTCCATGGGGTCGCAAAGAGTCGGACACGACTGAGCGACTTCACTTTCACAATGGACTACAGAATACTATGAACATAACTTTTATATGCCTGGGGAAACCAAAAAATTCATGTGACTCACTCTACTGTGATATTTGCTTTATTGTGGTGATCTGGAACTGCTCCCATAGTATCTCTCCTAGTGTACCTACCTAGAAAAATAGAATGATGAAAAAAAAAATTATTCTTTAAAACCAGTTTGAGTAACTCTGCATATTATGTTAGACTTAATACAAAATTAGCTCTTATTTGTATATTGAGTTTTTGAAGGTTTGAATGGTGAATGAGAGGAAGAGTTGTATATACCCATGAGCTTTACCATGGCACCAGACAGACAGTGAACAAGCTGGGTGTGTTTTTACCATGCAGTGAGATACCCTTCTGTGGTTTGGAAAGAGTGCTTTTTTTCAGCATCTGCTGTCCTAAATTTGAATCATATGTTCACCCATTTATTCATTCATAAAATATTTGCTGAGTACTGACCTTGGACCAGGCACAGTGCTAGGCATTAGCTATACTGTGTTGAGGTCATTGCCTCCAAGGAGATTCTATTCTACTGGAGAGACCCAGAAAATAAACAAGACATCCAAACTATTACATGAAAAGTTGAGAAAAACATTAAGGAATGCACAGGGAGCTATGATAGATAAGAATGATACCAAGAGGGAGGAGGGGGCACAGAGACCAAAAGGAATTTGAAGAATATGGAACCAGCTACACAAAGAGCTTGGCCTACGTGGGTAGCTCTTGAGGTGGCGTGATCCAGGAACTGAGAGCTGGACAAGTGTGGCTAGAGCACTGGGGAGGGGAAGGACATGAAATGGGAGAGGTTGGCAGGGGCCATGTCATTCAGGGTTTCCTAAGCCATGGCCAGGACCTCGGAGTGTGTGCAATAGTAAGGGAGGCCATACTAAGCTGTAAGCAAGGAGTGACTTGATCCATATGATCTGTGCTTTGAAAAGCATCTGCTGTGGAAAAATGGATTAAAGGAGCACCTACAGAGAAAGTGGAGAAACTTAGACAATCAAGCAGTGCAAATGGCAGTGTAGATAGAGCTGAATTCCAAATTCATTCATTTTTAACTCAACAATCTGAAAAATACAGAGAAAGGAATGTTTCAAGACACATTTTTCAGTCCATATTTCTTAATGTGGCTCCTCCCCTTTAAACATCTAAAACTTGTTGTGCATTTCTAATTAACACTGTTTTGTTTTCCAGTTGTTGATTCTAAGAGAAATTCCCCTATTTTAATTGTAGTTCACATAGTAATAAGTAAAGTGTATTTTTTGTTAGATTGTCACTTACATAGTTGCCATTTCTGTGGGTAACAGTGGTTGAGTATTGGCTGGTTCATGTGGTTCAACCTAAAAGACTCCGAGTTTGGCTACTCTCATTGAAACATTTGTCTACTGTCAATGTGGTCTCTAGTAAGAGAAATATTCCCTTTCTCTGTGGATAAATAAATGAAGGGTCCAGATGACATTGCTGTGATGGAAGATGCATTATGGCTATTCCTCAGTCCATAGACACATAGAGCACCCTCTCTGGATAATCCAGGATAAAGGGGAAAATGAAATGGCCACCTTATTGAAAAAGTCCACCTTTCCACTGTAGTCAGTCAAATGCTATTATCCTTTTATTACTCTGTAATTTTGAGGGCAAGTTCAGTGAATAACTGTGGAGGCTATTAAGAGCTGTCATGGAAAATTTATCTGTCTTTAAATGGAAGGTAGAAACATTACTGCAGGAACAGTGCTGCTTCGATACAGATAATTCTCCTCTTTGAGCCCTTTAAAACGCTGTTTATTGTTTCCTACTACATCTCCCCAGACTGATCTAACACTCGTAATTGTGATCCTGCCTTTTTTTTTCTCTTGTCAGGAATAAAATTTATGGAAGAAGCGTGGCCCATGGGAACCAACCCTGTTTTGTGTTAGTTTTGTGTTAGTGTCTGCACTAATAGTACAAGTGAAGGTCAACAGTAACTTACAGAAAACATGATTAAATCCACCCATCTGCCTAAAGGGTAGAAGTTCTAGAAAGAGCCTCTGCCATCCTCTACACTCTAGTCTTACCCTGGGATTATGAGAGTAAAGCTGGAGCTGGTGGACACCATCATAATGATAGAAAGAACTGAATATTTCAGAACATCACTGTTTTATTTTTCTGTGAATGCTGTGCAAACCTGGTATCTTAAAACAACAGAAACTTGTGCTCTCACAGATTTGGATGCCAGAAGTTAAAAATCAAGGTGTCTGCATGGCCATGCTCCCTCCCAAGTCTCTAAGGGAGAATCTTTCCTTGTTTCTTCCAGCTCTAGGCTATGCTTGGCATGTGACTGCATGAGTTCACTGTCAGCCTCTGTCTTCACTTGTCTTTTTTCCCTGAGTCTCAGTGTATCCTTTCTGTCTCTTATAAGAACATTCTCCTTGGATTTAGGGCTCCACTTAATACAGCATTTTCTCAGCTTCATCCTTAACTTAATTTCATCTGCAAAAGCCTTCCAAATAAGATCATATCCTGATCCTGAGGTTCCTGGTGGATCTGAATTGAGGGGACAGTGTTCCTACCACCTATAGTCACTGACTTGGAACACAAAGCAAAGACATGTGAGTTGGCACTTTTATTTTCTCATCTGAATTTTATCAACTTTCATCAACAGTAAGAATAACATATTCTCAATGCTTTGCTCCAAGAATAAAATGGAGTAGAGTTAATTCATAGGATTGTCAGAAGATCAAATTGCCAAAAATCTCTACACATTTCAAAGAAGAGAATAGAATTCAACAAAGAAATATTTTCTTTTAATTGTAAAATGTTAAAAATTTGCTCAATTAAACTCATATAAAGGAGACTTTGAAAGAAATTCATTTCCAAATATGATTTGCATTTATGACTTTTTCATTTTACTGAAATGAAACTGAAATGAATATTTTACTGAAATGAACATTTTACTGAAATGAACATTTCATTTGTTCTTGGACATAGAATTAGGTTCTAGCTTGGGGAATGCTTGCCTTTTATATATTTATATAAAGTTCTAGTCTTTCAGTTCTATTTATATTACCAATTTTTGTTCAGTCTCAGTTCTGGTCATTGTAGTCCTGTCTAGTTTCTACTATAGGATAAGAACTCTGCCAGATACTCATCCATTATTTTATGCATTTTGCATCACAACAACCCTCTGGAGTAGGTATTATTGCCCCTATTTTACAGATGATGGAATTGATGGGCCAATGACTTGCTTAAGGGTATACAAGGTGTCAGGAGAAGAACTGGTTTTCTAATCCAGGTCTGTCTAGGTCCAGGGTACAAGCTTTTGACCACCACCCAATGCTTTGCCGAGAATGCCCACCGTGCGTTAGTTTGGGAGAAGGTCGGTACATTTATCTGGTGTTAACCCAGTATCGCCTAGAGCTTGTGTTCCTGAATCCGAGATCTTTTGCTGGATTCGGTGTACCCTGCCAGGGAGCTCACTGGAGAAGAGGGTGATGGTTAGACATAAGGGGGTCACGTCTGTCCAGACTCCTGGCTGGCAGCTTGAACTACTAGCAGCCCATAGTGAGTGAGGGGCAGAGATTTTTTTGCCTTGAGACATCTTTCCCCTTTCATCTCCTTCCAGAGGCAGTATTTGTTTGGATGCCGAGCATCTTGCCAAGCTTGGTGGTGTTTCCCAGATTGGAAGGTTGCCTTATACTCAATGACATGTCTTGGGAACTCCTTCATATCAGTTTAATGCCCACAGCCTCCTCTCACACTCCCATCGCTCCTGTCTGCTGTGTCTCCTCCATCTCTCCCTGTATCCCTGCTTGACACATTTTACATGTTTATTCATTCCTTTATTTTCTGCCTTTCACTAGACTGTAAGCTTCATGGAGGCAAGAACTTTGTCTTTTTTGCTTCTTTGTGTTCAGTATGTAGGAAAGAGCTTGCTACAAATATGGTAAAATGGCGTGATTGAGTGAGTGTGTGAGCATTCCCTGTCATCATGATTAAACTAGTGATTCATGCCTACTTATTTTTCCCTTTGCTGATTTGAGGAAATTATAGGACTTCAGTGAGCCCTAAACACCGCTTAAGTGTTGGTATTGCATTATCTATTGAGTAGCAGTATTCTCACTTGGTGTAATGATGTGGGTTGAAGGTTATGATTACTTTTGAGCAGGATTCTACATAAGAGCTGAAAAATAAAAATCCTAGGGTGAAAGTAGACTGGTGAAAGAAGACTGGTGGGTAAATGTGTTGGCACAGCCGTGTGTGTGTGCTTATGTGTGTGCCCAGTCGTGGCCGAGTCTTTGCAACTCCTTGGACTGTATCCTGCCAGGCTCCTCTGTCCATGCGATTTTCCAGGCAAGAATACTGGAGTGAGTTGCTATTTCCTTCTCCAGGGGATCTTCCTGACCCAGAGATTGAACCCGGGTCTCCTGTGTCTCCTATTCTTTACCCACTGGGCCAGTGAGGAAGCCACTATATATATACATATATACATACATACATATATATATATATGTGTGTGTGTGTATATATATATATATATATATATTTAATGGCCTCATAAATATATTTTCCACAAGCAGCATATATTTATGTCTAATCATTGCTGTATGTGGGGCTTCCCTCCTGATGGCTCATGCGGTTAAGAATCCTCCTGCAATGCAGGAGACACAGGAGACCCAAGTTCGATTCCTGGATCAGGGAGATCCCCGGGAGAAAGAAATGGCTATCCACTCTAGTATTCTTACCTGAAAAATCCCGTGGACAGAGGAGCCTGGTGGGCTGCAGTCCATGGGGTTGCAAAGAGTTGGACATGACTGAGTGACTAAGCACACACACACACACACACACATATATAATATATATATACATATATACTGTGTATATAATATATTTATGCTGCCTTTAATATATATTACATATACATTTTTAAATGCATATATCTATCTATCTATCTATATATATATCTTTAATTCCTTATTTTCCCTTTCATGAAAAGAAAATCACCACAGAATAGTGCTAAATTATGTATTAATACCTGGGCTTCCCTGATGGCTCAGATGGTAAAGAATTTGCCTGCAATGCGGGAGACCAGGGCTTGATTCCTGGGTCGGAAGATCCCCTGGAGATGGGAATGGCTACCCACTCCAGTATTCTTGCCTGGAAAATTCCAGGGACAGGGGAGCCTGGTGAGCTACAGTCACAGAGTTGCAGAGTCGGACACAACTGAGCAACTAACATACATGTCTACAATCAGAAAAAACAATGGGGATAAGTGTTGGACCCATTAGATAAAGTCCAGGCTGGGGATATTTATTTAATTATTTATTCCTATAAACTGTAAGTATGCAATGATTTTCTTGGGAAAAAGACCGAAAAAATGGTGATTTTTGTTTGCTTTTACTATTAGTGATTTTCAAGAGTCTGAGAGGTTGTGTAATTCTAGTGGGTGATTTAACAGTATGGAAGGAGATTCAGGCATTTCTCCACATGATGCCTGAGTCTCTAGTACAGAACAGGTTAAGTTTAAGGAGAGCTTGGGAGGGGATGAACAGAGAGGAAAAATAGGACTTATTTGGTTGAGGAGAAGAGAGAGGAGATAGGAGAGGAAAATTCTATTTTTTTCTTTTTCCCTTGACTAGAAGACTTGGCTTTCCAAATTGCCTTACAGGATTGAGTGGAGATTATGGATAACTAGTTCTGAGAGCAATAATAGAGTAGGAGGGTCAGAGCATCAGAGGTGGCCGATGGGAGAGAAAGGAGACATTTACTTAGAGCTCAGCTCTGCATCTTTGCTACTGGTGAATTTCTATTCTATTACCACCTCCTCCTTTTCAGTAATGGAACTTACAGAGACAATGAAAAACGTAATACAGCCATCAATATAGTGTATCCTGGAAACCCAGCTGAGGTGCTAAAGTAGTTCCTAACGCTTACAAAGCACATCATAATGGATCAAGTCCACTGCCTTTCAGAGCAGTCTGGCCAGGAGTGGAAAGAGATTGGCAGTGTGTTCAAGCACAGCTCCGGGGACTTAGTGTGTGGCCTTCACCCCTTCACATTTCCAGAATGGAGGGTGGGGGGTGGTGTGCTAAGCTGTGATGTATTAATTTTTCCTTCAGAATATTAATTCTTTGCTAACTGGTAGTGATATGTGTTCTAAATATGTTCTTAAAAATAACTCCATCAGTGAAGTGTTTTTTGTTTGCCTTTCTTTGATTGATGAGATTTTTTTTTTCTTAAGCATATTCACTTTGTTCTCTTCTCATGCATATTCAATAACACTCAGGTCACACTATTTTTATTTATTATTTTCTCTGGAAAGTCACTAGAACATCACACTTCTCTTGGTCTCTTTGGGTTCATTTTGTGATCCCTTAAATGAAAAATGTCTCATTTCTTTTGAGGGAAGTATCTGCTTTATTATGTGTAGTGTGTTTGATGATTGAGAAAGAATTTTTTCAACTTCTGCATCACTAAGTTTATTATAATAACATAGGCAAAGTGTGGCTCATTCTAGAGTAGTGCCAATATACCAGAAATAAATCACCGTCTCAGTAGGGAGCTACATAATTTAGAAGCAAGAGGACTATGAAATGTTATTAAGAGAGGGACCATCGGCTCCTACAGCTCTAAAAACTATCTTATAAGCTATGACTTTAGTATAAATTTAACTTGTCCTTTTTCAGGGACATAGTGGAGAGATTTTAAATGATACAATTACAACCAGTGTCACTCCATGTAACGAATGTCTACCTACATCAGATTGATTGTAAGTCTTGATGACAAATGCCAACTACCTTTGGTCACTAGAGAAAGACAGTATTTCTCAAGTGTGCTATGGCTTTCAAAAATATAAATCCATTACTGGATTTCACACTAATGTAAAAGTCTTTGAGAGGAAACATCTCTTTGTACAATATAGGTTTTGAATTTGATCTTGGTTGCAGATACAAAGATAAACACACATGCATGTGTCTTTGGTTTTATTAAAAAGAAAACACTTAAGGATAATATAGTTTGCACTGCTTGTAGTTGCTCTTTCTGAATTTCAACTTTTCTTGTGATTCTACCACCCATTAGGGTGGGTTTTCATTTCTTGGGTTTCTTTTTCTTAGCTCTAAGGTTTAATGGCTTATACTAAAAGGCACTTATGCTGCTACTGGCTAGCATGTTTCATGGGCTACATTCACTCTGGCAGATGAGTTATAGCAGATTCTTTAATATATATATTTTTCTTTTTTCCTATAGATGGACCCTCGTAGTGTTTTGACAGTTAAAAAGGATGGGGGGTTATTGAGCGTCTAGTTCCTCAGCTGCTCAGCTGTATTTTTTGAGCTATATATCAGCAAAATGACCCAGCTCTCTTACAGAAGGTGCTCTGTTGCCAGATGGTGCTCTGCAGGAAAGAACTTCTTAGTTTTCTTAAATCAGGACTTATGGTAAAATGGAATAACACTCAGATATGGAAGACTTAGGTTTCTCTGGAAATCTTAGGGTCTCAAATATCTGTCCTTTCTCTGTCTTCATTGCTTCCTGTTCAATCAAGCTGATAACAAAATGTCGACCCTGCTATTCAATAACTGAAGCGCACATTTGGAGCAATTTTCCTTGTTCTGGCTGCCCCACGCCCGATTGAAAGTTTCAGCTTCAATCGCACCATTAGCCTAGAAACTGCAGCCAATTGTTGCCAATGATTTTTTGGTTGCCCTAATTGTTTTTTACTTTATTGAGCTTATTCAGAAATAATGAAACTCCATCCTTCCTTTTCTGAAAAGATAGTTGCACAAAGTACAGTGGCTGTTTCTTTTATTAACTCATCAACATTGCCTTAAAGAATGCCCTTAACTATCGATTTTCTGGGCTGGCTAATAGATCTCCTAATTCGCAGAAATACCCCCAGTGTAAGATTTAACCATTTGAAAATTACGAAAGGAAGTCCCAGGGGCCTCCTTGCAGCTTCTGCATAGACTGATGGCTCAGCATCCGTCTCTCTGCTGGAAGTGGTAGAGCTAAATGACCTGGAGAGAAAAATACAAATATAAATGGGTGGGTAGTTCTTCCTATTTTCCAAGTTCTGCAGCTTTTTCAAAGAAACATCTCACTTGGATTGATTCAGACTTATGGACATGGCTGAGGGGAGGGAAGAAGGACAGGATGGGAGATATATAGAGAGAAACATATGCATTACCATATGTAAAGTAGATAGCCAGTGGAAACTTGCTGTATGATTCAGGGAGCTCAAATCAGGGCTCTATGACAGCCTAGAGGAGTGAGATGGGGAGGGATGTGGGAGGGATGTTCAAGTGGGAGGAGACATTGGTAAACCTATGGCTGATTCATGTTGATGTTTCGTAGAAACTAATGCAATACTGTAAAGCAATTATCCTTCATTTAAAAAATAAATAAATTGAAAAAACAACAAACAAACAAAAATCAGAAAATGGCTCTATTCAACAATCATACTGAACTACTCTTTACTTCAAGGCTTTTAGTACTTACTATAAATCCACATCCACAAAACAGGGAAGACCAAGATCAAGTTTTGCTAAACCCTTTTGGAAAGGTACCTGTGATTAACTGTTACGTTCTTTCATGGTTTAAAATCTAAACCTTTATATTGTAAGCAAAAGTTAACACATTTTCATAATTTAAAAGTTGTCTTTGCCTGTCGTCCTACTAGAGAAGTTTCTTGCGAATTAGTGCCTATGCTTCTATGCTGCCTTATCACTTATTGCATATTAAACCTTTGTTATAACTTTATGACCCACTTGACAGCGTTAAAATTGCCAGAGTATTAAGTGTTTCCGTAAACCAACAGGCAGTTTTGACATCTTCTAGAATGGCTAGTTTGCTTGTGATTAATTCCAAAGCTTGAAAATATATATTCAAGATATTAAAAGTTGGATGTGCAAATAGGGACTTAACCCTTTTTCTCTCTCCTATTTTTGTCCGTCCCTGGGTTCCCTCAATTTTCTTCCTAGAATTTGTCATGTTCATAGCTCAGTTGTTAAAGAATCTGCCTGCAGTGCAGGAGACGCTAGTTCAATTACAGGGTCAGGAAGATCCACTGGAGAAGGGATAGGCTACCCACTCCAGTATTCTTGGGCTTCCCTTGTGACTCAGTTGGTAAAGAATCTGCCTGCAATGCGAGAGACCTGGGTTCCATCCCTGGGTTGCAAAGATCCCCTGGAGAAGGGAAAGGCTACCCACTCCAATATTCTGGCCTGGAGAATTCTATGGAGTGTATAGTTCATGGGGTCGCAAAGAGTCAGACACGACTGAACAACTTTCACTCTCACTTGAAGATTTTCTGACCTCAGGGAAAGGCTCTTGCCTATGGAAACACTCCTCCCTAATTCATCTATATGCCATTTTCACTTCGGAAATCACTGGTTTCCAGCCCACATTTATGCTACTGCTCCTGCTAATGTCTCGAATGGAGCCCCTTTCTCCAGTTTTCCAAAATACTGATATTGATCTCCCAGGAATTTGTTCAGAAGTTACATCTCTATGAAGCCTTCATTTCTGGTGACTTGACTTCACCAGAAAATACTGGTTTCTCTTTTTATACTTGTAACTCTTATAGAGCTCATTACATGTGCTCATTAACATGCATTTACACACAAATTTTCCACATGGAGCCAAGAGTTTCCATAAAGAAAGAGCTCTGCCTAACCCATTTTTGGGTTCCTTATATCTGGCTTTGCACCTCACACACAGAAAAGGTTCAGTAAATGCTTTACGGGGGGAGTAGGACTGCAATGAACCTTGGAGATTATCTGGTTAGTGTCTTTACTATTTTGTAAGTGAATCAAAAATGTGGCTTATAGAATTTATTTGGTTATTAGCCCACGGTCATTGTCAGTACCTGATAATTCTCCTTTTGCATTATTGGTTTCTTGCTACCTAAAAATAATAAGAACTAATAAAAAGACGTCCTGTTTGTATAGTGCTTTTTATTTTCAGCATACTTTTATCTTCTTCAAATTGGTGAGGTTGACAGGACGGGAATTATTTCCCGCATACTACAGATACAGGACAAAAGGCGTAAGTGATTCAATCAAGATCGTAGGTGGAAAGGCAAGTGCTTGAATTAGGGCCTATCTTCCTCAAACCCTTCATGAGTCCTTCAGACATCACTGGAAGTTGAATGAACATCCTGGCCTTGTTTCACGGTGTGGCATTAGGCAATTTCAGATGTCTATTTGGAAGAACATATGTTTTACTTATTTCCCAGCTGAAAGTAGGGAATTATATGTTGAACTGTTCCTGGAAAAAAAGTACCTCGGGGGAATTCATTCTTAATGGTTTAGAAGAGGAAGCTCAGACTTTAGATCCAACTTTACATCCTGGGGGTAGAAATTAGTTGGAAGTGAACTTGAGCCTTGCTTATTTCCAGAGCTAAACACACAATCAAAGGTCATGTGAACTTTAAAAAAAATTTTTTAGTTATAAAATGGGATGCATGTTTATTGCTGGTATTTTAGAAAACATAAAATCTACAAAAGAAGGATATTTAAGATATCTCTAATTTATCACTAGGAATCTGCTATTAACATTTTAATATAAATTCTGGAACTAGATTGTTTGGGTTTAAATCCTGGTTCTGCACCTTACTAGTTTAAGGGTAAGGGAACAGTTATCTCACCTTTTGAGTTCAGAGTGTACTTAGTTACGAAATGGGAATCATAATATTGGTTACATCAGAAGGTACTTGTGAGCATTAAGCGAATGTATAGCTTAAAGAACTTAAAAGAATACTTGATATGTGCATGTAGCATGTACTCATGTAGTATTATATCTCTAGTCATTTTATTTTTTAAAAAATCTGGAACATAATACTGGTGTACAGCTTTTTACCTTACATTTTCTGCTTGGTATATCATGAAGATTTTTTTACACCCACTTTATTCTTTTAGAGCATGAATTTATGAATTACATTATTCCATTGTTCATTCCTATCATAATTGGTCTAACCATCCTTAGTTACTTGTTTCTAATCCTTGACAATTGTACATTACAGTGTAAAGTACAGTATGCTATATATCGTGTGAATGACCCTGATAATTTCTTTGGGATAGATTCCTGGAAGGAGAATTAATGTTCAAAAGAGTCTAATTTTTTGAAAATCTTCAAATTATTTACCTTTTTTAAAAAAGTAGCTTTATTGAGATATAATTTATGTATCAAACAATTTACACAACTGAAATGTATAAGTCAGTGGTAATTAGTATCACTGAATTGTACACTTAAAATTATTAAATGGTAAATATTATATTATCTATATGTTACATATGAGACTTCCCAGGTGGTGCTTGTAGTAAAGAATCCACCTGCCAATTCAGGAGATGCAAGAGGCATGGATTTGATCCTTGCATCGGGAAGATCTCCTAGACTAGGAAATGACAACCCACTCGAGTGTTATTGTCTGAAGAATCCCATGAACAGAGGTCTGAGTCCATGGGCTCGCAAAGAGTTGGACACGACTGAGTGAGCACACACATGTATTACATTACTTTAAAATTATTGTAAAATATGAGTAATATAATATTTACCATTTTCATAATTTTTAAGTGTATAATTCAGTGGTATAAGTTATATTCATCATGTTATGCAAACATCACTGCTATTTCCAAAGCTTTTTCATGCTTCAGACTTAAATCATTAAGCAGTCTCATTCTTTCTTTCCCTTCAGACCCTGGTTATTTCTAACTTCTGCCTGTATAAATTTACTTATTCTAGATGTTTCACCTAAAATGGAATTATAAATTGTCTTTTTGTGTCTGTCATTTCACTAAGGATGATGCTTTCAAAGTTCATGTTGTGGTGTTTTATAAGAACTTCTTTCCTATTTATAGCTGAATAATATGCCAATGTATGTTTATACCATATTTTGTTTATCTATTCATGTGTGGAGGGACATTTGGTTTTGTCACGCAAGTATATGTTCCTCGGCTCTTTGTCTCATCACAACAAAGATTTGGAGTGATGGACATTAAAGCCCCTTCGGCCTGTCACAGCTCTCAGGTCTTGGATAGACCGTGTTATAGCTCTCAGGTCTCAAATGGACCATGTTATAGCTCTTAGAGAAATCAGTGTTACAGCTCAGTGTTACAGCTCTATTTAGAAGATCGCAGGAAAATCCATCTTCGAGGCGTGAGGGCACGTGGACCATCAGCAGATGAATGGATAAGAAAGCTGTGGTACATATACACAATGGAGTATTATTCAGCCATTAAAAAGAATACATTTGAATCAGTTCTAATGAGGTGGATGAAACTGGAGCCTATTATACAGAGTGAAGTAAGCCGGAAAGAAAAACACCAATACAGTATACTAATGCATATATATGGAATTTAGAAAGATGGTAACAATAACCCTGTGTACGAGACAGCAAAAGAGACACTGATGTATAGAACAGTCTTATGGACTCTGTGGGAGAGGGAGAGGGTGGGAAGATTTGGGAGAATGGCATTGAAACATGTAAAATATCATGTATGAAACGAGTTGCCAGTCCAGGTTCGATGCACGATACTGGATGCTTGGGGCTGGTGCACTGGGATGACCCAGAGGGATGGAATGGGGAGGGAGGAGGGAGGAGAGTTCAGGATGGGGAACACATGTATACCTGTGGCGGATTCATTTGGATATTTGGCAAAACTAATACAATTATGTAAAGTTTAAAAATAAAATAAAATTAAAAAAAAAAAAAAAGAAAAAAAATAAATAAATAAAGACACGAAGAGAAGAGTGCCCCAGCATGCAGGAGAGAGAGAGAGAGAGAGCGTGTGTGTGCTAGCTTTGGCTCCTCTATTTATATGTTTATCTCTCCCTGGGCCTGTCCTGTGTAAATTGGGCCAGCCAGGAGTGTTGTATGTTTTACCTGAGGTCCTCACTCCAGTCCTGGGACCTTCTTTTGTTCTATTTTCGCAGGCTTTTCCCTTCCTTGTCTTTTAGCCACCGCCATTTTGGACTCCTTTTCCCTATTCTACCTACCTAACAGTTTGTTCCTGTCTTTTGACTGTTTTTAGTAGTGCTTCAGTGAACGTTGGCATTGAACTATCTGTTCCATGTCCCTGCATGCCGTTCTTCCGGGTGTATACCCACGTGGAACTGCTAGGTCACATGGTAATTCTGTGTTTAGAGTTTTGAAGAACCACCGAACTGTTTTCCAAGCAGTGCCACCGTTTTACTTTTCTACCATCGGTGGATGGGTGTTTCTGGTTCTCCACAGTGAGGGTGACCCTTGTTATCTCCCTAGTCCTTTTGTTATCATTATCTAAAATGTGTGAAGCAGTATTTCACTGTGGCCTTTACTTACATTTCAGTAATGATTAATGATGTTGGACATCTTTCAAGTGCTTATTCACCGTTTGGAAATGTTCTTGGGAGAAATGTCTGTTCAAATCTCTGCCCATTTTTAAACTAGGTCGTTTATTTTTTGTTGTTTCAGTTATTTGCCTTTTAAGAGATGATTTTCTAAATTTGTGCTTGTAAAGACTTACCATGGAAGAGATAATTTAGCTCCTTAGAGTTTGTATTGTAATCTGTTTTGGTGGTAGTAGAATGACCATTCATTAGAATCCTTTCTTCATATAAAGAGCGTGGTTATGTGCTAGGTTCTGTGTTGGGTGGCTTGGAACATACATATGTGTTCTGCTTTTAAGGTGTCGGTTTTATCCCCAGTGCTGGCTGGAATCCACATGTGTTTTTTTTTTCCCCTGCGCAGAAGCTATTTCTTTACCGAAAAGTCCTCTTCAGCTTGGAAGCATGTCCTTTGCCAAGTATAATTATATAGTATTTTTTGACCCTGTACAGAGTGTGAAATGTATATTCTTAGCACAGACTGACAGCGTTCCCTAGCACTGTAAGATGCTGCTAAAGTATCTGAAAAGGCTTCTGTGAAACCAAAGGAGAGTTTTAATGCTTTGGATCCAATGTTGATTCTGTCAATAATACATTTATTTTGGGTTTCCTTCTGGCTTGCTTTATTCCAATCCCCATTTCAACACTTTGAAGCTACATGGAGGTAGTATTTTTCAATACACCTTGAATTAGTCCCCAAAACACGCCAGAGCATAGAGTGATATTGAAATAATATAGCCAGAAGGAAAGATAAACTTGTTAATAGAACCATCCACAAGAAAGCCTGAGTCCACTGAAGCAAACACCTGTATGTTCCTCTTACTTTTAAAAATCTCATCCACAGTTCTCCCCCATTAAATTTGCTGGCAGAGTTTTCCAGCTAGGAGTCAAATTTGGATCTTGTCTGAGCTGACTGCACCCTAGGCTCAGAATGAGTAATGGTGATTGGAGACGTGATGTGTTTTTTTTTCCTCATCTGTGAACCCTACTGGGCTTTCCCGAAACTAACTACTCGACATCCTGTTTTTCTTTACTGTTGTCATCCGGCCGTAGCAGGGCAGGAACACTGAGGACAGGAAAGTCTAGGTGATACTGAAAGTCCTCAAAGTCTGATTCCATCTGTGGGTCTGACCCCAGGCCCTGAGCTACAGTAACAGCCAGTTGAGTTCAAGTGTGTTCTCAAGCAGGACATTGGATCATGGGCTGGTCCCACGTACATGGGTGTGGGGATCATGGTCATGGCATTAATTATTGTACTGAGCTCTTTCTACAGGTCAAACCAGGTACTGTGCTAAATGTCTGCATGCTGTCTCACTCAGTCATGTCTCATTCTTTGCGACCCCATGGACTCGTGCCCACCAGGCTCCTCTCTCAGTGAGATTACCCAGGCAAGAATACTGTGCTGCTGCTGCTGCTGCTAAGTTGCTTCAGTCGTGTCTAACTCTGTGACCCCATAGACGGCAGCCCACCAGGCTCCCCTGTCCCTGGGATTCTCCAGGCAAGAACACTGGAGTGGGTTGCCATTTCCTTCTCCAGTGCATGAAAGTGAAAAGTGAAAGTAAAGTCGCTCAGTCATGTCTGACTCTTAGCAACCCCATGGACTGTAGCCTACCAGGCTTCTCCGTCCATGGGATTTTCCAGGCAAGAGTACTGGAGTGGGGTGCCATTGCCTTCTCCAAGAATGCTGTAGTGGGTACCATTTCCTACTCCAGGGGCTCTTCCTGACCCAGAGATCGAACCTGTGTCTCCTGAATCAGCCTGTGGATTCTTATCACTGAACCACCTAGGAAGCCCACTGTGCTAAATACTTGACATGAATTATTTAATTCTTGCATCAACTTCAAGAGACAGACAATTATTTTCTGTGTTTTAAAGACACGGAGACTATCAGAGTGACTAAGTGATGTTTCCAAGGCATGTGCCTTGTAGGTGATGGGGTTGGGATTCTGAACTGACTATGTCTTGACCCTGTACTGAAGAGTTTTCTTAAGAGTGAGTACTTTTCAGAAACAGAGAACAAACTCGTGGTAACCAGTGTGTGAGTGTGGTTGGGGGAACAATATAAGGGTGAGGGGGAGTAGGAGGTACAAAATCTTGGGTGTAAAATAGGCTGCAAGGATGTATTATGCAGCATGGGAAATATAGCCAATATTTTGTAATAACTATAAATGGAATGTTGGAGAAGGAAATGGAAACCCTCTCCAGTATGCTTGCCTGGAGGATCCCCATGGACAGAGAAGCCTGGTGGGCTAAAGTCCATTAGGTCGCAAAGAGTCGGACATGACTAAAGCGACTAAGCACACGCATCAGTGAAGTGTAACCTTTACAACTGTATAAAAATGCTTAAAAAATAGAAAACAAAGGCGGGTGCTTTGTCTATTGCCACATCAGTTCCCACTGGCCACAGATGATGTTCCCTGTTGATGATGTTTTTCTGATGTTGCAATTAATTGCCTCTGGCAAGAAAGAGAAAAAGAAGCCTTTCTTTAATTGTTATCTGGACCTGTTCCCTCTCCTGACGCCCTCCCCAACCCATGTGAGGCATTTACCCTCTTGTCTGCTCTGGCCTCTTGTTCTTCCTTCTCATCTCATATGTGGAATCTCTGATGCTCAAGAGGAATATCTTTGGTGATGCTTGTTTCTATTGGTAAGCATTCAAGTTCTAGACACTGGGAATGAAGCTGGCAAAGTGCATGCACTGCTTCTCTTCATTACTCCCATTGCCTTTTGTAATAGTACTTTTTGTTTATTTTGCACTGATCTGGGAAGATGAGAATTGCAGGATGGAGCTTGGTTAGACTTGCTTGTAATTGAGAGCCTGGTGGGGGGCAAGCCTGTACCTGGGGCAGCAAGAGGTTGGTTCCTGGTAGTGACCTAAAGAAAACAACCCCCTGCACAGCTCACCTTGCTCTCAGCTCTTTCTTCATAGCACTATTTTATGTCAGACTCAAGATCAACTGAATTTATTTAGCTCTTTTTCCTATCTTTCCCCATAGAATTTAAGCATTACAAAGGAAGAGGTATTTCTCTGTATAGTGTGTGTCTGCGTGTTGTACTTTTACTGTTGTATCTATGGTACCTAGAATAGCACCTGGCAAACAGTAGGCGCCCAGTATTGTTTGAAAGCAGGAGGACTGGCCCACAGAGAGTCCAGTGAGCCACAGAGAGCAGGGCTCATGGTGGTGACGGAAGAGGGTGGAGCCTGGTTACATGGGATCACTTAAGGGTATGCTCTGGATTTAGGATTATATGCACAGTGCAGTCGGAGAAGGCAATGGCACCCCACTCCAGTACTCTTGCCTGGAAACTCCCATGGACGGAGGAGCCTGGTAGGCTGCAGTCCATGGGGTCGCGAAGAGTCGGACACGAGACTGAGCGGCTTCACTTTCACTTTTCACTTTCACGCATTGGAGAAGGAAATGGCAACCCACTCCAGTGTTCTTGCCTGGAGAATCCCAGGGACGGGGGAGCCTGGTGGGCTGCCGTCTATGGAGTCGCACAGAGTCGGACACGACTGAAGCGACTTGGCAGCAGCAGCAGCATCAAAGTACAGTAGAAAACATTGCATTCAATGTGGAATGTGATGTAAATTACCACTCTTTATCCCCCAATAGGGAATTACTACAATTTCTCTCTGTAAATTATGTTAGGTTGAACTTAAAAAAATATTAGCCATATTATTCAAATACTGGCATTTATTCTCTAACACAGTGGATTAGAACCCAAAGAGAAAGAGGGGGTTAGAAGTTTTACTATGACTTTCTACCTGTGTGGGATAGAACTGCAGAGAAATCAACTTCTGGGTGATATTTCTGCCTCTTTTTCAAAGAATGGCCTTTTTTTAAATGAAAAGGCATGCCATTACAAGCTTTTAAAAAAGCATCTATGAGTTTACTGTGTGCGTATATTTGAGATGTTTATGCTGTTTCAGTTATTTATTTTTATACCTGCTCTTGGGTTAATCCCCATTAACAAGAAACACTAGTCAAATAGAGCAGTTATTTTGCACATGAATAAATGAGCAATAATGTTGTAGGTTGGAGACCATATATCAGACATTTTGCATATTTTTCATATTTAATCTGCACAGAATGATCTTTGAGAAAGGGGGCATTATTTTCCCCTTAATAAGATGAGAGTATGAATCACACAGATGGTAAAGAATCTGCCTGCAGTACAGGAGACCGGGTTCTACCCCTGGGTTGGGAAGATCACCTGGAAAAGGAAATGGCAACCCACTCTAGTATCCTTGCCTGGAAAATCCCATGGACAAAAAAGCCTGGTGGGCTGCAGTCCATGGGGTTGCAAAGAGTCGGGCACGACTGAGTGACTAACACTTGTATGAATCCCACGTAGATTAACAAACCCGCCATCTCTGAGGGCAAGTGCAAGGAAGAGTCTGGATGCAAGACCAGGTGTCCCTAAAATCCGAGAACATTGTAGCTACATCATCCACCCTCCATGGAGGGTTAACAGCTTTCTGGAACAGCAGTGCTCATCAGGAGTGCAAGTGTTCTGAAACCCAGGTCTCTGACGCCTGAGCCATTTCTGCTCTTTTCCACTCTAAGAGGATGCGTCAGTTACTGCTTCTAATTAATTCTCCAAGTGCGGAGCCAACTTGGTAAGCACCAGGGCAAAGCAGGAGGGAGCACTCAAAAACAGGGCAAAGCAGGAGAGAGCACTCAAAAACAGACAACGAGCGTCCTGAACCCTCCCGTCCAGATGCACGGTGTGACCTTTCACCTCCCTATTCATAACGAATGAGTTTTTAATCTGGGAAAGGAGGGCCCTGGAGGGGATGCTGGCCGGGGTCCCTTTTATCGCCAGACTTCAATGAAACACAAAGTTAATTGCATCTGATGCACAAAAATGTATTAGATCTGGGAAATGTCAGAGCAAATGGGTGGCCAGGTGAGGGTCTGAATTCACAGTCATGTTCTTAGCACCACACTCTCCTGACTGTAGCCATCATGGGTCTTGATTTCCGCCTGGGAAGCTCTACAAACCTAGAAGTTTGTGTCATCCAGTGGGCAATTCACAGTCTTCACACGTATGTGGAATGAGTCCTCCTCTGGATCTTTTTCGGGGAGGATCACTGCTTCCCATGAAATTTCCTCTCTGAGAAGTAAGTTGAAGCTTACTTATTGGACTCATTCTCCAATATGAAAGAAATAGAGAACTTAATTCTTCCCACCTCTGTAGCTTCCCGGATGATTTGATTGGGCTTTGGAAATTGTGTCCTTAGGAATATATGTATCTTAAAAAATAAGCTATGGCTTGGAGATCCTGGTTGGTTTTTTTTTTTTTTTTTTTTTTTCAAGGCAATTGGAGCCTTCTTTATCAGCTTTTTCATGCTAATTGTTCTTTCTCGTCTCTAACGTCTATCCTTTCAGGAGCTACATACATATTCAATTAACTCTACATGAGCTTCTCAGTTGAAAACAAACGTACCTTGAAAAAATTTCCCTTTTATCAAATAGACTTTTGTCTACATATAACTTTCTTCTGAGAGATTCTGATACATTATAGAATAAAAAATGCTTTTTGTCCCCACGGAGTCATCTAGATATTATGAAGTCATATTTGGGTGTGGTGGGAGAAAAGCATGTTTTTGGGAAGTGGTTGTGATTTCTCTTGTGAGCTAAGAGACAGGATTATTTCCTGTTACCTCAAATGACAGCTTTGTGGCTCAAAAGGTTTCCATTTAGGCTTTTCTGGCCCTTTTAAGCAAGTAAACTTTGTTTTTGAGTATTATTAAGCTTAACAGACTCTAAACATACACACACACACACACACACACAGAATGAAGATTTGACTTCTGGGATTTGATATATTTTGGGGAAGAGTTAGGATGTGCAGAGGGTGTGAGAGAAAAAAAGCAAACGAAACTTCGTCCATCAAGAAGGACTTATAATGCAGGAAGACCGAGAACATGGCTCAGGGCACAGCAAAAATCATAATCGCTCCCATCAGAAAAAATGCCAGTTCTTCCTATTTTTCTAATTCCCTTCATTGGTATAAGGTGAATTATTCCTATTAATTTTTAAAATTAAATTACATTAGAAGAGGCTTGTTGAAAATAGAAATACCATCTTATAACCTCTTGTGTAGAAAGGCTGATTTTTGGTAGATTGCTTGCTTAATTGGCTTCCTTAATCACATTTTTAATCAGCCTGATTTTCTACTGGGCATACTTGTGATCACTACAATGATTAATCATTTTCAGGAAAAAACGGGATTCACTGAAATCTTTTGTCAGATGATCTTTCAGATGGAGGTAATACAGCTCCCGTTCCCTATGAAACTTTTTTATATAATAACCAACTTGGGTTTGGAATTGATCAGATTGGTAAGATTCAATAATTGTAACCATTCATTTGTTAATCTTTTAGCAGCAGTAACATTTCTGACAGTCTTGGTTGCTTTAGAAAATTCAGTCGCATAGGAGGTATAAAGCCCATTCTGAATCTCCTCATCTATCGAATAATTAAACGGGAGCATAGCAAGGCAAAGAAGAAGCATGGGAAGATGAAGCATCTTTAATGAAAGGTGAAAATGAATGGATACTGAGAGAAACCAGTGTTTCTGCTTAATTTTCAGTGTGGGTATGAAGCAAATAGGCAGAAAAGGAAAGCTAGCTAGAGATGCACATCAGTCTTTAACTGTGTCCTGGCTCATTCATTCCTTTGACCTGTTCTTGTCTTTAGCTCTATCTGTACATGTTCCAAACACCCTTTTCCTCCCAAACCCACTGTGTGTCTCTGTCTCCTGGCACATGCCATTTTAGTTGGGGAAGCTGAGCTATTGAGGGAAGCTGAGAGATCATCAGCATGAACCGAAGGTAAGAGGATGAAAAATGTATCAGATACTGCTGTGTTCTGGCCATTGTTTTGAGGAAGTTGCAATACCAGAATTTGCCAGTAGGTTGCTTATGGTGTTGGACAGATCATTTCAGAACAGAGACCCTTGGTTCTCTAGTCTTTATAATGAAGGGTTTCCACGGTCTTTTCTAAATAGAGCATTCTCAACTTCTGCTGTACTCCTTTTATCCTCTTGGCCATGAACTTGGGGTGTGGTTTCCCTTGAATGGAGCTGAGAGTGCCAATTTAATTCTAGCCTGGAATCTTCCTCCAAAAGACTCCTTAATCTTAACAGAAAGAACCTTGTTACTTCATAAGTGAGTAACCTGGTAATTGGTAGAGTTAAGGGAGATACTGACCAGGGTCAAAACATAGAGGCTTCTTCTGTATGTTATATACTGCTATGAAACTTAGTACCTTTTGAAATACCACAAATTTATTATTCCCAGAATCCAGAATCCTGTTGGATTGTTTTTTTTACATGCAGTTCCAGCTTAGGGTTCTTAGAAAGTGAAGATATAAGTTGCAAAGCTTCTTGAAGCTTAGGTTCTGGGACTTGAATAGTGTCAATTCTCCTACATTCTACTGGTCAAAGCAGGAAAAGGACAGTCTGAATAGAAGACTTGGGAAAGAGGATTCACCACTTGTTGGGAGGTATAGCAAGGAGTTTGTGGCTGTATTTAATCTACCACACATGGACTATCATCTCATCCTCCAAGATCCATACCACATGCTTAGTTAAGACACTTTTTTGGCCAGGTCAATATGCAGCCTTAAAATCCTTTTTAACACAGTGCTCCAGGCAGCCACCACAAATCAATCATAACTGCCACAAGAAATGAAATGTATCTGCCATCTGGACTCTGCAGTGAGCTATTGATGGAGGCTGGGTAGGAAATTCAGAGTTCCTGGCTTTCATTCCAGCATCTTTTCTTTCTCCATCACTCTGTCTCCTCACTTTTGGTCAGTTCTTTAATATATCTCAGATTATTTTTAAAAAGTCACTTATTTCTATCTATAAACTTTCTAAAAATATGCATCTTTTGAGGTTCTAAACAATACCATCATATGTTATGTGTTTCCTACATAGATTATGGCATAAACCACTGTTTTAAGTGTTATCAATTTGGATACCACCTTAACCAATGATAAAGCTTGGATCAATTAAAATGATGACATCTGGATCAATAATGCAGCAGTGGGGCATTATGTGACTCTCGACATGAAACTATGGGAAAGTTACAATATCTCCCCTGAGCATTCTTGCCAAATCCAAGAGTTGAGAAGCGATCAGACAAACACAGATCATGAGATATTTCACAGAAGAGTTAGTTTGAAATCTTAGAAAGGCGTCAATTTCTTGCAAAATTCACCCCCCACCTCCAAAAATAGGTGAGGGACTGTGCTAGATTAAATTCAATGAAAGAGACATTTAAAAATTTCAATTCATGATTCTATACTGGATTTGATGTTGGATTTTAAAGTTATAAAAGACCTTATTAGGACAATTGGGGATTACATATTAGATAGTATTATTGTATCAATGTTACATAATTTTGAGTGTGATAATTTGGCAGTTATATAGGAGCAAGTCCTTATTCCTAAAGAAAAAGGATGATGTATTAATATTTAGAGGGGAAGACTCAAGATATTTGCAACTTATTTTCAAATGGGTCAACAGAAAAAATGAATATTTTATATATGTATGTACATGTATGTATACAGTATATATATATGTATATGAACATATACAGATTTTTTTATTACTCAAGGAGAGAGAAAGCAAATGTGACAAAAATATTTAATTTACAAATGAAGATGATACATCCATATGTCTTCATCATACTTTTAATTTTTTTGAAGGAAACATTTTCAAATTAAAAGTCACTAACTTGTGTTTTGTGGTTGAGACAATGCCTGACTTTGAGCTATTCTGATCAAGTATCCAGTGCCAACTATATGATTAAATTCTAAGGAATTCAGTTTCAGAATGCTGCATTTCTAAAAGGCACATTTTCTTTACTTACAGACATATGCCAGGAGAAGAATCTCAAGTATAGGCAGTTGTTTGAATATGGTAATTGATAGGAAAAGTTGACCAAGTAGAAAACTGTAATGTGTCATAATAAAAGATGGTGAAATTTGCCTATATGTTCTGTGGGCATCATGGTTCACAGAATTATATATTATGCCAGAAGCCTAGGATGACAAGGGTTTCATTTCATTCTGCTCATACTCTGTGAATGACTTTGAGCAAGTCATTTTAAGTTGGGTGGAAACTTGGTCCTCCCATAAAATGGAGAAGCAAATTCTGATTTAAATTTTGGATTAATTACCCAAATGCAAAGTTTTATAAACATCCAAATGTTCAATCTTGAAGACACATAGACTATTGCCACGCTAAGGAGCTCAGGTAATACTTACTGATTCTGCACCTGTTTAGAGGTTTCCTTACAGGATCCTGTGTAAAGTTTCATCCTTTACCTGTGAGTTACTGTGCTGAGAAATCTACCTGTATTTTGACAAATATGTTTTCCTACATAGCTCTTAATTTTTTCTTATATAAGGCTGGGATTTGAGGAGGAGATCTAGATAGAAAAAAATACCCCTGACTATGTCATCTGTGAAGGGGTTGTGCCAACTCTCTGTGCTCTAGAAGTGTGGGTGGTTGAAAATCTATGAAATAATTAGCCACTCTAAACTGTGCTTCATAATGTCTAAAAATACTGCTCTTCTTAGAGAAGGCTGAGTCTTCTGTAGATTTAGAGGAGAAGAGATTAGCCATGATCTGGGTGTAACAGGGTTGGGAATGGTTTGGGTGGATGAAGGAGATCTGAGAAAAGAAGTCTGGTGTGCATGTTCATCTGTTCATTGTGTGCACAGACATTGCAGGAGGAACTCCTATGCCGACACAGTTGTTGTTTAGTTGCTAAGTTGTGTCCGACTCTTTGGGACCCCATGGACTGCAGCATGCCAGGCTTCCCTGTTCTTCACTATTGCCCAGAGTTTGCTCCAATTCATGTCTGTTGAGTCAGTGATGCCATCCAACCATCTCATCCTCTGCTTCAGTCTTCTCCTTTTGCCTTCAGTCTTCCCCAGCATCAGGGTCTTTTCCAATGAGTCGGCTCTTTGCATCAGGTGGCCAAAGTATTGGTGGTTCAGCTTCAGCGTCAGTCCTTCCAGTGAATATTCAAGGTTGATTTCCTTTAGGATTAACTGATTTGATCTCCTTGCAGTCCAAGGGACTCTCAAGAGTCTTTTCCAACACCACAATTCGAAGGCATCAATTCTTTGGTGCTCAGCCTTATTTATGGTCCAACTTGAGATACACTTGTAGTCCTGCCTGTTGGATGAAACTGAGTGATATTGTTGGATAAGAACAGTGAAAGCAGTGTAAAACTCATGGTAGGCAATACAGATTGTTGAATAGGGGATTGACTGGAGAGGGAGTAAATTTGAAACTAAGTAATGCATGGCAACATCATGCAGATAAAGAGCAGCAGATATCTTTCCCTTGGAAACTTTGTGTGAGGATGAGTATTCAGCTCTGAAATACAGGCTCTAGTGAAGCACCCCACGCCCAAGGTAAGAGAAACCCAAGTAAGATGGTAGGTGTTGCAAGGCATCAGAAAGGGGAAAACACACTGAAACCATACTCACAGAAAACTAGTCAGTCTAATCACACTAGGACCACAGCCTTGTCTAACTCAATGAAACTAAGCCATGCCCGTGGGGCAACCCAAGACTGGCGGGTCATGGTGGAGAGATTTGACAGAATGTGGTCCACTGGAGAAGGGAATGGCAAACCACTTCAGTATTCTTGCCTTGAGAACCCCATGAACAGTATGAAAAGGCAAAATGATAGGATACTGAAAGAAACTCCCCAGGTCAGTAGGTGCCCAATATGCTACTGGAGATCAGTGGAGAAAGATGGCTGGATGGCATCACTGACTCGATGGACGTGAGTCTCAGTGAACTCCGGGAGTTGGTGGTGGACAGGGAGGCCTGGCGTGCTGCGATTCGTGGGGTCTCGAAGAGTCGGACACGACTGAGCGACTGATCTGATCTGAGTGAAGCACCATTCGGGAAGTTTCAGAGAAGGGGTAAGGTTCTATGGAAGTAGTAGGTGATGAGGGTTGTGATTGATTAGTGATGTCTGCAGAGGTCAAAGGTGGAACCATAATAGCACACGAGTCATGTATTTGCTGTTTCTAAACTCAAGGGAAGAATAAAACAAAAATTCCAACCTATGTGATGGAAAAGATAATTGGCAACTGGTTTGGAAGAAAACGGATGATTTGGTTTCAGTTTGAGGACCTTCTATTTGAGGACAGCACGTTAAGTACATCTGAGGTCACTGTCGCTAGCTCCTGCCACGGGCTTTGATGCACTTACCAGAGGGTGTTCAGAGTAGAGAGGGTGTAGACACTGGAACTGCTTTGAGGTCAAGTGAATACACAAGTAAGCTGCTTGTTTGTACACACACACACATTTTCTTGTCACGATCACTCCCTGTTCCACATATCTGTTGAATTCATGTGTCATTTGGTGAATAGTCACCATGTAGAACGGTCAGTCAGCTGGCCGCTGCATTACTCCACTCATTAGTGTGAGAAAGGACAAAGAGTATAGCATTCTTCTTTAATCCAGAGGAATCTTTAAAGAATTATAAACAATAATCATTGAAACTTGATGATTATAGGAGGGAAGAATCAGTACTTAATTTTGAGACATTGTGATTGGAACTGGTGCCTCGGACGGAGTTTGGGTTCCATATTTAATTTATAAGCTCTGTGCCTTGGAATCATACTTCCTCCCACTGGGCCTTGGTTTCTATAGCTGAAAAGAGGAAGTACTGTATAAACTAGGGATGGTGAGTGTGCGCTGTCTCTCTTTACCCTGCGTCTCTGGTAAAGAGGGTCTTTGCCTCTGATCTTGGATGAGGTGTCACAGGCATTTCAGTACTTGGCTTGTGACCAGGAAAATTTTGTTGTCTTCACGATGTCAATCACAAATGAAAAATAATGAACAAGAATAGTCATGGCAAATATTTGTTGAGTTTTTGTATGTGCTGGGTCCTGTGCTAAACACTTTATTTGTAATATGTTAAGATGTATATAAACTTGTGTGTGTTTTCAATTAAGAAGGAGGATGGTTAAAAGCAAGTGGAATTTTTGGCTCAAACTATGAGATTAGAGGATCGAATTAATTGGGATAACTTAAGAAAATGGCCAGTGGTGGCAAGAAAAGAAAACAGGGCTCACTTTTTCATTTCTAAAAACCTAGTCTAATAGAACATCACTGACCAAGTGTTTTACCAAGGGAATTAATGATTAGGTGAATGAGTAAAATTGTGTGCCAAGGATTGTTCTCAGCTCATGGATCCAGCTTCTTATTGTTGGATCAAAATCTACTGATCTGTTAATACCTTTATTCTGTAGTATTCACCTTATTCTCTCCACTAGAAACTTTCAGGTTTTAAAATAAGGCCCAGTTGATGATCCTTCATCACATTCTTTCAATTCAAAACCATTGATTATAGACTGTACTTCCTTCATCAGCTACATAAGGAGAGGTTTTAGAAAGTTCTTGCATCAGTATACTCATTTGTCATCACTAAACAATAAAGCCCAAAATCATTATCCTCATTCCTTAGAGCTAAGGTTTCAGGTGTATATCAAGTGAAAGAACAGCTGGTAAAGCTTTTATAAGGTAAAGTCATTATCATGGCTCCTAACAGGAACATCATGCCTGCATTAGGACTGTACCCTGCTTTAAAGAATATAGGCCAGTTATTTAAATAAATTATCCCTAGTTTCACCTGTTAATACTTTGAAAAGAAAGTCAGCTGAAGACAGCATTAGTGAATTCTGACAGTTGGGATACAAATTTATTATGACAAGTTAATTTTCCTTTTAGTTTCTAGGACTTTTATAAAATAAATGGACCTACACAGTGTATTGAATTAATGGATTTTATTTTTCATCTGAAGGAAGAAAAAAAAAAAAGAAAAAGCTTATGAAGTACTAGCCTAGAACTCCAGGATGTTCATTGAATTTCTGGCTCATAATATAGCTTCTAAAAAACCAATTATAACTTTCATCTTAAACTTCTTCCAGTGACAAATCTCTCTGGAGTGACACTGGATTCCTTCCTTAGAGAGCATCTCTTTTCTCAGGGGAAATGATACTCAGCAGCATCCAAAATAGTTTTAGCCAAAATTGAACTATGGAAATTGGATCCAACCCAAATTTGCCATGATTGCATCCATATATGTCAATTACATCTCTCGCCCTTAAGACTTTCTCAACTTCTCTTGCTTCCCATATCACATAAACACCTGTCTGCCACAGATGCATGTTGCCATCTTCTGTCCCTGGACTCTCCATATGAGATATGAAGCTATTACATTTTTAGCTAACGTTTTTTCCAGCAGACTGGCTAAGCCCAGTGTTGGTTCCCATTTCTTGATACTTGGTAGCTGAGAGAGATTACTCTAGCTGCTAATATGGTCCTACCTGTGTTGGAGTCTTCATCAAAAGACACCAAGCCTGCTAGGGATGAGGAAGTACTGGGTGTCTATTCATGACCTGCTTCCCTCATCATTGCCCACACTGTCAAGCCGATGTCCCGCACAATGTGGATGAAGGGATTACTGTGATAGTGTCTGTCCACATCCATTTATTCCCAGCACCCAAGGCAGACTCTTCGGCTGCACTGCATGTCAGCTTGATTATCTTAGAGGCTGGAGACATGGAGCAGAGAGTGAAATTTTTCAAATGCTGATTGAGAAAGACTCATGTAGTGCAGTCAGACAGAAGTGGGCAGATAAGAGCTTCCCAGAGAGTGGGTGCACAGCACACTCTGTGATTATTACTATTACTATTATTATTATTCTGTAATCAATGTGATTTCCTAGACACATTCCTAAAAGTTCATTCTCTAATAGAGTTCTCAGGAGAAATAAAAAAAAAAAAGTGAGCAGCTCTATGTTGCTTCTGAAATAAAGATTGTTGACAAAGCTTCTGTCCATCCGTGTAATGGAAAAGGCACTGTATTCATGTCTCCATTATTCAGGCGTGACCAGATGGAAAAAAAAACCTTCACCCTCTACTTTAATATCTTGATATACTCCTTATGTAGAAAGTTAAGATATATATCATAAGTGGGTAGAACTTAATTTTAGAAGGAGACTGGGTAGCCAGCATCAGCATCAGTATCCATGTGATGCTTGATTCAACTGCATTATCAGTGCCTGGTTGAAAGCTATAGAGCCATTATCTTTTCAACATAACCATAATTTCCAGTTCTGTTTATAGCTATCAAAGGTACCACTTAAGAACTCTTTCATAAAAAATGCCAAGTCATTAATTGATGTATTTCTGCCTCATAAAGTAGAAACAAATTTCCCCCAGAAGAAATGAGTTTTTCAAACAAAATTGAGCATCGTATATATTGTTATAATAAAGCAAAACCTAGCAGGAAGGGTTGGCTAGTAGAGCAACACCACCAATTAGGTCCTAAATTACTTATTATGTGTGAATCTGAGTGTCACTTTTGACCATCTTTCCATATTCCTACAATGGCTAACAAACTGATGCTTAGAAAATAAGCACAAGATCCTTTTATAAATTGTATCTGGAAACCTGCCTGGATCTTGTAATCTCAGGCATTTAACTGGTTCCTTGATTTCTATATTTATATAAGCATGGATTTGACTTGTGTGGGGATTGGTGGTAGGTGTTAGGATGTTTATAAGAGGAAAATAAAAGAAAGCATGATTATCAGTGGTAAAATAAATCCAACTATTGTTCTGGATTTTTTAAGGAAAAACTTATGTATACAAGAAAACCTTAGGTGCTGGATTTGTTTAGTGTTCACTATGAAGACAAACGTGGGTTTTTCTTTATATTTGAGGTGATCCTAGCAAATGTGAAACATCAGATACTTGTTTTGCATTGTAAAGAGATGGTTAATGAATATCGCACTGTAGTGAGTGTTTCAGGGCTTAATAATCGATATCTGTACTATGGAGCCTGTGCTAATTCTATTTAAGTCAATGACTGTGTGTGAACATCTCAGTGAACTAGTTACATTAGCACTGTTTTAAGTACTATGTACCTAGCACTGTGTGTAGCTGAGATTTGAATCATCAGCAAAAGCAGGTTAATGACCCTTCAGTGTCATTGCAGATGTACTGAATATATAAGGTTTGGCCTGTCATACAAATGAATAGACATTTACTTAACTTTCATCTCCTGGTTCTTTTATGAAATAGTGCTTTTTACCAGAAGAGATAAGTGTAAAATTGGGAAATTAAAGGACTTTATGCTGTTCTTCATAAATGCAACCATATATGTATTTTGAGGAAATACTGTGATTTCAATAGTATGTGTGGTTGAATGCAGGATATTTTCACACATGTTTAAGGATGTAGACTATAGCTAAATTGATAGGGTATTCTTTTATAATCTTCATTCTGATCTTTCTCCTTCAGTTCACTCTTTGAGTCTTTTCAAAATAAATGATGTTTCAGTTCAGTTCAGTTGCTCAGTCATGTCCAACTCTTTGCAATCCCATGAATTGCAGCACACCAGGCCTCCCTTTCTATCACCAACTCCCAGAGTTCACTCAAACTCATGTCCATCGAGTCCATGTTGCCATCCAGCCATCTCATCCTCTGTCGTCCCCTTCTCCTCCTGCCCCCAATCCCTCCCAGCATCAGAGTCTTTTCCAATGAGTCAACTCTTCACATGAGGTGGCCAAAGTACTGGAGTTTCAGCTTCAGCATCAGTCCTTCCAAAGAACACCCAGGCTGATCTCCTTCAGAATGGACTGGTTGGATCTCCTCGTGGTCCAAGGGACTCTCAAGAGTCTTCTCCAACATCACAGTTCAAAAGCATCAATTCTTTGGCGCTCAGCTTTCTTCACAGTCCAACTCTCACATCCATATGTGACCACTGGAAAAACCATAGCCTTGACTAGATGGACCTTTGTTGGCAAAGTAATGTCTCTGCTTTTTAATATGCTATCTAGGTTGGTCATAACTTTCCTTCCAAGGAGTAAGCATCTTTTAATTTCATGGCTGCAGTCACCATCTGCAGTGATATTGGAGCTCCCCAAAATAAAGTCTGACACTGTTTCCACTGTTTCCCTGTCTATTTCCCATGAAGTGATGCGACCAGATGCCATGATCTTAGTTAGAAGTAATTAAAAATTGCTATACTTTGAATAATTTTGTACTTAAATAAAAGAAAAAAATCCGCTTTTCATAATCTTCAAATATCTTCCCCCAAAACATATATACTAAAAAAGCTCAAATTAGTTTGGATCTCACTATTTTGGAACTTGTTTTATTTCTGTTTATTGAGACACAAAATAATTTACTGGAAAACATGCTGATGTTGGCAGTTTCCCATCAAAAAGAATAAACCTTTTCTCTTTAGCAATTCCCACCTCTATTAATTTAAAGCTTCATCATGGGTCATATTCCTCTTCCTATGCTAATTATAAACCATTCCTTCCAGGAGGTGGAGGAGAGGGGGCTGGTCTAGTGGGTGCTTACTTGGTTTAGGTGACTGCATCAACCATGTAATTCCTTTGTGCTTTGTGAAGATTGTTCACAGTACTTTCAATTTCCCAAAACCTACTTATCCTCCACTAGTAGCTAAGATATTTCAACCTCTGGGAAATCTACCCATTGTTCCTATCAAGGGAATATTATTTTTGCACATTTTTGTGTTCTCATATTTCTTTTGTACCTTGCTCTGTTAGTCATGCTTCATTGCAAATGTCTGTTTTGCTGTTTCTCTGCTACAAATTTTAGCTCAGCTGGTAAAGAATCTGCCTGCAATGCAGGAGACCCCAGTTTGATTCCTGGGTCAGGAAGATCCCCTGGAGAAGGAAATGGCAACCCTTACTAGTATTCTTGCCTGGAGAATCCCCATGGGCACAGGAGCCTGGTAGGCTGCAGTCCATAGGGTCACAAAGAGTCAGACACGACTGAGTGACTAAGCACCACATTATAGCAGTCTATTTCTCAGAAATCTAAGGGTGGAGATGATTTCTGATCTTTATATACCCAAGATTTAAGACAGTGCTTGTCATACTGTGGACATTCAGAAAATGTTTCACAAATAAATGAACAATGAGTATTCTAGGATAGCCAGAAGTATTTTAGGAAGAGTCCCCTTGTGGGAATGGGGAGGATGCAGAGAAAGAGATTGCAGACAGGGGATTGGACAGGCAGTTACTATCAGAGACCATGAAAAGTTTGCCAAAGTGGTGATGATAGGAATGGAGAGGTGAAGATAGGTGCAGGAATACTTATTTCATAGACTTTTTCTTACAGTTCTTCTTTTTCCCTTCTGATAGGATGCTTTGTGTAGATACATTAAAGTTAGCACCACTTTTTGACCCAATATAATGTACATGTACTGAATAACACATGATGACAAGCGTCAAAGGAAAAAAAGTTGGAGTAGAAAATTTAGATTTTATAACAATAACAAAACAAACAAAAAAACAACCCCACACTGTCATTCCATTTGTGAGAAATAATCATGGTAAACATTTGGTCTGTTGTCTCTGAGACATTTGTGTCTAGGAGCTGAGAAGCAATCTCTTAGAGTGGTTACCATCACAGACTTTGACCTCTGCGTTCACATTTTGGCTCTGCTGTCTGCTATGTGATTTTTGGTAAAACGTGCTCCATCATTTTCTTGTGTACAGTTAGGATCATAATAATTATACTCATTTCATGGAATTTCCTGATGATTATGAGAGCTAATGCATTTAATGAGCTAAGCCTAGTTGCTGGCACATAGGGTATTTATAAATGTGTATGCTGTTCATATTTATATCAACTATATCAACTTATAAGCATGATTTATATTCTAAACTTTCTTCCTTTTCATCTTATAATCATCTTCCGTAATTGTCAAAAACATCCATTTTAACGATTGTATAATATTCATTTGTATGTCAAAATCCTCATTTTAATCATATTTTGCTTTAAAAATAAAAGTTTAAAGGTATAATTGTCATTGCATAAATGATTGTGCAAATCTAAGATTGCTTTGCTATGATTAATTTCCAGGAAAGGAAGTTACTAGGTCAAAAAGCATGAATATTTTTAATGTTTTTGAATCAAATAGCAGTTTGCCTTCCAGAACACTGCTCTTTCAGCACTAAATATTATTTTAAAAAACCAAACCAAAAACCTCAACTGAGTAATTTTAAAGCCCTTATTGGTTGTACTCAATGATTCATGACTCAGGCAATATCCAGTACAGCAGATAGAAAGGAACTCTGAAGAAGTTAACAAAATGAAAGACAAGGAGAACATAGGAAGAAAAAAGTTACAGAACCAAAGGGATGGACTGGTTATGGCAGTCATTTCCTTTAGGGGAGGGCAGAGGTCTCTTAGACATTACCTAACTAATGCTGATTATGCAATTCCTAATGACTGATTTAAGATTCTACTTCTGGGAGAGCCAAAACTATAATTATGTCCAGGTTTGGTGATGTGGGTCTTAGCATAAGGAAGTCCATTTTGTTCCTCTTTTCTTGTTTTTAATAATACTATAATTTCTTTCCAGTTTGGGTCAATTTATTAAGTGATAAAAATATTTTTGTTTGAACGTACATCTCTGAATACAGAAGAAAGTAAAAATTGTTAATATTCTTTTAGGTCTTTAGTATTTTTCTTTAGTGTTCTTTAGTATTTTTCTTTTTTGTGAGTGAACTGCTTATCTGTATGTATTCTTTCTAACTTTTCTATTGCCGTGTGCATCTTTTTCTGTATTGATAATGTGACAGAAACATAATTATCACTAGATTAATTTTTTAGGGTGGTGGAGTTCAAAATGTCCAAAAGCCTACTTTAAGTATTTGATATATTTAGTTTTTCACTATGAAATTAACAATATTGTACAATTCTTGACTTACAGAATAGCAGCTGTTAGTGATTTGACCTAATAATTTAAGGCTTTGTGAAATTGTCAAACAGTTGAGTAGACTGCCTCAGACTCATACATGAATTTTGTTATTTGGCTTATGCAAGTCTATTCAACTATTTTCAGTCATACTTTTGGCTTGAAAAATCAGTGTTTTTGAGCACTTACTTCTAAATGACTGGGTGCCATTTCCATTTGACAAAAGATTTTGAATATAGTTGCTCAAATGTCACATATGATCAGGTTTAATTTTTCAACAAATTGTGAATGATGTTATCCTAATATTGCACTGTGAATCACAAATATTTCAACTGGAAGAGATGAAGTTTCACTTTATAAGCATTACTGTTTTGAAGTTTGCTTCTAACTTCCATACATCATTTAATTTGTCATGACAGTAACCCAGTGAGGAGCACTGAGTGGTCCCCTGTTTATATATATATATACTTGTATTTTGTTAGTTATTTTCGGCCATGTGAGGGCTCATCTAGTTGAGGTGAGTGCAGGTTCCTCTCTAGTCGCAGCGCGCTAGCTGTACGTTGCGGTGGCTTCTCTTGTTTCAGGTCACGGGCTCTAGGGCATATGGTTTTCAGTAGTTGTGGCACCAGGGCTTAGCTGCCTGCAAGGCATGTGAAATCTTCCAGGACTAGGGATCGAACCAGTGTCCCCTGCATTATAAGGTGGGCCCTTAACCACTGGAACCCCAGGGAAGCCCCAGTCCCGTTATTATAGAAGTGAAGGCTGAAGCTCAGAGAGGTTAAAGAACACCGCACTGACCGAAAACCCAGGTCTTCATTTTGAATCTAGTACTCCCCCCCGCCCCCCCACCCACTCTTCCTTGATCACTGAATCACTAGACCTGGAAATATGTGCCTTCTTCACTTTTGTTAGAAAAAATAGAACCGCTGGGATTCTAATCCTAGTGAGAAGCGATAATGGGAAGCTCCCAAGTGCCACTGCCCTGTTTTTGTTGTGTCTGTCTTATTTTAAGAACATATGTTTTGGAATTTGCTGTGTAAATGCTAGTTTGAGCTTTACAATGAAAAGTGAAAAGCAATGGCATGTTTATTTTACTTAATGTGTATGGCATTCATGAGGGCTTGTTTCACTTTCACTTGATTTCACAGTTTGTTTGTTTGTTTTTTAGCAATATAGCCTTGGGATAATGTCAAGTTACTCATAAAGAAGGGATTTTAATGAATATCCATGGAAAGTACTCTCCTCCTCATTTATTTCTGATGCCTTTCTTTTCACTAACTAAATTCTATAGCGGTCTCTGGAGCACAGCGTGATACTGAATCAGTTTCTTATCACTGGTTCCAGTTCTTTCTTTGAGCTCTCATACCCAGAAACCGATATGCAGAGGACCAGTGCACTTGTGGAAGAATGTATTTCTTCAGGGAGTTACTGTTCCAGTCTGGGTTTGCCTGTGCTGAATTATTTCCTTCATGAAATAAGTTAAATGGGGTGGGAGGGGGCAGTGTGGTAGGATCTCAGTATTCCTTGAAAAATTGTAAAGAAAAATTGAAAATTTAAACAAAGTTGAAGAGAGAAAGCGTGGCCAAGCTGTGACTGGGCTATTATTATAAACTTGTTCATGGGCATGTTGTTAAACATATAGCCAGTGAAGAAATAATGCTTGCAAGAACAGATTGGAACTGAGATGGATTTAAATTAAGTATCATTCTCTTTCTGGATGTGTATATACACACACATATATATATCCTCTATTCTCTTATTATATTCTGGATTTTTGGTATGAAAAAAAATCCCATCTTCTCTTTCAGAAGCCTGTTGGAAGAGACCAATTTCTCTGATGGCCATTCATTTCTTATTCAATTATTCACTTTTACCTGCTGATTTATAGAATTTTGATTAGCTTTTATACATTATAAAAATACAAATTTTATTTGTAAAACACAATTCTATTGTACATAGAAATAAAACTATTCAAAATATGCCTGATTGTCAGAGGATATCCACATTTCTGTTTTATTTTTAATTAGCAGTACAACAGAGCAAACATTTTTTAAATTTAAAAGATGTAAAGGTATATATGTTTTAGTAAATCTAATCATAGGATAGTACTTCCAGAAGTCTGTGGAGAAATATTTGACCTTTTTTTATATAAAGGTCAACATCTGAGTGAAAATTAGGCCAGAAGAATGTACATATATGGCTCTGTGAAATTATTTGTGAGCAAGGTCACCAAATTAAAAAGGATGGATTCAGTCCTAATGACTTTGAGTGAAGGTTTTTGGGCTTTTATGGCTCAATTTCATAGATAAAGGTATTTGAAAAATAACATTTTCTTATATTAAGAACATTTACTGTAGTTAGAGAAGATACTAATGCCAAGCAACACGAAAATGTAGTGTGCATCCTAGCCTTTCTATTTTGGCTGCCATTTTGAAATCTGTTCCCTTGTCCACTTTGCCATTGTGGAACTCGTTGTTCAGTCCCTTAGTCATATCTGACTCTGTGACCCCATGGACTGCAGCATGCCGGGCTTCCCTGTCCTTCACCATCTCCCAGAGCTTGCTTAAATTCATGTCCATCGAATCAGTGATACCATCCAACCATCTCACCCTCTGCTACCCCCTTCTCCTCTTGCCCTCAATCTTTCCCAGCATCAGAGTCTTTTCCAGTGAGCGGGCTTTTCTCATCAGGTGACCAAAGTATTGGAGCTTCAGTTTCAGCATCAGTCCTTTCAGTGAATATTCAGGGTTGATTTCCTTTAGGATTGACTGGTTGGATCTCCTTGCAGTCCAAGGGACTCTCAAGAGTCTTCTCCCCAGCACCACAATAGGAAAGCATCAATTCTTTGGTACTTGGCCTTGTTTATGGTCCAACTGTCTCATCTGTACATGACTACTGGCTACACCATAGCTTTGACTATTGTGGAGCTCAGTGCTTGGAATATTTATTGAAGTGAGAGTTTATGTGAAAACTAATGAATACATGCATTTTTGCATTTGCCTTTCAACTGATACATAGCATGACACCTTCTGTAAGGATTTCATCCAAGCCTTTGATATAATGAAACTTTCCATTAGCAACAGTTCTCTGTGGCTACCTGCCTCCTGGTGGAGAATTGTTCCTTCATGACAGCCGCCCTGCTTTGATGAAGATGTTCCTTTTATTGTGTTTCTGTGCCTTACTTGTTAAGAATAGTAAGAGCTGTGTTTACAGATGACACTAAGTTTTATGTTAAACATTCAAAGTTACAGTAAGTATGAATAAATACAAACACAACTGAAACTGTCAAGCACCTCTACCCTCCTGTGCATATGATGTTGGGAGGGAAAGAAAATTGTGGACACGTTTTATGAAGAAAAGCTTAATTGCTTAATTAAAGGCAAATAGAATAAAGTTACATCAGACTCATTGAATAGTGCTCAGTAATACTTCTGTAGCATGCATGCAATGGAAGAATACTGCATTCGCCCAAGATTACTATAGTAGAAAAACATATTAATAGTTATAGATCTGGAAAATAACATTCTAGAAAGATTAAATAGCACTGACAGCATTGTCAAATATAAGCTGAGTTTTAACCATCCTAAAAATGAATAGGAGTTTTTCTTACCCATTCCAGTTAAAGTTATTCATCCTGCTCTTTTATAAATATATGTATTCAAATAAAAACCATGTCCTGGTTGTTTATCTGATTCCAGATTAGTTGAGGTGGTCAAGGAAGGCTTTTGAGGAGGTGCTGTTTGAATTGAGTCCTAATGGGACCACAGAGAAGCAGGCATCCATGTCAAGACTGGGTGGATGGCCTTTGAAGCTGAAGTAATCAAAAATACAAAAACTTCAGAGGGACTGAGCTTAGTATGGGGATGAAGGACGGTAAAGAAGAGTGGCCTTGAGATGAGGTTGAAGCAGGCGTCACATTTTGCTGGACCTTGAAGACCAATATAAGGCCCTTAGATTTTTAATTACAAAGAGAATCCATTGGAATGTTTGAAGCAGGAAAATGACATCTGTTGTTCAGTGTAGACAGTCATCTTTGTTTTTCTGTGGAGAATGGAATATGGGGAGAAAAGAGGGAGAGAGACTTTTACAGTCATTTGAGCAAAAGATGCTGGTTTGTTTATTTATCCTTTCAAGAAAAATCCAGTGAACTCCTACTGCATGTTAGGACACAATAGTTTGTCCTGGGGAGGCCAGGGTTGTTAAGAGAGGTAAGAACTCTACTGTCAGAAAACTTTGCCTCTAGTGAAGATTGAAGGTAGTGTCAAGTCCTGTGAAGACAATAAAACAAGGTTAATCCGGTGGAGGAAGTATGTCTACTTAAATAGAGTGTCATGGGCATGGTGGAGGCTGAATGATAAGAAGGCAGGCATGAAAGAGTCTTGAGAACAGTGTTCCAAATACAGGAAAGAGCAAGTGCCGAGGCACTGAGAGGAAACACGTGTGGCATAGAAACATCGTTGTGGTTGGAGGGACCACATGAGAAGTTATCACAGCTCCCCCCTCAACCCCCCAAAGTCAGCTGGGGCCTCATTGTTTAGAATTAGTAGTCAATGTTTTGGTGAGACTTTTGGGCAAGTGGGCATGGGGACAGAGAATGAGATGAAGACTGGAGAAGAGTTTAGGGTGCTGTGACAAGTATTTATGTCTTTTTTGGGGCAAGTATAGGATTATCCACCTGGTTGTAAGCACCACACTCCTCTTGTGTCTGTCACTATATGAGAAGCAATTGATTCATGAACATTCTTGTTGGCTCTTTCCTATTAGTTTATTAAAAATGATGGTGCTGGCTTTTACCATCCTTGTCATTTAGTTGTTTTAAGAAACTATTGGTCATGATACTTGTCAGGAATTTGATTTTCTGCTCACCACTTTGTAAATTCCACAAAGACGACCACGTAGAGGGAAACAGAAATTTCCTTGTTCTTGAAAGAACAAAATGAGCCATATACACAGGGAATATTTTTCCCACTGTTTAAAGCAGTATTGCTGTTAAAGTGGTGTATAATACAACATTTACTTTACTCTGAAAATCCCTAGTGCACAGATGCATTTGAAATGACCCCAGTGTCTACTTTGTTCCAGTTCGCATTGTCTTTAATGAGAGCTGTGGAAAACTCGAAAGAAGAATGACTGAAATGGCTGTTTTGGCTATTATTTGCACATGTCATTGTTCCAACCAGAAAGTAGAAATTATTGGAAAGGAAAGTTATTTTTCATTAGCTTGAAGACCTGTTCCAAAGCTGTTATGAAAGTGGATGTTAAGTGGGGTCTTGTGCCATTTGCTTCATATGCACCGTGGGGGATTGATTTCCTCAGCCCAACTAATAGAATATTTTCTCCACCAATCTTGGTGCAATTTCATTATATAGTTGCAATTTTCAACATTACATTTTAATAGAATTTTGAGTCTCTGTTACCAATAAAGTTAAATATAATCAGAAATGAAAAATCTTTGCTGAAATAGTTACCTTGTCACCTTTCAAAAAAGGAGACCTTTGTAATCCTCCTGTTTCCTATCACTGCTTTGCCTCAATAAAGGAATACACACACGTTTATTGAATCAGATTGATACTTCTTCCCCAGGTTCATTCTGCCTCAAGAAGAACAAGACTTTTTTTCCTTCAAATGGGAAAAAAAAAAACAACTGTAAGCAACACCCTCAAAATATGAAATCAACCACAAAATTCATTACTTGAGATTTTTCATTTAGAGAAATGATCATAATGACATACTGTGTTCATGAGTGAGATTTTTTCTCTTTAAGCTCTTAATGTATAGTTTGCCTTTAAAATTAAGTTGCCTACTTTTCTAAATCAAACACAGATTAAACAACCACATAATTACTTCCTGAATCTTTTTTTTTTTTGTTTTTGCCATTGCAGGGATATGGCATATGTTTAACATGGTTGATCTTATTGTTTTAATTTTAAGAGATACAATGAGAAAATACTTAATAAAGTAAAAAATTACCTTTAGTCTATTAGGATAGTATAAGATATGTTTCCTTTCAGCCTTTTCTTCTGTGAACTTTTTAATAAAAGAAGTTTTTGGAGATGAGTGAATGCATTCAGACATGCTAAGTCACTAATTCATGTCCGACTCTTTGCAAGTCCATGGATTGTAGCCCACCAGGCTCCTCTGTCCATGGAATTTCCCAGGCAAGAATACAGGAGTGAGTTGCCATGCCCACCTCCACATATAAAAAGTTTTTGAAGGTGAATGAATGGATACCAGCATTTCGTTAGAACAAAAGATAGATGATAGAGCTGGCAGAATATTCATACTTAAGGTGATAATTATATAAGGCAATAAAACATATTTTATGATAGCATAATATCCCTGTAGGACTTCCCTGGTGGTTCAGATGGTAAAGCAACTGCTTACAATGTGGGAGATCTGGGTTTGATCCCTGGGTCTGGAAGATCCTCTGGAGAAGGAAATGACAACCCACTCCAGGAGCCTTCCAGACTCCTCCGTCCATGGGGTCACAAAGAGTTGGACATGCCTGAGCAACTAAACTTAATATCCCTGTACTGAGCTAACTGTCCAAAATATAGCCCAAAATTAAAAAATAAAAAGAGTACTCAAAGACATTCTTAGTAAAAAACTATCTCCCCTTGACTTGAAGGATCTAGTTGGCATGAGAGAGAATGTGATCATACAAATTAAATAAAGGCCTTAAAAAGCACAGAGTATAGATTTAATTAAAGAGTGTTTTCCATAGAAATTGGTGTTAAAAAGACAGAGTAGGTTGTCTGGGATGTGTTTTTTCTTATTGTTGGGGTCACTGCTGGGCACTGATTAAAAGCTCAAGACATGGTGCTTATATCCACCCGGCTCCCCATTTCTTACCTGTGTGGCCTGGGGCAAATCGCATAACCTCTTTAAGAGTCTTGGGTTTTTCATCTGTAAAACAGCCAGTAGTAGTTCCTGCCTCATACGATCTGGTAAGGATTCACTGAGATAATGCATACTTTGTAGATTTCTGGGACATGCAAAGATTAATAAAAATAACCATTCAATATGAATCCTTTCCTGTATGGCCAGTTATATCTAACCACATAGTTTTGAATATATTGGAGAATATATTTCTAAGCAGGACAGAAACTTGGAAAACTAAAAATATATAAGGATCCCATGTTTGTAAAAAGAAAAAAAAAAGAAACGTCCTTGAATATTGAGTAATAAACTTCTTATTGCTTAATATTGGAAGGATGACTCAGAAACACTGAACTTCAGAAAATATTCCATCCTATTTGCCTCCAGAAATTGCATAAAGTGAAAATGTTTTGGTTATTCCATGAAGGAGTAGCTTGCATTTTAAGCAATATGTACATTCAGTTGTTTGCAAATTTACAGAAACTTTTTTGTTTTTTAATAGGGTGTTGCTAAGTTATTGTGGTTGGACTTGATCGTGTCTCTGGCAATATTTCTTGTCGACCGTTCTTTTCTCTTCCCAGACGAATTTATCATTTCCACCACATTGGCATCAACAGGCTTCTGATATATCCTTGACTCATGAAGGTGTGGTCATTTCCTCTTCTGACCTTACCAAGTAATGAGAGCGGCTGGTGTGCCCTTTCCACTAAATCAATAGAAAGTGCTTCAGGGTATGATATCTCATTAATCGAGATGGGTAATGGCAGACTTGGGACAGTTTATGTAGCAGACAAACAAAGCACCTGCTCATATTAAAGGGATGGATGACTCATGACCACATGGATGCTTAAGACAGAGTAAAACTTTAACAACTGGTAGCAACCACCTGCTTCACCAGCTGGGATGTTGTGTCTGCCGTCTTCTTCTCACACACCTGTGTGTCTTCTTTTTACCCTGTATGTTCTAAGGATTTTGTGTGTTGCATGCTGAGTTCCCTGAGAGGCAAGTTGGCTTGCAGGAAGTCTGTCCTGAGAGTAACACATGTTGGGAAACAGTATCCGAGAGAGGAAACTTTGAACTTTCTACAGCTGATGCGGGGGCCTCAGCTGGTCTCAGCTCTGAGGCTGCCTGCAACTGAAATGTCCCTTTGGAGACATTTTGAATATATTGGAGATTTGGGCCCCTCAGATTTGGGCCAGGGGGCCATGTCTTGGTATCCCTGCCTGGACTGTTTATTGGATGCAGGCTGCTCCAGAGTTAAAGCTTCAAGCTTGGGCAGAGCAGCTCCCTTTAGCGAAGGTCAGGTCCTGGAGAGAGGTTCGATGGTCAGTTGTTGGCCATTGGAATCCCTGATAGTGAAGGAATCCTTCATCCTGATGGGAGACTAGGGGACACGCAGCCATACCTACCCCACCACGCAGCCTGAGGGTTTGTCTCCAGTCAGGTCTTAAATTTCAATCTAATTCAAAAATCCTGAAAATTTAATTCTAATAGTAAAAATGATAAAGACACTATTATTATTATCGTTGAGTTTATGGTACAGGTAATACAAAGGTTAATTTGTTCTTCTGTCCATGTGCTCAATTCTCATCAGTCATGTCTGACTCTTTGCAACTCCATGAATCGTAGCCCATCAGGCTACTCTATCCATGGCATTTTTCCAGCAAGAATACTGGAGGGGATTGCCATGCCCTCCTCCAGGGGATCTTCCCGACCCAGAGATCAAACCCACATCTCCTATATTGCAATTGATTCTTGATTACTGAGCCACCGGGGAAGCCCTCTTTTGTCCATATGAAGTGAAGTGTTAGTCACTTAATCATGTCTGGCCCTTTGTGACTCCAGGAACTGAAGTCTGCCAGGCTCCTCTGCCCACAGAATTGTCCAGACAGGAATACTGGAGTAGGTTGCTATTCCCTCTTCTGTCCATAAGTATAGGAAAATAATGTCTGGGATAGAGAGTTTTAGTCTTATTAGTCAAACATTTTCATTGAATTATTTTATTCCAGTTTAGCTTTGCTTTTGAAGCTTAAAATGAAGAAGGCTTGACTTCTATGTCATACATTTCATGGGAGATGGCATGGAAACAGGACTCCATGCACAGAACCATGAAGTGATTGCAAACATTGAGCCGATCTCCAGGGAAACACTGTCCTTTTTCGATGACTGGGGGACTGCTTGGCACAGTGCATTCTGAATCTTGTGCCTCCGTTCCCCAAAACATAGCCCAATCTGATCCTAGAACGGAGTGTTGGGATGTATTTGCTACTTTCAGGGCTGGAACAAGGATAGGGCAAGTGAGGCACTCAGCTTGGGTGCCAAATTGAATGAGTATCAAAAGAAAAATATTACAATGCAGTATTTTTAAAAAATTAAAATTAAGGCAAACATTTATATGATGATAAATGTGGCTCCATGGGTAAATACTCTGCCTGCAAAGTGGGAGACCCAGGTTCAATCCCTGGGTCAGGAAGATCCTTTGAAGGGCATGGCTGCCAACTCCAGTATTCTTGCCTGGAGAATTCCATGGAGAGGTGAGCCTGGCAGGCTACACGGGGTCACAAAGAGTCAGACACGACTGAAGTGACTGAGCACTCAGATCATTATTACTTCTTTTCCCTTTTGCTTCAGATTCCACCATGGCTTGGCTAGGTACTGGCTGCTTGAGTTCCACCTTAGAAAGAATCTGATAAACCTGCTCTCAATCCCATGGGCCTGATTGAATAAGCAATTCCGTAAATGCCCCAAATGAAATCAATGCAGATATTCCTTAGCAATTCTAAGAACATAATAGAAGGAATATATTTAAATGTATGAGCTCAGTGTACACGTATCACAACAGCCTGAGGCAGACTGCTGGGAGCTGGGAGCTGGCATCAGGGCTGCAGATGGTGGAGATAAGAAGAGGATTGCAGGATTAAACAGGTTTCACCAAATAATCAATTTCGGGACACAGCCAGTGGTCAAATCCGAGCGTCACTGAAATGTTTAAAAGCTGAGACTCAATTCTGGGGTCAAAGGTGAGTTGGAAGAGCTGAAGGCCCGCAGGCCCTAGTTCTCCCAAAAGAGTATGTGTTGTGAAAGTGCTCTTGTGTTTTCTCCTTTCTTGTGACTGATTTCACTCACTGCTAACTTAAAAACTGCCAACCTCTATCCGTTCCCTATGGAATAAATTCTGAATTTCTCAATAAGGCACCTGAGGCCCTTAAAGCAATCTGGCTGTTGTGTCTCATCTCGTCCCTAACCCCACCTTGATAAAATTTACCAAAAGTCACAAATATGAACAGCTTTTGCTCCAGTCACACACCCCACCCTAACCTTTACTCCCCAGACTTAAGGGAAGCCGGCCCTGCATCCCCTCACATTTTTTGATTTATTCTTTGACTTCATCTAGAGAATAATTATTCCCAAGGCAAGATTACATTACATATCACTTCCCCTTTGAAGCCTTTACTGCCTCTTCCTGAGGTTGGGTTAAAAACAGAAACTTCTTCCTCACTTTGAGCCCATTGTATTGACATAGAATGATATGTTTACATGTTTGTCTCCAAGTAGTCCAGTACTCTTGCCTGGAAATCCCATGGACGGAGGAGCCTGGTAGGCTGCAGTCCATGGGGTCGCTAAGAGTCAGACACGACTGAGCGACTTCACTTTGAATTTTCACTTTCATGCATTGGAGAAGGAAATGGCAACCCACTCCAGTGTTCTTGCCTGGAGAATCCCAGGGATGGGGGAGCCTGGTGAGCTGCTGTCTATGGGGTCGCACAGAGTCAGACACGACTGAAGCGACTTAGCAGCAGCAGCAGCAGCAGCAGCAGCAGGCTTTTATTTGTTATTGAGTAATGCAATTTACTCATGAAACTGATTATAACAGAAACTGTTCATATAATATTGTGTTGACCAAAGAGTTCATTCAGCTTTTTCCATAAAATGTAACAGAAAAATCTGTATGAACTTACTTTCTGGCCAACCCAATACTTCCTATAGGCTAGACATTGTGAAAGAGCTTTACATAAGATATTGTATGTGATCTCAGTACATTTCATACTATCACATGATCATTTCTTACTGTAAAACTTCATATTATTGCATTTTATCTATGAATAAATCAAGACTTGAGAAGCCTTCAATTCTTCAGGAAGCTGTGTTCATCTTTGTATCCCCAGCTCCTAGCACAGCTAGCCTCAGAGGCACACATGGCACATCCGTGAGTGAAAAATGAATTTGTGGATGGCTCTGATCAGCCAGATCCTTTGTTCATTTCGTGATACATACACCAGTACATTATTGTTGTTGTTTCAGTATCCAAGTCCTGTCTGACTGTGTGTGACCCCAGGAACTGATGCCCACCAGGCTCCTCTGTCCATGGGATGGATTTCCTAGGCAAGAATTGTGGAGTGGGTTGCTGTTTCCTACCCTGGGGGATCTTCCTGACCCAGGGATTGAATTCAGGTCTCCTGCATTGCAGTCAGATCCTTTACCATTGCACCATCTGGGAAGCCCACACAGGTACATACACATGCACATCTGAGTTCATTTTATTTTAATAAAGATTCTGCAGTTGATAATCCTTGTGAATAAAACATAAAAAATTTTAGATAAAACGTAATGCATTTTCTTTTGCAAAATCATTATTCACATCGTAGTAATTTTAGCAGTATTTTATTGGAATTTAACTCAAATATAGCTAAACAAAATTAGCAAGGTCGAAATTTCCTACCATCCTAGTTTTGGGAAATTTTGGGAACTCTGACAACTTTGTTATAAACTGAGGACCCCAAATTTTTTTGTGTGTCAAGATTTTATTTTCATTATTTCAACCAGGTGAACGGGCTGTATTCAGCAATTAAATTGAGTACAATTCTATTGAGGATTTATGTGTCATATAATAAGGTAGTAGTCACCCAGTCAGTGAGACTTTACAAACAGTTTAGGGTGATATGATGGGAAAAAAGGGGTTCCTTATTTTATAGAAAGCAGGTATCAAAGTGTGGACATATTAAAGAGAGAATGTTGCCTGCCTAGGAATATCAGACAAACAGCAGTCCACCTCCTGCAGTTACAGTTTATCCAAAGATTTCGGCTTTTCTTTCCATCTCTCAGGGATGAAAATCTATATTTTCTCCACTATAATATCTGTTGAAAATGTTCCCTGTTTGAAGATTAAAAACTTCTCCACTCTGGAGGTAGATTTTTGTTTTATTTCCTGGCCTTGGAAGACAGAGGAAAACTACCACTGAGTCATAAATATCATCCATAGTTTTTTACCTGCTACTTAGATTCTTAAATATAGTCTGCATTAGCACCTCTGAGATTCATGGGGTATTACATCATTATTAGACCATCTCTTCCAGCGTCTTCCCTCATGTTCTTCTGAGATTGTCAAGGAATCTCCTAGGGAGGAGAATGTTACCAGGTGTTTCTCCAGCATGAATTCTGCCCACCAACACCTGCCCCTCCTCCACACACTAAGTTTTATAGCATAAGCTTTGTGCATTCTTAGTTTGAACACATACTTGAAATGCTAGAGAGGAAAAAAATACCATTGTGAAAAGCATAATCTAATTCCATTCTACTCATTTTACAGATAGGAAAACTGAGGCCCAGAAGGCACACTATTGGTTGCTAGTGGCACTGGAACCAGTCATTTTGTAACAGGAACCTTTGAGCATCGAGTAGGTGTCTTCTCCCTTCAGACCAGAATCCTTCCACTAAAGCTAACCATCTTGTGTAGGTGGCAGGGCTGTTCACTAAATGCTAAAGTGACTGGAATCTCAGGCATTACCATTACATTGATTAAAAAAAAAAAGGGGAATGAAATGTTTGTTAAAGTGACCTTAAGTATTTTATTCTGCATTTGAATCAACTGAACTTCTCCTGAAGGTAATTTCAGTACCTCTCAGGGGCTACAATCCTCATACATATTTCTGTTTATTTCATGCAATACTTTCTATTTCTCAGGGCCTTCTCAAAATGAAACAAAAAATCTGTTCTTTAGGAGATTTTTGTGATTTTATTTACTCCATCAGTTTCATCAGCACCTCAGGTTATGAACAGTTTTCCTACTCAAAGTGAAAACTTGACATTAGTACGTGGATTCGTAATGGGGACCAGAGGGGAGGGATGAGAGTGTTGTCTGGGAGGCTTGTTGAGGGATTCCCCAATGACAGGCAGATGTTTCAACTCCTGATTTTGCTTCCATCTTTCCTTTTGCTCCCCATCTCTAGATGCACTGCCAATCCGTGTAACTGGTGGGTTAACTAGGCAGATGATTAAAACACTTGTTATTCGGGGAAATCAGAATAGCCCTTGAGCATTCAAGAATAAGCATCTCCATCTCTTTATTGATTACTATGTTAAGAAATGGGGCATGCAATTACTTGGTCGTTGAATTCTGCCCCTCTTGCTCCCCCATATATTTTTTCTTCTGGTCTCCATTATGTTGTAAGTTTATGTGGGCAAGGCAGGCAGTGCATCCCCTGAGGACTGATAGACAGACAGTCTGTGTCCTGACCCACACAAAAGGAATGACCAACAGGAGCATCTTTGAGCTGGGACTGTGTGTGCTCAGGAATCTGGGTACCTGTGAAAAGAACTGCCGGATAATATGCAACGCATGATCCTCAGGCTTAGGGTTTGATCAATAGGTAGAAAGTCCAGGGGAGCTTTTTCTTCCTAGCAGTACTGGATTGCTAGCTTGCTAATAAATATTCCTTACTCTAGTGTGCCTTGGGCAAAAGGTGGCAGTCAAGAATGGTGTGACAGTTTTACTGTAGTACTTAATTGTCACCTGAAGAATTCTTTTGGGGAAGGAAAAGACTTGGAGTAGAAAAATAAGCAAAAAAAAAAAAAAAAAAATTAAGGAAGAGGTGGATGATTGATAAAATAATAATTAATGCCTTTCTTAGTCACATGCCATGTAAACGGAATGATAGATTTTTTTTTTAACAAGTCTTGATTGAGAATGTTTTTCCCTAACATAGAACAGGAAGCAGAATGTGGAATACATAATGAGAAATAGAATACAATTTTGTCTTTGCTATTATTATACTCTGCACCATTAGCATAATATTAGTTTTGAAAGTGAAAAGAGAAAGTAAAGAAGTTAGGAAACTACTTAACTGAATGGAAGGTACCTTTTTTGCGTGTGTATGTGTTTTTTTGTTTTTTTTTTTTTAATTGGAATTTAGTTGCTTTACAGTGTTGTATTAGTTTCTGCTGCACATCAGAGTGAATCAGCTACTATACATATATATCCTCTTTATCACACCAGAGCAGAGTTGAGTTCCCTGTGCTGCACAGTAGGTTCTCATTAGTTATCTATTTTATACACAGTAGTGTGTGTATGTCCATTCCAATCTCCCAATTCATCCCACCCCTCCTTTTCCCCCTTGGTTTCCATGTGTTTGTTCTCTACTTTTGTGTCTTTATGTTTAATTTGCAAGTAGGCCCATCTGTACCATTTACTGTGACATTTTCAGAGTTAACTCTGTGAGCTGTGCTTGAGAAAAGAAAAGGGGAAATGACTTTGGACAATCCATCAGTAGGAAGCAGTAAGAAAAAGGACTTAGCAGATGGCAAGATGGAGAGTCAACAACTAAGTGAGTAGATCCTGCAGATCTGAGGCAGAGGAGGAGAATCAGGGGTAAATGGAAGCAAGGGACAGTTGCCTTACTGACCTCAGAATTTACTTGGCAGAAGTTAGTAATAATAACACCAAACATGACTTGGATACCGTAAAATCCTGCTTGTTTGTGCTTCACATCTCAAAAAGCCTGGAAACTGCTTCTTGAAAGAAGTTTAGATATTTACACAATTTTCTGTTTATATGGCAGAGCTATGAAATTACCAAACTATTCTGCATTTTAAACTAAGGAGAAGTAGTTTATTCCTTCATGAAGTGGTGCTGACCGGAAGCAGTTTGTCACGGTTCTACGAGTTTAAAACACTCAGCTGACCTCATTCAGACTGGTCATCATGGATACAAATATTAGAAGGCTGGTACTTAGGAAATTAAACCGAGATGTACCACTAGTCTTTTGTGTTCAAACTTATACCATTAAGTGTTTTGGGAACAGTATAATTTTTTTTTTAATTTTCTTTTTTTCTTTTTATCAAGAAAGGAGTATCTTTCCTGCTGTGATATTTTGAATCTAGGAAATTCTGTTGATTTTTGCCAAAACAAGCAGTATTTTGACTATCATGATCTTGAAAATTAATATTTTTAATGCTACACTAAATACATTTTTGATTATTGCGCTAACTTAACATTTCTTCTGAAGCACTTGTATTGATCCCAGAATCAAGTTCTATGCAATGCATGATTTATACCCATAAGGAATTCATGTCTATTTTAAGCCAAGTTGAAAAGAGAGATCCATTATCAGAAAGGACACATTTACCTAAAAAGTGTTGGGGAAATAAGATTTGTCCTCATAAGGTCTCCATAAAGTCCTTATTCATTTTTAAACTTGAGTAACTAAAATGATAAATATTTAAACACCATATCTATACATCACAGATAAAAGCAAATTAAGATGGGAGATAGTTTTATGCAATAGCATGATAAGTGAAAGATAAGTGAAAATTAACTCAAGTCAGGAGAATAAAATCCAGCTTAATTCAAAAAGCCACTTACAATTTGCTATTATGTACACAACACACATTCTTAAAGTCTTAAAATCTTAACATATGCTTTATGAAAGCCATCTTTATGGAATTACCTTAAAATGATCAGGACATGCTTTGAATCTGGATATTAAGGATTTAGAATGAAGAATAAAAATTTAGATTGAGAAAAAAATGGTCAGCGTTGGCTTTGAAAGTAATCCTTGGAAAAGTTTATTGAAGTATTTATCCCAGTACCTGGCAAATAATAGATGGTTAGGATATAAAGTGTTACTTTTCTTCCTGGAAGTAAGACATCTTAAACTTACTATTCTGGAACCCTGGTGGTATTGTGATAATAAAAAAGGCTAGAGATGAGAATGTCATGTATTATTATTTTAAGTCTGTTTAATGGCTCCAAAATCACTGCACATGGTGACTGCAGCCATGAAATTAAAAGATGCTTACTCCTTGGAAGGAAAGTTATGACCAACCTAGATAGCATATTCAAAAGCAGAGACATTACTTTGCCAACAAAGGTCCATCTAGTCAAGGCTATGGTTTTTCCAGTGGTCATGTATGGATGTGAGAGTTGGACTGTGAAAAAAGCTGAGTGCCAAAGAATTGATGCTTTTGAACTGTGGTGTTGGATAAGACTCTTGAGAGTCCCTTGGACCGCAAGGAGATCCAGCCAGTCCATTCTGAAGGAGATCAGCCCTGGATGTTGTTTGGAGGGAATGATGCTAAAGCTGAAGCTCCAGTACTTTGGCCACCTCATGCGAAGAGTTGACTCATTGGAAAAGACTCTGATGCTGGGAGGGATTGGGGGCAGGAGGAGAAGGGGACGACAGAGGATGAGATGGCTGGATGGCATCACTGACTCGATGGACGTGAGTCTGAGTGAACTCCAAGAGTTGGTGATGGACAGGGAGGCCTGGCGTGCTGCGATTCATGGGGTCACAAAGAGTCGGACACGACTGAGCGACTGAACTGAACTGAACTGAATGGATCATGGGGGGTCCAATGAAGTTCAGTGTTCTTTCACCAAAAATGTATCCATAAAAATTTATATAAATATACATATAATAGCTTTTATGTAAACTTTTAAATATATATACATATACATATATATGAATACCACTGTCAAATCCAGAATCCTTAGATGGGATCTATAATCAGATTGACTCAGAATGAGATAGGAGATGTTTTTCCAAATTTAACTCAACTAAATAATTATTGAACATACCCTGCCAATCTTTAATAAAGACAGATTACCCACAGTGGACTATATATATGTACTGCCTTCAGAAAGTCCAGATTCTACTGTATGAGCATGAGGTGGCAGTGGGTGAGATTATTGACAGATCCATGCATGAATCTATCTCCAGCCAGATCTCTGCTGGGAACCTTAATAAAGGTGTAAGTTAAATGCATTGGTACAATAGAACATAGAGGATCAGGCTGTGGGGAGATGAGTTTGAGCTGGGCCATGAAGTTGTGAAGCCAATAAACAAAGGATAAACCAGAACCACCGTTGCACAGAGAGAGAATTTCAAGTTTGGTGGTTTTGTGTGCTGCTATATAAAAACAAAATATCTTCAAAAGTTCAGTCTTGCTGAAGCATTTTAATGTGTGCTTCTAGCGAATGAAGCTCTAAGAATGTGTAGTTTAAAGTGAAATGGTGGTACTAATGCCCCAAATAGCTCCCTTGCTAAAAGATATATTAATTTACTACCTAGCAGGAACAAGCAGTAAGTAAAAGCAAAGCGCAACTTGCCTATGTTTTGTGAAGACAAAATGAGGTAGAAAATTTAAGATATTTATCTCCATTATTTCTCCTTTAAATTTCTTGTTAACTAATCTGCAACCCAAAGAGAGTGATAAAGCACTGTTGCAATTCTGAGGGTAAGAAGGGCAAAGACAGAGGGAGCTTTGGTGGAGATTTTGGTAGGGAAAAAACCAAAACTCTCAAAGTTTGTCTTTGAAACTTGTTCTTTTTTCACTTAAAATGTAACTATGTCTCTTTTTACAAAAAAAACACTCTACTGAGAGCCTACAGAAGAGTTTCCATATTTCAGTAAATTCTCTACTTTGGCCACCTGATGCGGAGAGCTGACTCATTTGAAAAGACCCTGATGCTGAGAAAGATTGAAGGCAGGGGGAGAAGGGGACGACAGAGGATGAGATGGTTGGATGGCATCACCGACTCAATGGACACGGGTTTGGGTGGACTCCAGGAGTTGGTGATGGACAGGGAGGCCTGGCGTGCTGCGGTTCATGGGGTCGCAAAGAGTCAGACACGACTGAGCCACGGAACTGAACTGAACTGAAGCTATTAATGTGGGCCTCCCAGGTGGCGCTAGTGGTCAAGAATCCACCTGCCAATACAGGAGATATGAGAACCAGGTTCAATCCCTGGGTCAGGAAGATGCCCTGGAGGAGGGCATGGCAACCAGCTCCAGTATTGTTGCCTGGAGAATCCCATGAACAGAGGAGCCTGGCGGTCTACAGTCCATGGAGTCGCAGAGAGTTGGACACGACTGAAGTGACTTAGCATGTATGCATGCGTTAGTTAGTGTGGCATGAGAATTCAGGTGTTTTTTGTTTGTTTGTTTTGAATATTGAATAAGCTGATGTATTTGAAAAGGTGATGTACCATGAAAATGTCGTGTAACTGGAATCTCTGTGAGATCTGATTTGTTGAGTTGTGGAGGGAAGTTGGTAGTCCTGGGGCAAAGTCACAGGGACATTTCAGGTCAGTTTACCTTCGCTGCTCCAGGCCCTCAAAAGGTATTTACTGAAATCCAATAAATTCTGGAGGCCCCAATAAAACCGCTGAAGTTAAACATAAAAAGGTGTGAAAGGAGGTAGTGGGGAAGACCATAGCCTTTGGAATTAGACAGACTTGGTTTTGAAAATTAGCCAATTTATTTGACTTCTAGAGCCATTTATCTGACTCATCTGTGCCTCTCTTGGTATAAAATCTTAAATAAATATGCCATATACTGTGCTCATGATGGACAAATGTGAAACTACAAGTCTAGAGTACATTTTATTTAGCTGTAAGTGAAATATAAAAATGGAGATGCTATCAAAATTATAGTACTGAATCAAGGAGAGAGGCATAGAGCTTTCCCAGGGGCTGCTGGGCTATAATGGTTTTTTGGGGATCAGAGGGAATGGACATAGTCATAACACGTTGTTGTTGGTGTTTAATCACTAAGTCATGTCCGACTCTTTTTTCAACTCCTTGGACTGTAGTCTACCAGGCTTCTCTGTCCATGGGATTTTCCAGGCAAGAATACTGGAGTGGGTTGCCATCTTCTTCTTCAGGGGATCTTCCGACCCAGGGATAGAACTCATGTCTCCTGCATTGGCAGGCACGTCTTTACCACTGAGCCACCTGGGAAGCGCTCCTATAGTCTTTCCCATATATCTCAGAGATAGATGGTAAATAGGAGACATGAAACTGTACAAAAGAATGTGTGATTTAATGTTCAACTGAAGGCACAAATACCAACAAAAGTGTCACCCAAGCAGAGAGGTGGATTCAAACTGGTACAATGAGTTAATACCTTATCAAAATGATAGAAGTTGAGTTGTATTCCTAGTGATGTGATCTTGGGGTACTTATTGCACCTTAGTTTCCCTGTGTATTAAATGGGCTAATATGTATTATGGGAAGCTATGGGTAAACACAGAGGTCTCAATCATGATCGGCTTTCACTCTGCTTGATACAGTGAGGCATGGAGGGACAACCCTGGCTCTCAAAGTGGTATCGAGGTATAGTATCGCTACTGGCTTTGCCTGTGCCCATGTCTTTGCTCTCATCGAGCCACACAAACACAAGGCCACAGGGCAGATCTGTAGAAGTGAAAATTCATATTTTTTGTTTCTGCCTAATTCAGCATAGCACAGTCTAGAGTCTGATATTGTGCCTGAAGCCTCCCTATCGTCCCAGAAGAATCTCAGCTTGGGAGATCCAAATGACAGAGCAAAGACAGGAGCCTGGCAGAATTTTGATGGAGAAAGAAAGGTAATGAAGAATTACGGGGAAGGGGATAGGACATTTTCCCTTTTATGAGGGAAAGGCTGTGAAGAATAGACCCCATTGCTGAGTCCAGACAGAGAAGATCATCCTTTAAAGCTGAAAAGGATAAACAAGTGAGCAAGAGTGGACTGTGTGCCCTGACTAGCTGGGGAGAGAAACTCTGCATAGGATTTTTTAGTTAGCTTGATTCGATTAATGTATGTTCAGTTGTGGGAGTGAAAGTCAAGGGAACATAATCTTCCTGTGGGCTGAGTCTATGCAGTTTGAGGCTGTAGGTAACATAGTTTATCCCCAAGTCTGATTTTACTGATAGATTTAATGACAAAAATCAGTTTTTCTAATCGGGGGTTGCTGGAGTTGCTTGTTTATAAATCAGTGACACGTGCAAAGTAAGATTTGAATGAAATATTGGTTAGTGTCATATACATTTTGTTTTCTATGTCACTAATGTAAATTTTATCAAATTTTTTTTATTAGTTTATGTGTTTACTTTGGCTGCTTTGCTGAATGAATACTTCTAACAGCTTTGATATATCGGGTACCAGAAGGAAAAGTTTTACTCTTCCCCAAATAACAGAGAAATTTCATTTACTTTCCTGTGATCTCAACAAGAGAAGAGAAGTGAAACTCCTCTCTCAAGCCATCTGTTCCTGCCCTCAATCTTTCCCAGCATCAGTATCTTTTCCAATGAGCTGGCTTTTTGTATCTGGTGGCCAAAGTATTGGAGCTTCAGCTTCAGCATCAGACCTTCCAATGCATATTCAGGGTTGATTTCTTTTAGGATTGACTGGTTTGATTGCCTTGCTGTCCAAGGGAGTCTCAAGAGTCTTCTCCAGCACCACAGTTTGAAAGCATCCATTCTTTTTTTTTTTTTTTTTTAATGAAGTAAAACAATTACAATGAAGTAAAACTGTACAGTCAAGGTTCTACATGCAAGGATCCAATGGGGAAATTTTCAACTGGCATGTTTCTCAGATATGTAGATTTCCTTTTCAGATTAGCAGCAGCAGGCTTTGTTTGTAGAAAGATGGCATAGAGTGGTGCCTCCAGGATCAAGACTTATTGCCTCACTGATACCATCTGCCCATGGTGTTCCCAGAAATCCACACTGTAGGATGATCACACTCTCAGAGAATCCTTAACTACTCTTCTGCCATAATGCACATTCTGTTGCTTAAATAAACCCCCGTGATCAAGACCAACTGAAGAAATTTGCATGAAAGTAACATAGAAGCCAGCAGCTGACTAGGTCAATTTCATAACAAAAATAGAAGAGAGGCCCTAACCCTGAATAATCGTGGAAACTCACTTGAAAGGCAGAATGCTCTGGACTGCATACAGAGGGAAAATATCATTTTGAATAAGACATTGAAACCATCTGCACATCAATTGTCAGTGGTAGAAGTGAAAAACAAGACTTTGGAATGTATTTTTGGTTGTATGGACAGTAAATCAGGCATTTTCTTATTCTCTACAGATCTCTTTCCAGACCACACTGAATCCATTGTATACCATCCCAGCACCATATGATAGTAAGACTGCAATCCACATTGATACATATCTAAATTTTTTTTCAAATGTTTAAATATTCTATCTGACAAGCAATACTGGGCATTAGATGTTAGCAGCAAAAGGAAAGATGTAGGTTTTGAAAGTTTAACCTGTAAATGTTGTTCAGTCGCTAAGTTGTGTCCACCTCATTTCGACCACATGGGTTGTAGCATGCCAGGCTTCTCTGTCCTTCACTGTGTTCTGGAGTTTGCTCAAATTCATGCCAGTTGAGTTGGTGATGCTATCTAACCATCTCATCGTCTGTCCCTTCTTCTTTTGGTTTCAATCTTTTTGAACATCAAGTTCTTTTTCAATGAGTCAGTTCTTCGCATCAGGTGGCCAAAGTCTTAGAGTTTCAGCTTCAGCATCAGTCCTTTCAATGAATATTCAAAGTTGATTTTCTTTAGGATTGACTAGTTTGAGCTCCTTGCAGTCCTACAGACTCTTTAAGAGTCTTCTTCAGCACCACAATTCAAAAGCATCGGTTCTTCAGTGCCCAGCCTTTTTCATGGTTCAACTCTCACATCCGTACTAGACTATTGGAAAAACCATTGCTTTGACTATACGAATCTTTGTTAGCAAAGTGCTATCTCTGCTATTAACCTATAAACAAAGGTTCAAAAAAAATCTGTATTTCAGACTTCTGTGTACCTGTGTAAATACCTTTTCATTCCATATATAATGAGGGTGGGCTTTCTTTGTGTTCTGTATCCTGAGTAGATCACAGCCATGAAAATAAGTCCTCTGCCTCCAAAAGCTTGCTGCCTACCTATTAGGGATAATGGACACATTTACACATTGGTATTAATATAATTCTGTGCTGCAAAGGTTTATGTTCCAGTACAGAACAACACACTTTGTGTTAAAGAATTTTGGAGTAGGGAGACTACCAGTTCAGAGTTCAGATCTGAAATACATTCAATACAAGGCTTTTGTAGAAACTAGGTCCCTTTTCATTTCTACTCCAGGGGATCTTCCTAACCCAGGGATCGAACCCACGTCTCTTACATCTCCTGCATTGGTAGGTGGTTTCTTTACCACTAGTGCCGCCTGGGAAGCCCAAGGCTGCTTGATATCAGGTAAGGTATTAAAAAAGATCATCCACCAGGCCTAGGGGCCTTTCAGTTTGGCTGAAGAACTAGATAGCAATGTGGCATTTTGAGGAAGTCAGTAGAGACAAGTTATGGATGCTGGGAATAAACATTTCTTTTGAGAAGAAGGAGCAGGAATGGATGAACTAGCTCTAAGACATCTGACTAGGGAGACAGGGTGGTTCTCTGCTGTATGGAATGATCTGGATTTCAAACAGGATGGAGTGGGCATTTGAATAGCAAGAACGTAGTAAATACATGAATTCAGCTTGGTTTTAAGGATGGGAAGGAGAAAAGGTTCTTATTGGAGACAAAGGAAAGATGACTGCCGGACTCTGATATCAGCCCAAGAGAGTACATTCAATCTGAGCAGTGAAAAAGACCCACCTGAGGCTCCTCAGCAGAGAAAAGACAAAATGAAAAGGGGTTTAGAAAGATTATTCTAGCAGCATTGTGCCAGTGGAATTGAAGCAAGAAGGACTCTGAGCAAGGAAGCCAGTTAAACTGCTATTGCAGGAAGACTGCATTAAAGTGATGGGATCCCAAGCTGGGGGTGGGAGGAAGGAGGGATTGCTGGTGGACTTGGAAAAGGTTGTGATTTAAAAGATTCTGTGTGCTTTGAAGATTACATATAAAGCTGGGGTAGGTGTCTATTCCTTAACATGATAATCTCTTTACAAGATGAAATTTTCTATCGCCCTTCTTGCTTTACCAACCCTCCCCATAGAAAACTACACAAATAAGTTCCAAAAAAGCCTGAGTTTTACAAGAATACATTTGTTTGTTATTCAGTGCCAAGAGCTTCCATCAGTACATCAGTTTTTCCAGGATTGTTAGGATCCATGATTGCTGGGAATATGTAGTATCTCCTGTCCCCAAACATATTACGGATAGACCAGATATACAGTGATTTTTCTGAGAAAAATATGACTCATGAAGACAATTATGTGTTACCAAAGTCTGAACTTTTTTTGTGGCTAATCACTGCAGATGGTGACTGCAGCCATGAAATTAAAAGACGCTTACTCCTTGGAAGGAAAGTTATGACCAACCTAGATAGCATATTCAAAAGCAGAGACATTACTTTGCCAACAAAGGTCCATCTAGTCAAGGCTATGGTTTTTCCAGTGGTCACGTATGGATGTGAGAGTTGGACTGTGAAAAAAGCTGAGCACCGAAGAATTGATGCTTTTGAACTGTGGTGTTGGAGAAGACTCTTGAGAGTCCCTTGGACTGCAAGGAGATCCAAGCAGTCCATTCTGAAGGAGATCAGCCCTGGGATTTCTTTGGAAGGAATGATGCTAAAGCTGAAACTCCAGTACTTTGGCCACCTCATGTGAAGAGTTGACTCATTGGAAAAGACTCTGATGCTGGGAGGGATTGGGGGCAGGAGGAGAAGGGGATGACAGAGGATGAGACGGCTGGATGGCCTCATTGATCGATGGATGTGAGTCTGAGTGAACTCCGGGAATTGGTGTTGGACAGGGAGGCCTGGCGTGCTGCAATTTATGGGGTCGCAAGGAGTCGGACACAACTGAGTGACTGAGCTGAACTGAACCTACCAAGTATATATATATATTTTCTTTTTGATTGTTGAAAACATTCAAAAAATCTTCCATTCTTTCTCCCCTATGTCTATGTAAAGATTAGATATTGATTTGTAATGTTACATTTTCATATCAATTTTCACTACTAGCTACATCATCTTGTGCTTGCTTTTTGAAGGTTGCTTTAAGAGGTTTCTATGAAAGAAGTGGAAACCTTTATCTTAACATCTGTTTATACATAGCATGATGAACAGTATTTAAACACTGCTTATACTTAGAGAAGCTAACTCCTAACCACAATCTTCTTAAGAGTTCAACTGCTTATCATGAGATTACTTGTCTTTTTTTTCTTTTTGCTTTGCCCATATTACATAAAGGAGCCAACACTAGTATATAAAATCAATTTTAATAATGAGAAACCACTTAAGGGTCTTATCTGATGTTCCCAACTTTAATGATATGAATCATGTTTCAGAATCATCTGTGGAATAAACTGTCCAAATATTGTTTTTCTGCCTGGCCTTTGCTGTCATGAGACTATTTTGAGAAGCTGATTGGACTAATGACAGCAAAATAAGTCTATGAACAGGAGTCTGGCTAGACAAACAAGGTTAGTTAGGTAATGAATTCTCACTGAATTTATTTAAGCCCATTTTATTAAGCACCTACTAGGTGTAAGGCACAGTGCTTGTCATTGGGTGATAAAAAGGTGAATGATTTCAGTCTTTAGGGAACATACAGCCTGTCAGGGTACCCAGGCGTATTGCCAATTTACTTAATGAAAGTCAGACTTAAGGATATAACAGTGCATACTGTTAAAATGAGGATGAAGAGGTCCAGTGGTAGGATTGGAGGAGATCAAGTCTATACCAGACTGAGGTTACTCACATGGTGTTTTCAGGGATTGGGATAAGGCATTCTAGAAAGAGATTGTTGCTGTTGTTCAGTCACTAAGTCTTGTCTGACTCTTTGCAACCCCATGGACTGCAGCACACCAGGCTTCCCTGTCCTTCACCATCTCCCAAAGCTTGCTCAAACTCATGTCCATTGAGTCGGTGATGCTGTCCAACCATCTCATCCTCTGTCATCCCCCTCTCCTCCTGCCTTCAGTCCTTCCCAGCATCAGGGTATTTTCCAGTGAGTCGGCTCTTCACATCAGGTGGCCACTAGAGATGGTGAGATTGAAAGCTAGGACTGTAGATTTTAATAGATTGGACCTAAAATGGAAACAGTCTGAATAGTGATCTAAGGAATTTGAACTTGATTCTGAAGATATTAGGGAAGTATCAACGGTGTTTGATCAAGGCAGCTACATTATAGTATCAATGCTGTAAATCACTGCTTTGTGAAAATAGAAACCACTTAGAGTAGCCATACTCCATATGTATATACTTGGAAGGGACTGTGGGATTTAATCTTCATTCAGTGACCATATACACAAAATCTGTTTTTTTCTCTATGTTATTTTCTAGATTTTCAAATTTCTTTCAGGTAGAAACATTGATTAGTGAATCCATTTATTTTCAATTGTTAAACAGGTTATCAAAAATACTGCTTAAAGGATTCACAACATGAAGTCTCCAATAAAAAGTAAACCTGCAATCTTTTTTCTTTTCTGCTGTGAACAGGTGTTGAGTAGCAGTGATGACAAGGGAACTAGTGTGCTTTCTAATATCCAAGGTTCATTTTATTAACAGCATAGAAATTGAAAAATTAACCCATCATCATAAACACAGGCATGCCATGCCTGTAATATACCCAAAGCAATATATCTTCATAGCAATTCTTTTAGAATGTCTTTTAGAACAGAAGTTCTCATAAAATTTCAATCCACAGCTTTGAATTTCACCTTTTGGTTCTTACAGCCAACATAATTATTTCTTTTTAATACTTTTTAAACTTTATACATATGATATGCAGTCTGTTATACATGCATTTTATTATTTCCAAACATGTCTAGCCTTTTTGATATTCTAATATCTTTTAAGAAAAAAATACAATTCAAGAAAAGAATTTCATGCATTTATTTCACTAAGTATAGAGCTTAGCTTCTTTTAAATTTAGAAACAAGAGGACATATAATCTTTCATCCTCAAAATATATCACTTATTTTTATAAAAGACACCAGCTCTTTATGTGACTAGAAGTTGGTCTTTGCCTGTTGTGAGTTTAAAGCAAACATTTTTGCTATAATAAACCTTCTTGTTATTTCAATTATATTTTCTCATAGAGTATAGAAGGTATTAGAGAAATGGGGGAAAAATACACCGTATGGGTGTTTTGGTTAGTAAAAATTTTTATGTTTTTTTTTTTCCTTTTAATATACAGTCTATGTTGAGGTAATAGTGAATATAATATCATTATCTTTACAGAGTAGAGTAGTTACCTGCGTGTAACCTCATTTTCTCTAATGGAAGGTTAGAGATGAAGAGTATCTCTTCCCTCCTAAGGCTGTCATGCTCAGGCCTGGTAAATACCATTTCTCTGCATGCTGTGCATATTAAACGAAGATTGCAATTCTAGTAAAATGTAGTATTGGACACATCTAAGTCAACTCCACAGTTTTCAAAGAGCGGTAATTCGAATTAGTATTAAAGATGCTCCAGGCTTTCCAGAAATGTAGAGTCTGTCAACTCTTCACTGTCGTCTCCCGTCTGCAGAGTGAATTATTGCCTTCATCACATCCCCACCGTCCCTACTATCCCTAGGTGTTGTAGCACCAGTCATACCACTTTTTATTCAACTCTGTGCATTTCTGTATCCTATTCTGGCTTGTGAACCTGTTATTTTTTCTTTCTTTTTTTATTTTTTAGATTATGAAAATATAATTACACATTTACAGGAGACTTGGAAAATACAGAACAAGATTACATATATAGTTCTACTATACATCACAATTATTTTTTAAGTAGATGAAGTAAGAGTTTTGGTTGGAGTTTCAGTGTCAAACTCAAAAATTAACAAAATAACTATACAGAGAAGTAGAAGGATATCGTAGACCTGAAAAGCACTATGAACCAATTCAACATAATTATGATTTATACAATTTTCACACAACAGTAGGATACAAAATCTATCCAAATTCCCTTTGTGAACTAAGAGACACTGGAACATACCCAGGAACATAAGACCAGGTGCAAAAATTTCATGGTCTAAAGGTATTGAAATCATACAGTCTGTTTTCTTATCACTGTACAGTTATATTAGAGATACATATCAAAAGATATTTGAAAAGCAGCCCACATATTGACTTGTGAACTTGTTAATGAAGTCCTATTCCTCTTCCCCTGCACCTGGCATATGACCGTAGACTCAGTAGATTTTAACTACTCCTCGGGAAAGACTTGTTCTTTATTTCCACTGAGGGCGGAGTCAGGGGAAGGAAGCCTTCCCAGGCAAAGATGGGAGAGAGAGTGTGAGGAAAAGGAAGAGAAGATCATCCAACAGAATATGGACAGATAGTGTTTTAGTAATCATGTTCAAATAATAGAAAATATAAGGAATTTAAAGGAATCTTCTTGTTTGATGTTTAGAATTCAGTTGTACAAGTTGTATTAGTACATCCTAAAGGTTTATGGGCAATACTATCCACCTACCATCAAGATGAAGCTATTTGGATGTTGTAGCTAGTTTGAAATTCATCTTCCATAGTCTGCACCAGCTGTTTTTTTTTTCACTCCAAAATGCTCAAAGATGTTGTAATCAGAACCTCAGTTTGCATGGCCTACTCCTGAATTTCTTTTCCTGGCTTCTTGACCAGAAAATTCAGCATGCCACTTGGTTTGCTGCTGCTCTGAGTCACCTTTGTTAGATCATTTGAATGCTTACTCAGGAATATTACTGTCACAATTAATTTGCAGTGACTCTGGATAGAAAGGTATCAGAAGCTTCTAGAATCACCAGTTAAGTGGTTTACAGTCAAGTTGGACTTTTATGATCCATTACAATCTACCCTTTGTACACATGAAGGAGCAGAAGTAACCCATCTGATGGGAATAGATACGGCATCATGACTACAACCCAGCTTTCCTGATTTTCCTCAGATATTTTTCTCCATGTCTCCAAAAGCTGACCTCTCAAAAACTGTTCAGAGTACGTTTTTCTATTGAAGTAAAAAAATGACTGAAAGATAATATAAAAATTCCTTCTTGCTACTTGATTCAGTGTTTATTTTTCCTTTAAGAATCTGGACTTGACAAGGAATAATTTTGATAGCCCAATTTTGTTTTTTTAGCTTGTTGAAATTTATTTAACTATCATTTTTCTTGTTTGATAAGGTTCTGATTTATGAATGAAGAGAGTTTTTTTTAATTAATTTGGTGCCCATTAGCAGAAGCATAAAGCATTTTACTAATATTAATATTTTGAAGATGCTTGCTATGTATCAGGTTCTCTGCTGCACACTTTATATGGATTATGTCAGTTAATTCTCAGAGTAGATCCAATGTATTATTGTTATTATCATTTTACAAAACAAGAAGTAGAATTTGAGAAGCTAAATGTGTGCCCTGTATCACAGAGTAAGCAAAAGGTAAGTGGGAGACCAAATCTAGAATCCAGTCATATTAGCAAACATCGTGGCTGAAGGATGCTTTGCCATTTGAGGGACCAGTGACACTTGATTCCAGCTACCAGTAAGTGATTCATGATATTCACAAATTCTTATACTGTTGGCAAAGAATGTTTTAGCCTTTTTTCCAAACAGTGCAAAGTAAAGTCGCTTAGTTGTGTCCAACTCTTTGTGACCCCATGGACTGTAGCCTACCACACTCTTCTGTTCATGGGATTTTCCAGGCAAGAGTACTGGAGTAGGTTGCCATTTCCTTCTCCAAAGGATCTTCTCGACCTCGGGATCGAACCCAGGTCTCCCTCATTGTAGGCAGACGCTTACCGTCTGAGCCACCAGGGAATTTTTGCACCAAAATTCGGCTAAATAGATGACTGGGATTGGCTTGACAGATCAGACCAATCTGATTCCTTCTGTCTATTCTGAATATTTTTCTCCAAAGTTCCAGGATAAGGAAATGGATCCCTTTTCTAGATAGAGGGGAGCACATTACTTTGATGAAGACACTACGAGTGGCCCTATTCCCCAAGTGATTTTTATCTTAAGTTTTCAAAACTCAAATTTAAAATTATTATGAAAAACTTAAAATCTTCAATCTGAGAAGCATACGTGAAATGTTATCATGTAGTCGGATTTATCAGTCCTCTGTCCATATCAGATGATGTTCTGTCTCAGTAACCTGGGTGTGATTGATTATACAGGTCTCTGTACATATTATCAGGATGCCTTGCAAGAATTTGGTACCTGGTTGTTGTTTTTCATTGTTTTTTATGAACCTCTCATTATTATCAAACTAGATTATCTCAGAGTTAAGTCTATTAGCCTTGGCATTAAAAAACTAATCCAAAAATAGATCTAGTCATTCATTTGTATGCTTCTAGTCATAAAGTATATACATAACTGAGATAAAATGGATATGAAGTCTTTTTGCTTTAGTCTGATACATGGTTCTGTATGTGGTGCTGGGGCAACCACTCTCATTTTTTCCCCTCTGTCTCTGTTCATCTTGTATATGATGCTTTTTGCTATAATAAACTTTCTTATAGTATATGTGGTAGGCTTAATTAATGATAAATTGATATCTATGTGAATTTGAGTTTCTTAGAAAATCACAATATAGGTCAAGGTTCTCTTGTTCACAATCCAGCCATTCCACTTCTGGATGTTTCAGTTCAGTTCAGTTTAGTCACTCAGTTGTGTCCGACTCTTTGGGACCCCATGAACTGCAGCACGCCAGGCCTCCCTGTCCATCACCATCTCCAGGAGTTCACTCAGATTCGGTCCATCGAGTCAGTGATGCCATCCAGCCATCTCATCCTCTGTCGTCCCCTTCTCCTCTTGCCCCCAAGCCCTCCCAGCATCAGAGTCTTTTCCAATGAGTCAACTCTTCGCATGAGGTGGCCAAAGTACTGGAGTTTCAGCTTTAGCATCATTCCTTCCAAAGAAATCCCAGGGCTGATCTCCTTGTTTAGCCAAAGAATTTTGTTGTTTAGTTGCTCAATTGTGTCTGACTATTTGCGACCCCATGTGGTCTATAACCTGCCAGGATCCTCTGTCCATGGGATTTTCCAGGCAAGAATACTGGAGTTGGTTGCTATATTTTTTTATATGAAAATCATCATGATCATTACCTCACAATCTAGCCATTCCACTTCTGGTTATTTACCCAGAGACAATGAAAAGACTAATTTGAAAAGATATATACACCTATGTTCATCACAGCATTAGCCAAGGTATGGAAAAAAATCGAATTGCCCATCAGTGGGTGAATGGATAAAGATGAGGTACTGTCTTATCTAAGTATAATGAAGTACTGCTTAGTCTTAAAAAAGATGACGACCCAGAGGGATGGAATGGGGAGGGAGGAGGGAGGAGGGTTCAGGATGGGGAACACATGTATACCTGTGGCGGATTAATTTTGATATTTGGCAAATCTAATACAGTTATGTAAAGTTTAAAAATAAAATAAAATTAAAAAAAAAAAAAAGATGAAATCCTGCCATTTGTGACAACACAGATAGATCCTGAGAAACATGGATTTTACCTATGCTAAGTGAAGTGAGTCAAAGAAAGTGAAAGTTGCTCAGTTGTGTCAAACTCTTGTGACCCCATGGACTATACAGGCCAGAACACTGGAGTGGGTAGCCCTTCCCTTCTCCAGGGGATCTTCCCAACCCAGGCGCCACAAAGAAAGCCCAAGAATAATGGAGTGTGTAGCTTATACTTTCTCCAGCAGATCTTCCCCACCAAGGAATTTAACCAGGGTCTCCTGCATTGCAGGTGGATCCTTTACCAACTGAGCTATCAGGGAAGCCCAAGTTAAAGAAATAAAGACAAATACATATGATTTCACTCATTGGTAGAACAGTAAAACCAAACAAAACAGATACAGATCAGTGGTTACTGCAGAAGAATGGGGTGTGGTGAGGGCAAAATCAGTAAAGGGGATCAACTCTTTGGTGTCAGATAGAACCTAAAATCTGGTGGTGAACCCTCTACAGTGTATACAGAAATCTATACCGTGAAACGTGCAAAATGTTATAATGCAACGTTACCTCAGTAAAAAAGATATAAAAGAGAAAACAATGCTATGGCAAGACTAGTTATAAAACAAAATATAGTGAAAAGATTAGTAAATAAGTAAATAAGAAGTAAAATTAAAAAAAAAAATCACCATGTTCGAAAGAACACACAGAGCTATTATTCATACATTTGAGCAAGAATCTCAAAGAAGACTTACCTCTCTAGATAGTCACTGTCAGGCGAGAATAAGTACAGTAATATAATACAATTTTGAGACGTATATTGGAGCTTGACTTGATTCTGTCCTCTATATCTAAATAGAATTGTTTTATTATATGTGAAGCAGTGTTTTTAATGAGTTTCTTCTGTTCTATCCAGTGGTAAATATCTTGTCTGAGATTCAAGAAGAATGTCTTTTTATCACGTTCAAGCTCCAGGAGAGATTCTGATGTTCAGGCTCCCTGGTACTTAGCAACATGATCAAACTTAGGCTTCTCAGCATAGCTCTTCATTCATTGCTAATCTGCTTCTCCATTCAGTGAACAGTATTGAGTCCCTACTATATACAGAAAAGTACAAAGATATAAGCCAGAACTCTTGTCTTCAAGGAACTGAAGGCATAATAATGTGCAAAGACACAGAGATACTGTATTTTTATGATAAATACTCATAGCCTTGAACAGAGCCAGACACAGAATAGACACTTGGTAAATGTTTGTGAAAGGAACAGATGAAGTACAATAAAGAAGCCCTGGTGGGCAGGTCGTGCTGAAGGCACAGGTGTGCTGGGTTCTCTACTCCTTTATGAAAGGGCCTCAAATGAAGAATATAGAAAGAGTAGAAATAGGAGGAAGGACATGACCAGGTACCATGTTGGGTAGGCGGGGGGTTATAGACAATTTGGTGTTTCTGAGACATAATGTATGGATCATGTGCTGACCAGAATGAAGGTATGCAAGGCAGGTGGGCACCTTGTCATGGAGGTTCTAGTGGTCAGATGTTGAGGTGAGTCTTAAATGCCTTCAGAGGTATTGACTGAGACAGTCTCCAAACTCAACTTCTTTCTCCTGCACTCTATTGATGCATGTATTAACACCCCCCTTTAAGGAAGAAGGGGCTTCTCTTGTGGCTCAGCTGGTAAAGAATCCGCCTGCAATGTGGGAGACCTGGGTTCGATCCCTGGGTTGGGAAGATCCCCTGGAGAAGGGAAAGGCTACCCACTCCAGTATTCTGGCCTGGAGAATTCCATGGAGTGTATAGTTCATGGGGTTGCAAGGAGTCAGACACGACTGAGCGACTTTCACTTCACATTCACTTAAGTAAGAGTCAACTAAATGTGGAGCCCACACAGAATTGATGGAACTTTCTACCAATTGCAAAGAATGTCCCTTCCCTTCCCAGTACTGCTGGACTATCTCCACTTGATCATGCCCAGCTTTCATCACGGTTCTCTCGTAGCCACTGTTTATTTTCTCTATCACTTGAGTTTTGTCTCACTTCCCATTAGTAGCTTCTCTGACTTAATGTTTGTTCTTTTTTTAACACCAGAGTTAAATATTTACAGATGAGCAAACCAGAGAAAAATAACATAGAGTTCACAATTTCAGAGAGCACAGCACTAACACGTCAGCCTTTTATTAATGTCTTTTTTTTTTCTTTTAGCAAAACCCCATTTCCTGTGTAATTTTATCAGTTATTTTTTAATTATATGGGATCCCTCATCTGTGATTCCTCAGTATGTGTGTGTTCAAGTTGCTCAGTTGTGTCAGACTCTTTGCGACTCCATGGACTGTAGCTTACAAAGCTCCTCTGTCCAAGAGATTTCTCAGGCAAGAATACTGGAGTGGGTTGCAGTTTCTTACTCCAGGGGATCTTTCTGACCCAGGGATCTAACCCGTGCCTCCTGCATTTGCAGACAGATTCTTTACCATTGAGCCACCTGGGAAGCTGTGATGCCAAGGCGCTTTATGTTAATTTGCAATTGGAGTATTGGTGTACATTCTTACTTACAAACAAGGAAAATGGATGTCATTCAATTAGCACAAACCTAGAAAATCTCACTGTATGACTTGGTGCTGCCAGAACCTTCCATTCCCATAGAGTGCACCATGGGGGGCTGAAAAAGCTGTTTCTTACTGATGCTTCTGCATGTTGGACAGAGTGGTACCTTTTTCACCTTGTGCATTCCCCTGGGGCGTGGCTACCTTTGTGGAGGATCGAGAAGCTGCTGGGAGCCCATCATTTCCCACTTTTAGTAGCTCTGTTTCATTAAATATTGTGCAAGATAAGGATGGGTGCTTACTAAAGCATTTGCTTATGAAGGACCTTGTAACCATGATAATGAGTTGGCATTTTATTTTAAGGATGGTAGAAAGCCATTGGCACCTTTGGAAGAGTGAAAATAATCAGATTTGTGGTGGAGAATGACAAAGGTCCAGCTACAGTGAAGAGACTGGGCTGGAGGAAGGTTTCCATGAAGGTGTGGAGACCAATGAAAATGCTGTTACTGGCTCAGAGGTTAAAGCATCTGCCTGGAATGCAGGAGACCCAGGTTTGATCCCTGGGTCAGGAAGATCCCCTGGAGAAGGAAATGGCAACCCACTCCAGTACTCTTGCCTGGAGAATCCAATGGAGGGAGGAGCCTGGTAGGCTATAGTCCATGGGGTCGCAAAGAGTCGGAAACGACTGAGCGACTTCACTCACTCATTCACTCAAGCTGAAGTGATCGTGGCTTTGACCAGGGGAGTGCATTGTAGAGTTCTGTAAGTTGTTTAAGAGGAATAACTGCTAGGAGTGAATGATTCATTGGATGAGAGGCTAAAGAGAGAGAGTAGAATTGTCTAGTTGAAGGACTGGGCATGGAGATGTCACTGAGATAGAGAACATGTGGAGAGGATCAAGTTGGGGATAAGAAATGAGTTTACTTTTTCTGACTAATATTTTACTTTACTCACAAAATATGTACATCTATTTAATATGTGCTAAGTGTTTAGAGTTTTCTGCAGCTAAAAAGTATATTTCACATCTTTTTTTTTCCCCTTAACATTTTGACCGCATTGCATTTGGGAATCTTAGTTCCTTGAGCAGGGATCAAACCCAAGCCCTCTCTGCAGTGAAGTGTGGAGTGTTAATCAGCTGGACCACCAAGGAAGTCCCAAGTATTGCATGTCTTTAAGATGAGAAAGCATCTGCTCTCTGCCTAGCTCCCCATTTAGGTCTTTCCCCACTACAATCCTATAGATGACATGCTAAAGCCTTTAAACCAAATGTGGCCTGTTGCCTGGTTTTGTAGGGCCCACAAGTTAATAATGATTTCTAAGTTTTTAAATGGATGGGTGAAAAATTTGAAAAAGAAGAATATTTTCCACCAAGTAGAAATTATCTGAAAATTAAATTCAGTTTCCATATAATTTTTTAAAACACCACAATACCCATTCATTTCCATACTGTATATGGCTACTTTTGTGTTTTTTCAACTCCAGAGTTCAGTGGTTGCAACAGGGACCCTAGAAATCACAAGCCTTAACATTTTTACCACTTGGTTATTTACAAAAAACGTATGATGATCCCTCGGAGAAGGCAATGGCACCCCACTCCAGTACTTTTGCCTGGAAAATCCCATGGACGGAGGAGTCCGGTAAGCTGCAGTCCATGGGGTTACTAAGAGTTGGACACGACTGAGCGACTTCTCTTTCACTTTTCACTTTCATGCATCGGAGAAGGAAATGGCAACCCACTCCAGTGTTCTTGCCTGGAGAATCCCAGGGACGGGGAAGCCTGGTGGGCTTCTGTCTATGGGGTCGCACAGAGTCGGACATGACTGAAGCGACTTAGCAGCAGCAGCAGCATGATGATCCCTGGACTAAATGATTATTTCATTCTCAAATGATGATTCAAATTAAAAAAAAAACTTAAAAAAATGTAGCAGCATCCTAGTTGGGGGATCATGTACTTCTAGTTGGGTTTTCAGATTGATAACTGTGCCAGCCACCAGATGTTCCAATGTAAAACTTATTAATGCATTTAATTAGTATTGAATTTCCCCAGTATTTATGGACCAGAGGAATATGGAAGTGTATTTCAGAGAAGGTAAAGTTAATTCAGGAGCTAGAAAAAAAAATAGAGATGGCATCTTAGCTGGGTTTATCTTTACACCAACATTAAAAAAAATAATGGCAAATGCTTTCTCTGGGCAGCTTCAAGTTGCAATATCATTAGCAATACAGCAGTATTTCATGTTACAGTCAACTTTATTAGAATGTGTTAGGTATTGAGATGATGCTATGTGCTACATGGTAGCTGTTAGAGCTGAAATTGGTTTGCAGTCATGCTTCAACCTATTTGCTTTTAGAAAAAAATAACTTTATCTAACCAACCATAGTAATAACTATTTTTCAAGTTGCATTGCATACCATTTTCAGAATTATAAGTAAGGCCTGATACTGCAAAGCAGATTCTTCTGCTGCATACAAAGCATGGCATTTATGTGTATACTTCTTCAATTTGTTGAAAGTGATATAAAATATTAGAAAGCACATCAGATATTGGTTCCTTTCCTTTATATGTTCCCTCAGCCAATTAACAATGCATGATCTAATCAGTTTTGCCATTTGATTTAATAACTCTTAAATCAACTGACATCTGTTCAAAAACATGGTCTCTTTTGTTTCTGAGCTTCTTTAAGAATCACTGCTGTTATATTTCGGAGAAGGCAATGGCACCCCACTCCAGTACTCTTGCCTGGAAAATCCCATGGATGGAGGAGCCTGGTAGGCTGCAGTCCATGGGGTCGCGAAGAATCAGACACGACTGAGCGACTTCACTTTCACTTTTCACTTTCATGCATTGGAGAAGGAAATGGCAACCCACTCCAGTGTTCTTGCCTGGAGAATCCCAGGGACGAGGGAGCCTGGTGGGCTGCCGTCTATGGGGTCGCACAGAGTTGGACACGACTGAAGCGACTTAGCAGCAGCAGCAGCAGCTGTTGTATTTATACGTGTGACATAATTCTACGGTGTCTATGGCTGTTGAGATTATTGACCATGAAATAGTCTCAAGTGAAAGTTTTACAAACCCTTTTAGAAGAAATGTTTTCCTCTACTTCTGTAACAGATGTGTAACACATCCTTGGTCCATTGTTTTGATTCTTTTAGTCTTACTACTTTATATTGAAATTCCAGGTAACATCAGAGCAACTAAGACATATTTATAGGTCTTCAAAAAGAACATGAATTAAAGTAAATATTGAAAACCACTCATGTAGATGAGCTAACTTAGTTTTTCCTCCAAAACCCTTGCCATTTATGCATGCGTGCCTACGTGCTCAGTCATATCTGACTCTTTGTGACCCCATGGACTTCAGCTCCCCAGGCTCCTCTGTCCATGGAATTTTACAAGCAAGAATACTGGAGTGGGTTGCCATTTTCTTCTCCAGGGAATTTTCATGACCCAGGGATCGAACCAGCATCTCCTGTGTTAGCAGGCTGATTCTTTACTTTTGAGTCACCTGGGAAGGGTATGTTTATTTGTCTATTGCTTATTTTTGTTGTTTATTGTTGTTTAGTTGCTAAGCCATCTGGGATTTCCAGTGGTAAAGAATTCACCTGTCAAGGCAGATTGCTCAGGTGCGATCCCTGGGTTGGAAGGATCCCCTGGGGAAGGGAATGGCCACCTACTCCAGTATTCTTCCCATCTAAGCCCCTTGTTAATTTCCCTAATCCCCAAGATGTGCCAACCTTTCACCAGCATGGGATATATTTCTAAATGTTAGTTTTATGTGCTTATTTTATGCCCCCATGTGTATCATGGGTGCTTTGATATGTGAATCCTAAATAGTAAACTCTATTGGCATGGCCTGAATAAATTCATCCTTAAACTCTGTGTATAAGTATCCAAGTCAACAAGAGAAGGCCATTTCCTGGACACTCTTCCGCCTCAGATATTGCTTGGTTTCTCAGAATTATTAAATAATGCTGATGTCAGGGACCTAGGTCATTCCTAAATTGCAGTCTCTGGTTCTAAAATCTATTCAGTTCTCCTTCCTCTCTCTCTACTCTCATACAACATGCTCTCATCTTTGACCATTGCTTTCCGCTCCGAGTTTGCTTTTCATGGTCTTCACAGATTTATGATATGACAGAAAATTGAAATCAAGATATTGAGTGAGAGCTTCAAGAATCAGTCATTAGACTTCGGGGAGTGGCCTACTATGTACTGTGTGATTTACATGTGTTATAGTTAAAACTGACTTACATCTCAGAACCGCCTTTAAAGTATGATTATTTCCAAGTCAGGGAGATGAAATTCATGGGAGTTGATTTGTTGACTACTTAGTCCATCTGTGTAAGTAGTCTGGGTGTAAAGCCTGTGATATTTTTTTCAAAGCCACTTGCCTGTCTCCTCAAGGGAGAAAGTGTATACAGAGAACAGAGAGCTAAAGAATATGTCTTGGAGAAATATCTCCTTAAAGGGTAGGCTCAAAAGGGAGCCAGGAAAGGCAACTATAGGAGGTAAAAATTCCATAGGAAGCAGGGCTTCTAAGAGAAAAGAATTGTCAGGTGGTTGACTTGGGACTGTGAGGTAAAGCCTGTGAGAAGAGCTAGTCCCTGGCCTGATTGGCACATTTCCTCGTGTCTCTTTTTCACACTTGTCCTCTTAGGGTGCCATTTATCTCCCTGGGTGACCTGATGCTGTCTGCAAGGGACTAGGGACACCTTCTCAAATATCAAGCATCTTCCATGTCTCTAAATTCTGCATCATGAACTTGTTCCTCACGGAGGGTTGCATTTCAGAAAGAGCCGTGTAACGTAAAGTTCTCTTTATTTTTTTGGCCAATTCACTGAAAGTAGAATCTGGGTTTTTGTCTAGATAGCCTTCCTTTGAAGTTGATGTGTTTAGGTGCTGTCTTGAGGACCCACTGCTATTCTATTTACCTGTTTCCTGAGGCAACCTTGTATGAGGAGTAGAGAATTTTAAGAAGTTTCTTGATTTTTCTCTGTATCTAGAGATTAATGTGCTAGTAAAAACTTTATGAGCCCTTAATCATTCATAGCAAACCTATAGGATCCTCTGAAGCTAAAAGCTTCAGCATTCATAATTAAGAGACAGTGGGATAGGACCATGTAAACATGGAAATGGCCTCCCAGAAAATGTGATGAACATTTTCTTTATTTTTTTCTTTATCTTTTATATTTCAGCTTACCAGGTGGCGCTAGTGGTAAAGAATCCACTTGCCAATGCAGGAGACATAAGAGACACAGTTTCGATCCCTGGGTTGGGAAGACCTCCTGGAAAAGGAAATGGGAACCAACTCCAGTACTCTTACCTGGGAAATCCCATGGATGGAGGAGCCTGGTGGGCTACAGTCCCTGGGGTTGCACGAGTCAGATATGACTTAGTGACTAAACAACAACAACAGAGGTTTGGTTAATGTGGAACTAGAGGCTTACAGTGTAAACATTTATAATATTTTCAAAACAACTTATTTTTCTTCCTGGATTCCACAGCACATACATTTCTCCTGAGGTCTCTTATGACAACATACTATTTATTATAAAATTATGTTCATTTGTCTTATTCTCAAGAAACAATACATTTTATGTCTAAAAATATATGCGATCTAGTCACAGTGGAGTTATTCCAAAGGGTCCATGACTTAACACTTGCTGTTACTATATTCGTAGGGTAATTTGGGGTAAATGAATTTGGGCTGAAACCATTAAGTAAAATGATCCTTTTCTAAGTTAGTTTAAGTGGTAGATTTTATTGATAATTTCAAGCAAAGTTTTTCATATGTATTTTAAGGAAATACTTGATTTAAATGATCTTTTGAAAGAAAAAGGAGTATTACTTGGTGTTTAGTTATAAAAAACAAAAAAATTATTTGGCTTACTTCTTTCCCTAATACTGGATTGTAACTGCAACAATTATGGCAAGATTTATTGACTGCTCAAATGACAACAACTGACTATAAAAAATAGAGTTCTCATTGCACTCCCACCCAAGAGTCTCCATGCACTATTGCTTGTTTGCACAGATGAGTTGAGGGAAATTCCCGGTCCTGGGGTTTTCTAAGCTGTCATTGTCAGTTTGTCTTACTTTTAACATAAAATACATGTACAATGTGATTTTTTTGAGATTTTGCATGTACTCTATTTTCTCCTAATTCTTCATTTAGATGCTTTGTTATTACCTTAAGATATTCTGGCACAGTTAAGGCACAATCTTTTTAATTATAAAACTAGTGCTGCTAATTTTGTCAGTCTATCAGGCTATAATGGCACTGTTAGCAGGTAAAGGGGATCCCCTGCAATTGTCCTATGTGGTATCTAAATTTGGGCTTCAGTGACCAAGACTGTGGGAGACGTAAACCACACAGACTTTTCTACATCAATGATGTTTATTCACGATTCAAGTAAACCTCGAGACTGACTCTGTTCTTTGGCTTCTGACGTGTGTTCACCATTGCCTGCTTCACCGTCTTTCGTCTCCACATCAGGGTTGGCATAACTTGAGGGAGTCTCTGGTGGCACCTGTCTTACATGGCAATGTCTACTTGGCTTCTTTACAAAACGCTGTCTTTGCGTTTTACTCGTTAGACTCATTCTGCCCAGGTTCTAGCTATGAACTGTTGGCACTGTGATGGATTTCCTGACCTTGAGAGAGAGACTGCGGCAGCCAAGTTGATGTCATACTGCATTTTGTGTCTCTGTTTTTTGACTGGATAAATGTTCCTTAATTACTGCTGGTTCTTCAACCTTGGGGAAAACTCTGGCAGTATTATCAGTTTTTATATTTGACAGCTTCGAAATCGAGAGCCTTTGGCCATAATGTCTTAAGTTAAAGGTTTCAATTCATATGCTTTTCAGTTAATTTTATATAATAGTTAGGTTAAAAATTACACAAACACATTTGCTTAATAAAGAGCATTGCATTTACTATTATATTTAATGATAATTATTTAAAAGTCACCAACTTATCCCCATGACCAAATGCAACTATTAAGAAGAGTATTCATTTTCATCTATGAAAAGGGAAACTCTTGATTTATTTTAAAAATATAATGAAAAATATAATTATCTAGCAGTAAAAAATAATGCCATTCCTTTGAAAGAGTATGGCCCAAATCCTTCACAATTTGGAGCAACATCACATCAATCATTTTTTTACATTAATCAGATAAACAGAATAATTAATAGCATCTCTCTTCTTGTGATGTGCTCCTTTCTTTTAGCAATTCATCATTAGTGTACTATCCCTTATGTAAACTGAGATTTGAGTAACATGGTTTAAAAATATTTTATGTGTATCTTGCACACCAACTCATTTATACTGGCTTTATTATAATGTATACATGAATATATGATTCATATGGACCATTTTATACAATGAGGTCTCCATCAGTTGTTCAATTCCACCTCCCTACCTGCCCCCATTATCCTTAAAACTTAATCTAGCATGAATTAAGGAGTAGATAGTTAACACTTCCTGAAGGAATCTGGCAGTGACAAATTCAAAGGTTTTTTGTTTCTTTTTTTTTTTTTTTTTTGTGGTCTTCAGATATCTCTTATCTGAAAGATATAATACTAGTAAATTAGGTTTTATTTTTACTAGACCACATAGTTGGTTACAGCTTAATAACTTGTAGGAACTAAATTCTAGCTCTAGCTCTGCCACTAAGGAAATGCAACTCAGATGTGAGCATAACCAACTCAGCATCTTCATTTTCCAAACCTGACTGTTTGCCAGCCATCATCTAGAAAGGCTTTTCAGAACATGGATTTCTAGGCCCCACCCTTAATGTACTTGGACTGTAATCTTCAGAGTCCTGCCAGAGAGGGGGTAATTTTTCAAACTCTCTTTCTCCTATGCAGGCAGACCAAAGGCTAGCATTTAGAAACCAATGTTTAGCCTGAAGCCAGAATAAGTGAAGCTTGTTTATTAGACAAAAGCTTTCCTTTCTTAGTCTTAAAATAGTCAAGCTTTTTATTTTGCTTACATCCATGTCTGTCCTTGATCCTTGGTAAAACTTTGAAAATATCAGGAGCTGATGTGTTTTATATCTGAAGAAGTGATACCAATTTTCACCAGTTACCCTTGGAAACTGGACTTTGAATCTTGTACGTATTCCCTGGGAAGCTCATTGCAAGCCAGGTTTACTCTGCTGGTGTTGAACCATATAATACATCTGTGATATCTTTTTTAAAGCTTTGCTTACTGAGGAAAGAGCTATACACTTTGCTCAAACTATAGTCAGTGATAGTTTGCCTACTGAACATCTTCAAGAATTATTTAGATTTCCTTCTAAAAATTTCCATTGCTCTTTCTCTGAAGTTTAAGAATCAGAAAAAAAGTTTAAAAAGTTAAATTAAAAAAATCTTATAGCAGCTAGATACTAGCCAGTGGGAATTTGCTGTATGACTCAGGAGCTCAAAGTGGTGCCCTGTAACAAGCTAAAGGAGTGGGATGGGGTGGGAGGTGAGAAAGAGGTTCAAGAGGGAGGGGACATGTGTGTACCAATGGCTGATTCATGTTGATGTATGGGAGAAACCAGCACAATATTGCAAAGCAATTCTCCTCCAATTAAAATAATTAAAAAATGTACTTATAGAAAATAAAAGTTTTTCTTCTGAACTTTTAGGTGCAAAAAATATTTCCTCCTTTTATTACAAATGTATTTATTAAGCTTGTGAAGGAATTTGATCATTTTCAGTTCAGTTCAGTTCAGTTCAGTCGCTCAGTCCTGTCCGACTCTTTGCGACCCCAGGAATCGCAGCACACCAGGCCTCCCTATCCATTGCCATCTCCTGGAGTTCACTCAAACTCACGTCCATCGAGTCGGTGATGCCATCCAGCCATCTCATCCTCTTTTGTCCCCTTTTCCTCCTGCCTTCAATCCCTCCCAGCATCAGAGTCTTTTCCAATGAATCAACTCTTCACATGAGGTGGCCAAAGTACTGGAGTTTCAGCTTTAGTATCATTCCTTCCAAAGAACACCCAGGGCTGATCTCCTTTAGAATGGACTGGTTGGATCTCCTTGCAGTCCAAGGGACTCTCAAGAGTCTTCTCCAACACCACACTTCAAAAGCATCAATTCTTCGGTGCTCAGCTTTTTTCACAGTCCAACTCTCACATCCATATATGACCACTGGAAAAACCATAGCCTTGACTAGATGGACCTTTGTTGGCAAAGTAATGTCTCTGCTTTTGAATATGCTATCTAGGTTGGTCATAGCTTTTCTTCCAAGGAGTAAGCGTCTTTTAATTTCATGGCTGCAATCACTACCTGCAGTGATTTTGGAGCCCAGAAAAATAAAGTCTGACACTGTTTCCCCATCTATTTCCCATGAAGTGATGGGACCAGATGCCATGATCTTCGTTTTCTGAATGTTGAGCTTTAAGCCAACTTTTTTACTCTCCTCTTTCACTTTCATCAAGAGGCTTTTTAGTTCCTCTTCACTTTCTGCCATAAGGGTGGTGTCATCTGCATATCTGAGGTTATTGATATTTCTCCCAGAAATCTTGATTCCAGCTTGTGTTTCCTCCAGCCCAGCATTTCTCATGATGTACTCTGCATAGAAGTTAAATAAGCAGGGAGATGATATACAGCCTTGATGTACTCCTTTTCCTATTTGGAACCAGTCTGTTGTTCCATGTCCAGTTCTAACTGTTGCTTCCTGACCTGCATACAAATTTCTCAAGAGACAGGTCAGGTGGTCTGGTATTCCCATCTCTTTCAGAATTTTCCACAGTTTATTGTGATCCACACAGTCAAAGGCTTTGGCATAGTCAATAAAGCAGAAATAGATATTTTTCTGGAATTCTCTTGCTTTTTCGATGATCCAGCAGATGTTGGCAATTTGGTCTCTGGTTCCTCTGCATTTTCTAAAACCAGCTTGAACATCTGGAAGTTGATGGTTCACATATTGCTGAAGCCTGGCTTGGAGAATTTTGAGCATTACTTTACTAGTGTGTGAGATGAGTGCAACTGTGTGGTAGTTTGAGCATTCTTTGGCATTGCCTTTCTTTGGGATTGCAATGAAAACTGACCTTTCCCAGTCCTGTGGCCACTGCTGAGTTTTCCAAATTTGCTGGCATATTGAGTGCAGCATTTTCACAGCATCATGTTTCAGGATTTGATATAGCTCCACTGGAATGCCATCACCTCCACTAGCTTTGTTCATAGTGATGCTTTCTAAGGCCCACTTGACTTCACATTCCAGGATGTCTGGCTCTAGGTGAGTGATCACACCATCATGATTATCTTGGTCATGAAGATCTTTTTTGTACGGTTCTTCTGTGTATTCTTGCCACCTCTTCTTAATATCTTCTGCTTCTGTTAGGTCTATACCATTTATGTCCTTTATCGAGCCCATCTTTGCTTGCTTTAAAATTCACGGATTTCTAGGCCTTCCCTGGTGGTCCAGTGGTTAAGAACCCACCTGCCAATGTAGAGGCACAGGTTCATTCCTGATCCAGGAACTAAAATCCCACTTGCTGTGAGGCAACTAAGCCTGTGGAGCCCTTGCCCTCTAGAGTACATGCTCTGTAGTCAGAGAAGAGAAGCCATCACATTGAGAAGCCTGCTCACTGCAACTAGAGAGAGCCCAGGACCAGCAACAAAGACCTAGCACAGCCAAAAATAAATAAAATATAATAAAAGTCACTGGTTTCCAAAAGGCTACCTACACACTGCTAAGCTGTTTAACTATGACACATAATAGATTCAGTCTACATTGTCTTTTAAAATGATATAGGGAAATTTGAAAACTATGGGGAAATCTCAAAGATAGAATAATTTAAGCCATACATTTCATATCTGAAGTCACTGAGGCCTAGAGGGGTTTGGTGATTTGCCTTAAATCACAGTTGTTTAAAATCTAGGTCTCTTCATTGCCAGTCTAAATGTTCCTGAGCCACCTTGCTCAGCTCTGATACAATAATGATTTCTTTTTTTTTTTTTAAAAGTAACCTTATGTCATACATTTCATGGCCTGTTTTATCTTCTCTTTTGCATTTTCCAATTCTATATGATCTCATCTGTATGTTCCCAAGCCTGGGGCACGCAGTTGGTGTAGATGTTTGTAGATGAACAGAGATGGATAAACATGAAGGAATATAGGAACTGTATGTGACGTCACACCATACATCCAGCACATTACATATAATCCAACCCACAAGCCATGCCATCTTATGTAATCTCGATGGAAAGAAAGAAGAAAACTCAGGATAAATGCCTTAACAGCTGTCAGTGTTAAGTAATCCTTTCAAGCTGCGAGAGCCTTCATTTGCCTTCAAGAGTTGTGACATAGGGTCAAAAATAGTTTGAAGATTTATTGTGTCATCTCTTTTGGATGAGATTCAAAATATACTTTAAGAGCGATTCCATCCCTCATCATCCTTGAAAATATCCTTCAGAACTCATGGAGCATATAGAAAGCAGACGGAGAATGATGAAGTTCAGATGCCTCAAAGTGACAGACACTAATCAGCATTGCCAACCTATCAGAGAAAATTACAAGAAAAAAATGCAAATTTTCTACTCACACTTCACTTTTAAACACTGACATCTCATTGACCTAAAGAGGCCATTGGCATAGATAAGACTTTTGATCTATTTTCCTCTACTGTCATATTTCGGTAGGATTGGATGGCAGTTTTTACAATTATATTTTTAAGAGGCAGTCATTCTTTTCAATTTTAGGAATTTAAACTTAAAGATGAAAAAGCTAAGAAACTCAAGGGTGCCAGCGGATTCTAGGTTCTGTAAAGACTAATGAACAAGATCTCTCTCCACTTAAATTTTATAAAGATTGAAAAACTAACGGATAATAAAGAAATGCTGAATACAAAACCTGAAAGAGCAGAACAACTTCTTGTATAAACATTACAGTAAAGAGGTCACCTAACTTCGTTAACTCTCCTGGGTGCAAACGGAGCATCATCAAGCCTACTGCGTATAAGAAGAAAAGATTGAAAGAATAAAATGCCACAAAGCCGAATTTGTGGGTCCTGACGGTGCCTGGATTTCACTCATGACTTCTCCTTCCCTTCTCCCTGCCCTATGCCCTGTTTCTGCTCTACTTTCCTATTTGCCTCCTGAGGTTTCAAAATATTGCTAAACACGTTTCTAAAGCCTTCCTGACATATGATGGTTTGTGTATAAATCATTTTATTGAAGAATTAGGGCAATCTTTTTTTTTTTTTTCCTTAAGTAGAATAAATTGTGCTTCTATTTCAGAAGCTTATGGAAAATACACTGTGCTTCAACCCAAATTTTAGGTTGCATAAATCACTCTGGCCATCACATTCGGGGGCACCTTTCAGATTAGAAATTAAATTGCATTCTTATAATCTGTTATTATTTTAGACAAATCCCTGATTATCTCCTACTTGAAATGTTTCATTAGGTAGCCACAGCATCAGACCCCTGCCTTGGTGCTTATTTGAGAGGGAAAAAGAAATAATGTCTGTAGAGATCTGTTTAATAGAAGTTCGCTGAAATGGCTACTATATTTCATCTAGTAGATGAGAAGACCAGATGGGCAGACATAGGTTAATTAAATCTGGTAGGAGCTGGATATTGGTTCTAGATTCAATTTGAGTGTAAAGTACCCTTCCTAGGGTGATCCAGTTACCAGATCTGCTTAACATTAAAGGGTTCTGGTGCAGCTCAGATCACTGCCATGTTTGGAAGTTATGATTTGGTTTTTGACAGTACTCTTTTATCTGCATTCATTGTAGATGTCTCATTAGTAATTTTTGTCATGCTTCTCTGTGCCAATGTTGAGCTTTGTCAATTGAAATAGAGACTGTGTTAGGACCTGAATGATAACAACTCTAATTAACCTGAACCAGACTGTGGAACAAGTCTTGAAAGAATGTCGCCTTGTAAGTAAACTGCTACCCTTTTTTTCCCCCCTCTTTTGCTCTGATAAGCTCTAATAAGCTGAGAGACCATCATCCAAAGATGGTCTTCTAGCAATCCTCAAACATCTGAGATTTTTGTTTGCTAACTCAAGGCTTCTGCATTTCCTTCTTTTCTTTCCCATTCTTCACATGTCTGCTTAAGTCTCACCATCCCTGTTCACCTCATATAAAAAGCTTTTTTTGCCTTATTTTCTGTCTCAGTCTTTTATTTCCATCACAAAGGTAACGCAATAGGGAGTTATTTTTTGGAAGGTTTACTAACATTTTTTAGTTTTTATTGGAGGATAATTGCTTTACAATATTGCATTAGTTTCTGCTGTACAACAATGTGAATCAGCGGTAAGTACACGCATATCCCTTCCCTCCTGAAACTCCCTCCCACAGTCTCCCACATCCCTCTAGGTCATCACAGAGCACCAGGCTGAGCTCCCTGTGTTGTACAGCAGCTTCCCAATAGGGTACAGCACTTCCCATCACTGGATTGGGAAGATCCCCTGGAGTAGGAAATGGCAACCTACTCCAGTATTCTTGCCTGGGAAATTCCACAGGCAGAGGAGCCTGCCTGGCTTCAGCCCATGGAGTTGCAAAGAGTCAGACATGACTGAGCAACTGAGCACACACACACATCAATTTTACTCATGGTAATGTACATATCTCAGTGCTACTTTCTCAATTCATCCCACTCTATTCCCCCTCTGTGTCCACAAGTGCATTCTCTACAGCTTTCTCAGCTGATATGTGAGGGATATGTAAGGGCAAAGACCATGTTTACAGTCTGTGAAGAACTGTTATTTCTAGCAACTGACTTTGACCTTGAAATGTGGTAAGAACTCAGACAATAATTGTGGAATGAGACTCAGTGGATGAGTCTAAGGATTGAGATCAACTATTAATATGTTGCTTATGTTAGAAGAGTAATTTTTTTTAATTGTGCAGTTTGGTTTTTTATTAGTTGTGTTTGATAAGTATGATTTTTTATTTAATAAATTTTTTTGAATATCTAGCTCGATTCTCTGGGGGGAGTATTAAAGAGTTGGGTATAGTCCTTTTTTCCCAAAGAGTTCATAATCTAGTGGAGGACTGGGCATGTATACAGAAAAGTGGATGGAAGATTCAGAAGGACAAAATAGCTATTGGTCGATGATAGAGAGTTAAACTCGAGCTTTAACTCTCATGTGCTGGTAAAGTAATACTGTGAATCTGGCAACAGTAAGTTTTTTGTCTCATTGGTTTAATTTTTTTTTAAGTATTAATTCAACTCTAATGCTGGGTCACCCTCTAAATAATTCCAAATCTGCCTTATAATATCATTCTCCAAATAAATACTGGAAAGTGATTATCATTAGCATTTTATTGATGACAAAAGTGAAGTCAAAGAAGTAAAATCATTTTCCCAATGTTAAACAGCTGGCAAGTGCAGCATTGGCATTCAATCCATGATTTCCAACTCCAAGTCTAGAATACTTTCTCATATACTCGTTTACTCAATCAAAATGTCCGCAGACCCTTTTCTCTTTCTGCTTAAGAATTTGAACTTTGGTTAATTCTCTACTTTTGATCTCCTGATAAGCTGTTAAGGGTAGCGCACTAGCTCAATTACTAAGCAGTTATTGCTTATACCATGACCCCTGACTGTAAACAGCAAATATACTGGGAGGAATTATACATGAATTAAAAATACCTAATGGACTTGCCATAATGTCGGGTTTTCTTGAGTATGAAAGAAAGTGAAAATGTTAAGTCAGTCGTGTCTGACTCTGCGACTTTGCGGACTGTAGCCCATCAGACTCCTCTGTCCATGGAATTTTCCAAGCAAGAATACTGAAATGGGTTGCCATTCCTTTCTCAAGGGGATCTTCCTGACCCAGGCATCGAATCCGGTTCTCCCACATAGCAGGCAGATTATTTACTGTCTGAGTTGGCATGTCCCATGAGAAGTACCCTGGAAGCTATGCTAATGGTATTGATACAGTAGATATGGATTTCCATTGGGCATGACTTCCATGTCCATTGATACACATCCTGTCTCCTTGCACCTGAGCAGCTGTGTGACTTGCTGTAGAGGGTCTCCAGAAGATGATGGTTGCTGTCCAGCTGGCAAGCTGTGATTCCTGCTGTATAACCTTATACATGCCCAAGAGCAGGTGTGGCTCATAATTATCTTCTGAGACTGAATGTTTAGCTGAGGCCCCAAACTGTTAAAGAAGGACTAGAGCAAGTAAAACTCTTAAGCATATTTCCACATACATGACAAATGTCTTTGACAATTAGTCTTGATTTTTAATGGCCATTGGCCTATATTGAATGAATTTGGGTTATTGAATTTTAAGATATTGTTTGTGTTAGTGCACCTACATTAATCAAGTTTATGCTTTAAAATAAGAAATTTCATCTATTTATCCCTGTGCTCTAAATGAGACTTTGGAATATTATCTTTCATGAAAAATAATTACAGATTCATTGAGGTAAAACATCCCCATAGAGCCTGAAGATTTAATTTGCCTGTATATCTTATTGTAATAAGCAAAATGCATTTCTGGCTTGGGGACTGAATTTTGAGAGGAGTAAGTTTCTTTTTAAAGATTTAATTAGCTTTCCATAATACTGGTACTTTAAAAAAAATACAGAGTGTTGTTCTTATTCACAGGAGTCAGAAAAAACAGCCACAGGTGTGATGTTCAGTGTTAAAAGAGGAGCGTGCATAATACACAGGTCAACTGAAGAGTGTCTTTAAGTTAAACCAACAGAAGTATTAATATCTAAAATAAACTAACTGGGAAAATTTCTAATTAATAAAGTTGGACTATGCGAAGATAGGGCAGGATGATTAGATTAAATGAAAATAAGAGTTTGGCTTGGTTGTTGTAAATTGTCAAGGAAAACCACTTTAACATTTAAGCACCTCAATATTTCATTGCAAATGACACTAATTAGACCATTTTTTTAGTCTTGCTTTCTCAGAGGGCAGAGTTCTTAGGCTTCTTTTTCCATTTAAACCTTGTTACTTTCTGTGACTAATCCCCAGGGTAATTAAGATCATTTTAAAAGTTATCTAAGAAAATAAAAAAAAAAATGGCTAGATTGGGCACTATGCAGTTTTACCTCAGACCTTACTAAAAAAAAAATAATGTAACAATGTAACTAGAACTTTGGTATTCATTTTTATTCCATTTTTTTCTTGCTTTGCCTTATTTTTTTTTAATTTTATTTTATTTTTAAACTTTACATAATTGTATTAGTTTTGCCAAATATCAAAATGAATCCACCACAGGTATACATGTGAGAAATTGACTTATTGGTTTACAAGTCTGAATTTTAGATGTATAGATTTGAGTAATCACTAAAACATTCAGGATATAGAATGAGAAAAGTTTTCTGTTGGATATGTGACTTTAGAAAAAATTTACCAGTCTGCTCCTGGTCCTTTGATTCTCTAAGGAATGTCTTTCAAGGAACAAAAGGTTTTCCATTTTTTTCTCTTCTAGATCATGAGTTTGGTGTCATATTAATGTCTCTTCCTAACCCCAAGTCATACAGATTTGTTCCTATGTGTTGTAGAAGTTTTGTCATTTTGCATTTTATTTAGATCTATGATCCACTTTTGGAGAAGGCAATGGCAACCCACTCCACTACTCTTGCCTGGAAAATCCCATGGACGGAGGAGCCTAGTAGGCTTCAGTCCATGGGGTTGCGAAGAGTCAGACACGACTGAGTGACTTCACTTTCACTTTTCACTTTCATGCATTGGAGAAGGAAATGGCAACCCACTCCAGTGTTCTTGCCTGGAGAATCCCAGGGACGGCAGAGCCTGGTAGGCTGCCATCTATGGGGTCGCACAGAGTCAGACATGACTGAAGTGACTTAGCAGCAGCATGATCCACACTTTAAGGTGTGAAGTTTATGTTGGGGTTTATTTATTTATGGCATGTGACTGTTCAGCTATTCTTACACCATTTGCTGAAAAGACCACCCTTTCTCCTTTTAATTGTTTAAGTATCTTTGTAAAAAATACAATGGCCATCACGGGGTGAGCTTATTTCCGGGTTCACTGTTCTGTTCTGTTGGTTAACGTGTATATATCCTTCTACCAATTCCACACAGTTTTGATTGCTGTAGTTTGTAGTAGGTCTTAAGGATGGATAATGTAATTGCTCCAACTGTGTTCTTCTTTTCTAAGATATTTTACTAATTCTAGGCTCTTTGACTTTTCATGTGAATTTTATTTTACTTAAAAACATTTGTTATTATTATTTTGGCCACACTGAATGGCATGTGGGACCTTAAGTTCTCTGATCAGAAATTGAACCTGTGCTCCCTATAGTGCGAGCACAGACTCTTAGCACTGGACCACCAGTAAAGTCTCTCCATGTGAATTTTAAAATCAGCTTATCTGTATCTACTGGAGAAAAGAATCCCGCAGAGGTTTAATTGGAATTGTATTAAATCTTTTGGTAATTCAAAGGAACTGACATCTTTACTATGTAAGTTTTCTGATTGGTGTATGTGATATATCTCTCCATTTATTTGGTCTTTTGTGATTTCTTTCATTAATCGTTTTTAGTTTTCAGCAGTAGATTTTGTACATGTTTTATTTTCTACCTAAATATTTTAGTTTTTGGAGATATTGTAAACCATACTCTTAAAAATAGATTTTGAATTGCACATTTCCAGGGTATAAAAATATAGTTAATTTTGTGTGTTGACATTGTATGCTGTGGCCTTGCTAAACACAATTGTTAATTCTAAAAAACAAACAAAGAAACAAAATTTCTGTGTGCATTTCTTGGTGTTTTCTATGCAGACAATTATATAGCAAATGAGGACAGATTTATTTCTTCCTCTTTAATTCTATATGCTTCTTATTTATTTTTCTTGACTTATTGCACTGGCTAAGGTTATTTAGGACAGTGTTCTGTCTTTTTCCATAAAGATGGTAGATGTAGGGTTTTTTTTTTTTTTAGATGCCTTTATTAGTCTAAGGAAGTTCTCTTCTATTTCCAGCTTTCTGAGAGAATTTTTGGACAAGTTTTCTATAAAATTGGTTTTATTCTTCTTTAAATGTTTGGTGGAATTTGCCAGTGAAACTATCTGGACCTGCAGATTTCTTTTCAAAAACTTTTGTCCCAGAGTTAATTTCTTTAATAGTTATGGGGTCATGAATGTTATCTGTTTTGTTTTCAATCAGTTTTTTTTTTTTTTTAGTTTGTGTGTTTTGAGGATTTAATCAATTTCATCTAAATTACTAGAATAATGTGCACAGTTATATATATATATATATATAGCCTCATTATCCTTTTGATGCCACTAAGATCTGTAGTGATATTTTTTTTTCATTGCTGATATTGGTTATTTGTGCTTTCTTTCTTATATCTCTCTAGAGATTTATTAATTTTATTGATCTTTTAAAATCAATTTTTTGGTTTTGTTAACATTCTCTTTTCTTTTGCTTTTTTCAATTCCATTGACTTCTGGTTTTATATTTCATCTCTTATATTCTTCTATTTTCTTGCCTTGTGTTTATTTGCCTTTATTTCTGATAAATTGGGAATTTGGGGACTTCTTTCTAATTAAAGCATTTATTACCTCCTGTACTTTAGATACATTTCACAACTTTAACATATTGTATTTTCATTAGTTTAAAACATTTTCTAATAATTACCCTTGAGATTTTTCTCTGACTCATAGATTATTTAGAAATACATTGTTAACTTCCAAGTGTTTGAGGGGAGTTTTCTCTTAATTTTCTGTTAGTGATTTCAGAATTAATTCAATTATGTTCTGAGAACATACTGTATATGATTTTAATTATTTTGTTATTTGTTCTTGTTCAGTTGCTAAGTTGTGTCCGACTCTTTTTGACCCCATAGACTGCAGGGCACCAGGCTTCCCTGTCCTTCATCATCTCCTTAAGGTTGCTCAGATTCATGTCCACTGTTGGTGATGATATCTAGCCATCTCATCTTCTGCCAACCCCTTTTCCTTTACTTTTTCCCAACATCAAGATCTTTCCCAGTGAGTCAGCTCTTCCCATCAGGTGGCCAAAGTATTAGAGCTTCAGCTTCAGCATCAGTCCTTCTAATGAATATTCAGTGTTGATTTCCTTTAGGATTGAATGGTTTGATTTCCTGTAGCTTTCTCATTATTTGATTTATAACCCAGGATATGGTCTATCCTGGGGAATGTTTGAAGGGCATTTGAGTAGAATGTATATTCTATCATTGTTGGATTGAATAACCTATAAATGTCAATTAGATCCAACTGATTGATGATAATTTCTAGTTCTTCTCAATCCTTGTTGACTTTCTGTAGATTCTATTCTTGAAAGAGGAGTGTTGAAATCATCAACACTGTAGATTTGCCTATTTCTCTTTTATAGATTTGTCTATTTCACTTTTCATTATTGTTGTTTTGGGCCATTTATTTAGCTCTGTTGTTTGTTACATACTCAGGATGGTTATGACTTCTTGCTAACTTGACCTTTATCATTATATTAATAAAATGGTGTCTCTTTAATATTTTTCCTGTGCAGTTGGGATTTTTACTGTTCTTTATGTACTGAGTAATTTTGGATTCTATCCTGGACATTTTGAATATTACATGAAGCCCTGAATCTTGTTTAAATTCTTTAGAAAATATTGACTTTTTTTTTTCATGGTACATTAAGCTGGTTTAGGTTTAGGACATGTTTTGAACCTACTTTTAGTGGGTTGTAGTAGTTCCAATATCAGTTCAGTTTTAAAGTCATTTCATTGTTATTTGCATCTGTCCAATGGAGAAGGTAATGGCACCCCACTCCAGTACTCTTGCCTGGAAAATCCCATGGATGGAGGATCCTGGTGGGCTGTAGTCCATGGGGTCGCTAGGAGTCAGACGCGACTGAGCAACTTCACTTTCACTCTTCACTTTCATGCAATGGAGAAGGAAATGGCAACCCACTCCAGTGTTCTTGCCTGGAGAATCCCAGGGACAGGGGAGCCTGGTGGGCTGCCGTCTATGGGGTCGCACAGAATCGGACACGACTGAAGCGACTTAGCAGCAGCAGCAACAATGTGTGTACCACATATCGGCTAGCTTGAGACTTGTGCAGTGATCTGTTAATTCAGTTCTGAAAGTTTTGGTCATGCTGAATAGGATCAAATCTACATGTGCATAGTTGGAGTTGAGCTCAGGTGTTTATAAAAGAACATTATGAGATCAGTTTCCTGAACTCTTTGCTTTCCATTATTTCCCCAGAATTTTCCCATCGGTTGACACTTGTCTTTCCTCCATCCAGAGTGCTGAGTCTGTAGTTACCTCCGTTGCCATGTACTGTCACAACTGGTCCTGCATTAGGGCCCGCTTTTAAGAGGAAGGAGAGAAACACAGATTGGTCCTGCCCTCCTGTAAAGCCAGTTGCTTCAAATGAAGAAGACAGTTACTCTCCCTCAGAGTTTTGGCTCCTACAAAGTCTCATTGCTGCTGGCTGTGGCTGTCATGACTGGATAGTGGGCTGAGGTGAAGAGTGGAGGATGGGGGCAAATGGAATGTTTTTTCACTCTCTCTATTTAGAGTATCCTTTTCAGATCCTTGGGCCAAACTAGAGGGCTTCTCCTGGAACTCTTTCTGGCTGTTCCTGATACCCACTGCCAGTGTGTTGACTTCAGGCCAGGGTATCCCAGAAGGAAAAGAAATGGCAAACTCACCATTGGGTTGGTGGTATTTCGAATCTTGGTCTCCTCCACTCTGCCTGAAACTGTTTACTTTTCAGAGTTCTCGGAGAACTGCTCCTTGCTTTCCTGTCCAGTTGCATTCAGTGATAGGCATGGTGGTAGCTATATACCTCCTTTTTACCCTGGTCTGGAATTTTTTACTGTGTTCTTTCAACAATTTCCCATCAAGATGCTATTGTGCAGTCAGTGTGATTTAAATTAATCTATATCAAAGACTATGATGATTGAGACATGTCAGTATACAAAAGCATTAACATCTTTACTTAATAAATATAATGTAGCATTGGAAAAGGGCTTCCCTTATAGCTCAGTTGGTAAAGAATCCGCCGGCAATGCAGGAGACCCCAGTTCAATTTCTGGGTCGGGAAGATCCCCTGGAGAAGGGATAGGCTACCTACTCCAGTAATCTTGGGCTTCCCTGGTGGCTCAGCTGGTAAAGAATCCACCTGCAATGCAGGAGACCTGGGTTCGATCCCTGGGTTGGGAAGATTCTCTGGAGAAGGGGAAGGCTACCCATTCCAAAAGAGTCGGACACGACTGAGAGCATTGGAAAATCAGTGTGGCAGTTGTTTGCATTTTTTATAGACTACTCCAAATTATTAATATTAATTTACTTAAAGTAAATTTTTATAAGACTGTAGAGTAAAACTCTAACTTTTCTGCTGAATGGAGCTGTATAAACAGTACCTTAATTATGTTTCATATGCTTCTCAGTATTCTACCTACCAGTCAGTATGATTCAATGGGAAATAAGAAAACCTTGTATCTACAAAACCCTATGAAAGGTGATGAGCTTTGAGTTGGTTGCACATTCAGATGTTTTGCTTTAAAACCAAATATGCAAAAAGAGGCAATGATCTATATGACTTTTACTAGGGAAAGTAACCTGTTGAACTGTTTCTTTCACCATGTTCAATGTAGTACTTAGGAAGAAAGAGATTAATTCATTTTTAATGCTAGGAAAATACAGTCATTAAAAAGCAGATAATATAAAATGCCAGAAATGCTTTTAACATTACAAGAAGTGCACTTCTTTCTTAAATAGCTTGCTACTTTTGGAGATCTGGATATGCTGAGGTATTAAATATTAAAATAGAGGTTGCTTTTTAAAATGCAGTGTTTCTTATCAGGAAAAAAAAACAGTTTGAACAAGCATTTCTGTTGTATAATTCATGATGTTGCTAATAAGATAGTCTAGAAGAATTATTTTGTTATACTTTTGAGAATGACTGGATTCTTTTTTACAAGGGAACATTCCCTTGTTCATGTCCAATTAAATATATATGAGTACTGTTGGACTGTATGGGATAGTCACCTAGCAGATTTTGTCAGATTAATGGGTTTCTCCATGTTTTATTGTGAAATCCAACTGAACAGGAATATTGATGTGAATTTTGCCACCTTGAACATTATCATAAATCAACTATCTGCTCTAAATCATTGATGTCATAGGAAAATAAATGTTGAAAGGATGTCCCTCAGAACACTTAAACTCCATGGATTTTGGGGATAGAAATGAATATGATTTGTTTTTCCTTTGATATGTATGAACAACTAAACAATACAGATATAGGTGTTGGTCTTAAAAAGAATGCTCCTGTCTTTGGTTTCTCCTCATGTGCATTCATTCACCCACTGGTAAGTGTTAGTTACTCAGTTATGTGTGACTGAGACCCAAGGAGTGTAACTCACCCGGCTCCTCTGTCCATGGAATTCTCCAGACAAGAATACTGGAGTTGGTAGCCAATCCCTTCCCAAAGGGGATCTTCTAAACCCAGGGACTGAACCCAGGTCTCCTGCATTGCAGGTGGATTCTTTACTTTCTGAGCCACCAGGGAAGCCTATTCATTGGGATGTTAATACCTAAGGTAACAACAAGCAATGGACAGTTGAGCAAGTTCTTTAAAGTAATTATCCAGCCCTTTAGTGTTCTGTGTGCTCCATCAGTTCAGAAGGAAACCCAGTTCATATAAAAGCCATCTGCAGGTTTTAGCTACAATATACTTGAGTTATTGAGGTGGATAAAGTCTTTGATACTCAAGTGTTGATTCCTGAAGTGGTCTTTCAAGTTATCTTCACCTCTACACTGTATAACTTTATCATGTTGAAAATAGAAATAATTTGTCAAGACAGGTTGATTAGTGCCTGCCTTTATCATATTGTGTCCTTCAAACTAGTTTTCCAATATTAAACAAGTTTTGTACATAAAAAGGGCTTCCCTGGTGATTCAGATGGTAAAGAATCTGCCTACAATGCAGGAGACCCTATTAATACAAGAAAAAAATTTAACCTACAGATTTTCACATTAACATAATTTACAATCCACTTGGGTTTGTAAATGAACTGAAATCAATGTTCTTTATTGCAGTGTATCTGTAAGAACCATATCTAGATATGTCTAGATATTCTGAGCAAAATTTTGATGAATAACATCTCACTTTTTCTCCCAACTAGCTATATTTTTGTGGAATCCGTGACCCATCCCAGGTGGTTTCATATTTAACATTACTTGCATTTAAAAAAAAGCTTTTTATTTTAGAAAAACAAAATGGTATTTTAGAGCATCTCAGATTTAAAAATATTAGTTTAATCTTTGAGAAGAAACCCCAAAGTTTTTGTATGCTCACAGAATTAGACAGTTTTGATTAATTTAATGTTCTAATTATTTTAATTCTTAAAGAATGTTAACTAGTTTTTCCTTAAACAGGAAAAGTAAGGATCTCTGTCTCCTTGGTGAGTGGTTAGTGCCATATTCACAAACTAGACCATTACTCTGAAATTTTTATCTTACCCTCTGGTTTTGGCTGATAATGACATATGTTTATGAGGTTTAAACAAGTTTTCGTGTTTCCAAGGAAAGCAAAAGAGCATGGTTAGGTTAGTAAGTTTCTAAAGCTTATTAGAGAAACATCAAAACCCAGTTAACTCAACTATCATAAGCAAACTATGCACAAGGAAATTATTTACTTTTAAAAAAAGGGTATAATCAGAGGAACATTTGGAAATGAACATATAATTTATAGGAGTGAGAGTCTGTACCCTTTTCAGGGCAATTCTCATGTATTAAGCTGGGAACAGAAGTACACATAAAATCTGACTTTTTTTGTGTGTAGAATTCTTTTTCTTCAAGGGTGCTGAGATTTTGAGAGTTCCTTTAATTACTTCATTCTTAACTATTTGTTTCTTATGCAGAGAGTAAGTACAGTCTGAACAGCAGGTGTTCTTTTTAATATGAGAAAAAATGTATGAAAGCTTTTAATCTTAACATGCTACTGTATATGAGCAGCTTGTTTAGAATTATTAATATATAAGATGTGTAAAGGCACTTTGATAGTCTATATGTGCGTTCTTTTCTTATTATAGGTTTCAAAGTGGAGACTTTCAGAAGAATTAGAGCTCATGTATTTAATATTTGGGGGGACGTTTATTACATGCTGGCCATTGGAAATGATTAGGCCTGGCCCAGAGACTATTTCACTTCTTAGAGAAAGTTTAGCTTAGCAGTTATAGACCCAAACTTTAAATATGTTTGATGCATAGACTGATTTTAAATCTGTGATTTTTGGCATTGTTCTGTCTCCAGTAATAAAAGTCAGTAAAACATGACCCAGGCTATGAAGGCATTTATTCTTTAGTTCTTTTTAGTTGTAATATGGAGTTTGACATGCAAAGTGTGTTGGAAAAAGAAAGCGTTATTTACTCAGTCATGTCTGATTCTTTGCCACCCTGTGGAATGTAGCTCCTCTGTCCATGAAATTCTCCAGGCAAGAATACTTCCAGGAGAAGGGAGTGGGTTGTCATTCCCTTGTCCAGGGTACCTTCCCAACCCAGGGATCGAACCTGGTCTCCTACATTGCAGGCAAATTCTTTACCATCTGAGCCACCAGGGAAGAATAAAATATTCTCAAGAGGACATTTTTAATAGATGATGCCCTGAGATACCCATTTACAAATCAGTCTGAGATAGAATAGGGTGAATCATTCTGTCAGGATTGCACTGACATGAATATGGTTACTGAACAAATCTTAAAACAATTATGATTGAATAAATCTTTTAGGCAAGACCCACTTATTCAAAATAATTCTCTCCCTCCTTCGAAGTGTTTATCTGAATCTTCTGGATCTACAAGACATTAAGGAGAGTTTCAGAGTGGGATCACCTATTATTGGTATCGAGGGACATGGTGGTAGGGGGGGTGTGATAGAAATGTAAGGAAGATGCTGCTAGAAAAATATAGGAAAGTATGTTGCATCAGTATGGCATGCCCAGTCAGAACATGGAATGTCTCCACGAAGTGTACTTGAGATATGGAAGCAAACTTCATGAAACCTATCAAAACTGAAAGCCTCGACCTGTTCTGCTTGGGACAAGTCGACAATAACTTGGGAAATTCTTCCCAAGTCTCCTAAATCCTAGGTATGTTGGACCTTTTAAGACAGAGGGGGCTATAAAAAAGTTCTATAGCTGGCTGTGTAGATAAAATCAGAAAGGGAAATTTTTCCTCTCAGGATTGGAGCTTAAGCTCTTTGAATGAGGGCACTGTAAAGAATTATTTGCCTAGAGGCTAGTTGACCCAGCTGACATCTAGACTTTGAAGGATAGACCTTGCAGCCTGAATAAAGCTACATTTTGTTTAAAAGGAGAACACCTGCTTGGAAAGAGAGTGGGATGGTATTATATGTCAAGAACTGTCATAAATTCAAAAGATGTAACTTTGGTAGCCAGTGTATAGTTCCAAAAAAGGATTCAAGCACCAGGATCCAAAAATTGTCTGCTCAGACTTGATTGATGAACTAAGTTTGACCATTGTGAGTAGGAAGAGGGCAGAGTTTTGAGCTTGGAAAGAAACACACAAACACAAAACTGGACTAAGTCATATCAGACAAGATAAACCTAATTCTTTACAGGGAAAGCATAACAGTGGAATTGTGTATGGCCACAAAAGACAAGTAGGATCTGAGAAGTTAAAAATCTGTAGGCAAAGGACTTTCTAACAGTTTAAGAAGTTCAAAGTGGGACATAGAATCTCATGAGTCAGTGAGTTCCTTGTTGCTGGAATTTAAACCATTGCTTCACTAGGAGACTGAGGAGAGATGATTAGTGCTAAAAAGTAGAGGATTTAATGTAATACATATTTATTAATCATCTGCTTTGTGCTCTGAGCTACATACCTTTAGGATCCTTCGCCTTCAGCAATTCTGTGGTTTGGGAATCCTTATAAGAGAGGGTTCAGGTGGAAGACTGAAAATTGAGTGTTCAATTATCATATTGTGTTATATTCTGGATGAAAACAATGATTTATTTCCCACAGAGAGTGAGAGAAGCAGCCTGAGCCAAATTTCTTTGGTTTAATTCATTCTGGAAATAGAAATAAATGAGATGTGTATATAAAGGTGGAGGGGGGAGGATCTGTGAAGTCATTACTAGGAAATGAAATTTGCAACAAAAGCAAGATAAGAGTTACATTTTAGAAATATTGATAAGTGAATGTCAAATCATACATTTCTTATGAGACAGTATGGTTACTTTGGCAACATAGACATTTTTCCTCATTTCTGATAAGCAGTATTTCTTTCATTTCCACCTGTGGCCTTTGTCACTTTGTCTCTAAGGGACATTAATACTTAGATGAAAACTAATTAACATTTTAAATTATAATATATGCAGTAGATTTAGAGGGCATTTGTTTCTTCAGTGTTACTCTTAATGCAACATGAAAAGACATCATGGTGATTTCTTTACATATACTTTCAGGGTATAGTTTTGCAATATTTAATTAAATATAATGATCCTTTTTATCTTGATGTCTGTTCTTAGTGGTCGCTGCTGCTGCTGCTAAGTCGCTTCAGTCGTGTCTGACTCTGTGCGACCCCATAGACGGCAGACCACCAGGCTCCCCCGTCCCTGGGTGCCGGGAGCCGGCATATTGCATATTGAGTGAGGATCTGGAATAGCTCAACTAGAATTCTATCACTGCCAGGGTCCAGCATGAGGCACTCTGCCCGTGGCAAAGGTCATGAGGAAGGAGGCTCGGCATACGCAAAGGCGGGATCGAGCCTCAGGAGTCCCCCTAGAAATTCTCGAGCGTCTACCCCCAAAACCAGAGTCTGCCTACTTTCTGCTTTGTGCTTTCACCTACAAACCTCTGACTTTACGGGGGGCTGTTCCCCACTACCTCTCTCTGAAAAGAGAGTTAGCTTACAGCTCCAGTTAATAATTCCTGGGTGTGACAGTGTTTCAACCTACAAACTCCTTTGGAAGTCCTCTAGCCTGTCTGGATAGGTTTTTCCGGCCACATGTGATTGTTCAGAGCCCCCCAACTGTGAGAGGCAGGAGATGTTCTAAACTGTCTAAACACAGATTCTTTTGAGTAGTTAAAAGATTGATTAGAAATTGTATTGGTGAAGGGTTTTTCACTTATTGAGCCAATGTTTGCTGCTAAGTCTCCATAGTCCTTACCTACTGTGTCCTTGGCAGTGTATTGATTGATATAATGGGTGTATAGAAATGTAAGTAGTAGCCTCAATGTTTGTAACGTTGGACCCTTGAGTTAATTCTTTTCTTGATTGAGCCCACCTCACCTTTGCCCTATAGGAATGCAGCTTTGTCCAATGCTTTTTTGGAGGCTGGTGCCTGACTTTGGAATAATCACCTTTAGAGAAAGATAAGTTTCTTAAAATGTTAACAGGCCTCCTGGCCAGAAGATGATGTCAATCACCTGAACTTTTGCATATGATAAGTTTGAAAGCCTGGCTTCGATTAGAACCAGGAACTGCTGTCCTTGCATGACTCCACCCCTTCCCCCATTATCCTCTATGCACAACTTAAGGTATAAAAACTACTTTGGAAAATAAAGTGCGGGCCTTGTTCACCGAAACTTGGTCTCCCCATGTCGCTCTCTCTCTCAAATTCTGGCTGAGTCTCCATCTGGAGCGCGGAACCCGCCATGCTTGCTAATTATGCCTGGGCTTCTAAGATCCGACCGGGGAGGCCTCAGTGTCTCCTCTCCTTCGGGAGAATGGAAGGACGCCTGCGGCCTACGTAAGTGGTGCAAACTTCTTGTCTTGAAGTTTTATTGGTCTCCTGCTTAAACCAAGCTACTCAGCCTCTTTTCTCCACTGAATTTTCCTACTGAGCTATCCTCATTGTATTACTCTTTATATCTTTGATAAATATTTATAAATAAATAGGTCTCCTATGCCGTCTCTCCTTCGAATACCCTGGATCAGCCGGGGCTGGTCCCCGGCACCTGGGATTCTCCAGGCAAGAATACTGGAGTGGGTTGCCATTTCCTTCTCCAATGCATGAAAGTGAAAAGTGAAAGTGAAGTCGCTCAGTCGTGTCTGACTCTTAGCGACCCCATGGACTGCAGCCTACCAGGCTCCTCGGTCCATGGGATTTTCCAGGCAAGAGTACTGAAGTGGGGTGCCATTGCCTTCTCCGTCTTAGTGGTTAATGTTACTTAAATGTAAGCTATATACTATAAACTGGGGTTTTGCAACACAATTATTACTTTTTGCTGTCAAGCTATTGATGTATTATACTGAGAAGTTTGAAAAATAGGTATAGGGCAAGAACATGTGATTTAAAAAAATAACAGCTTTATTGGATATCATTTACATACAATAAATTCAACCATTTGAAAGTATATGGTTCTATGATTCTAAGATTTTTTTATTATATTCACCAAGTTGTCCATTGATCACCACGTGATCAACAAATGTTCACATACTTCTAGAACATTTTCACTACCATCAAATAAAACCCCACTCCTGGGCATGTATTGAGAGAAAACTATAATTCAAAAAGGTACATGTACACCAGTGTTCATTGCAGCGCTAGTCACAATAGCCAGGACGTGGGAGCAACCTAGAGGAGCGGATAAGGAAGATGTGGCACATATATACAATGGGATATTACGCAGCCATAGAAACAAATGAAATAATGCCATATGCAGCAACATGGATTGACCTTAGATTTTATCATATTGAGTGAAGTAATTCAGACAAAATAAATATGATATGAAATCACTTACATGTGGAATCTAAAAGAATAGTACAAATGAACTTATCTACAAAACAGAAATAGAGTTGCAGATGTAGAAAACAAATTTATGGTTACCAGGGAGTAAGCTGGGGGGGGGATAAATTACAAGATTGAGGTTAATGTATACACACTGCTGTATGTAAAATAACTAATAAGCATCTACTGTATAGCACAGGGAACTATACTCTGTAGTAACCTATATGGGAAAAGTGTCTAAAAAAGATTATATATCTATATATGTATAAGTGATTCATTCTACAGTACACATGAAACTAACATTGTAAGTCAACTATAATCCAATAAAAATTAAAAAAATAAGAAACCCCATACCCACTGGCAATCACGCCCATTGCCCTCTCCCTCAACACCTGTCAGCCACTAATATGTTTTCTTTCTCTGTGATCTAAATTCCCTTCATCTAAATGCTGTTTTTCTTTTATTTGGTGTAATATGTTCGAGGTTCATGCACGCTGTTGTACATATATGAATTTTATTCCTTTTATTGCTGAATAATATTCCAGTGCATGGCTACTTAATTTGCTTCTCTGTTCATCTGTTGATAGACATTGGGTTGTCTCCACTCTTTGCCTATTATGAATAAAGCTCGCATAAACACTCCTTTACAAGTTGTTGGACATGACTGAGCAACTGAACTGAACTGAACTGAACTGAATACATTTAAGAATGACATTGCTGGGTCATATGGGAACTCTATGTTTAACATTTGAGAAACTGCCAAACTCTTTCCCAAAGTCACTGTGCCATTTCATTTCCATCAGCAATGTATAAGTGTTCCAATTTTCCATATCTTTGCCAATACTGGCTATTATTTGTCCTTTTGAAGATAGTCATCCTCGTGGTTACAAAGTAAAAGTGTTAGTTGCTCAGTTGTGTCCAACTCTTTGCAATCTCATGGACTGTAGCCCACCAGACTCCTATGTCCATGGGATTTCCCAGGCAAGAATACTGAAATGGGTTGCCATTCCCTTCTCCAGGGGATCTTCCCATGCAGGAATTGAACTCATGTCTCTTGCATTGCAGGCAGATTCTTTACCATCTGAGGCACCAGGGAAGCCACCAGGAAAGTGGTTATAAAGTAGTACTGAATTACGGTTTTGACTCTCATTTCTCTGGTGGTTAATGTTGTTGAATATCTTTTCATGTGCTTACTCACCATTTGTATGTCTTTTTTGGAGAAATATATATTCCTATCCTTTTAACATTTTTCAATTAGGGGATTTTCTTTTTCATTTTTGAGGTGTGAGAATTATTTATATACTTTAAAAGCAAGCCCCCTAAAGAGAAGTATGGTTTGCAATATTTTTTTTCCCTTTCTGTTGGTTGTTTGCTTTCTGGGTGATGTTCTTTTGTGTACAAAATTTTAAAATTTTGATGGGGTCTTTGATTTATTTTTCTTTTGTTACTTGTGCTTTTGGAGTTATATTTAAGAAATTATTGCCTAATCTAGAATCATGAATATCTACTCTTATTTTCTTCAAAGATTTTTGTATTTTCAGTTCTTAAATTTAGGTCTCAACTCTTATAGCTATATGATTTAAGATAAATTTTATATATTGTGTGAGGCAAGAGGCCAGCTTCATTCTTCTGTATCTGGATATCCAGTTTTGCTAGCACAATTTGTTGAAAAACTGCCTTTTCCCCATTGGATGGCCTTGGCACGCTTGTCAAAAATCAATTTGCCATAAATATAAGGATTTTTTTATGGATTCTCAATTCAGTTCCATTCTTCTCTATTCTTGTGCTTAGGCCGATACCAAGTTATCTTGATTACTTGATTACTGTAGTTTTGTAATAAGACTTGAAATTGCAAAATGTGAATCCTCCACTTTGTCCTTCTTTTTCAAGGTGATTTCAGTTATTTAGATTCCCTTACATTTCTCTATGGAGAAGGCAATGGCACCCCACTCCAGCACTCTTGCCTGGAAAATCCCATGAATGGAGGAGCCTGGTGAGCTTGTGGTCCATGGGGTCACTAGGAGTTGGACATGACTGAGTGACTTCACTTTCACTTTTCACTTTCATGCATTGGAGAAGAAAATGGCAACCCACTCCAGTGTTCTTACCTGGAGAATCCTAGGGAGGGGGATCCTGGTGGGCTGTCGTCTATGGGGTTGCACAGAGTCAGACACGACTGAAGTGACTTAGCAGCAGCAGCACATTTCTCTATGAATTTTAGAATCAGCTTGCTCATTCTAAGTGCAGCTCGGATTTTGATACCTCTTGGATTGAATCCATAGATTAATATGGGGAGCATTACCATCTTAATATTCCTTTAATTTCTTTCAATAGTGTTTTATAATTTTCAATGTAAATGTGTTACACTTTTGTTACATTTAACCCTAAGTATTTTATTCATTTTAAGATTTTTTTGTAAAAGGAACTCTTTCTTTTATTTCATTTTCAAATTGTTCATTCAGTTCAGTTCAGTTCAGCCACTCAGTCTGTCCGACTCTTTGCGATCCCATGAACCGCAGCACGCCAGGCCTCTTGTCTATCACCAACTCCCGGAGTTTACCCATACTCATGTCCATCGAGTCGGTGATGCCATCTAACCATCTCATCCTCTGTTGTCCCCTTCTCCTCCTGCATTCAATCTTTCCCAGCATCAGGGTCTTTTCAAATGAGTCAGCTCTTCACATCAAGTAGCCAAAGTTTTGGAGTTTCAGCTTCAACATCAGTCCTTCCAATGAACACCCAAGACTGATCGATGGGCTGGTTGGATCTCCTTGCAGTCCAAGGAACTCACAAGAGTCTTCTCCAGCACCAAGTTCAAAAGCATCAATTCTTCAGTGCTCAGCTTTCTTTATAGTCCAACTCTCACATCCATACATGACTACTGGAAAAACCATAGCCTTGACTAGACAGACCTTTGTTTAGAAATATCAGTGTTTTTTGTGTGTCTACAACCTTCCTCATTGTTTAGTGCTCTTTTTTTTAAAATTTTTTTTATTAATTTTATTTTATTTTTAAACTTTACAAAATTGTATTAGTTTTGCCAAATATCAAAATGAATCCACCACAGGTATACATGTGTTCGGATTACTTAGGATTTTCAATATATAAGATCATACATCTGCAAATTGAGTTATCTTTATTTCTTCCTTTCCATCTAAATGCCTTGTATTCCTTTCCCTTGTTTGATTGCCCCATGAGAGTGTGGTTTTAAAATATTTAATTCACAAATGTAAGATGCTAAATAATTGGCCATATTCTCCTACATTCTACTACAATTAATTTGAAAAATCTGTTCATGGAAGATTCTAGCAGATAACACAGTGCAATTTATATGAATCAAATCAAATGTAATCTATATTTTTAAGACATGAATTTAATAAATATTTAAAAATTGACTTATATATTAGTTTACCTGATTCATAAGCCTAAATTAATGGCTGGGAAATCACTTTCATATAAAACAAAATTGTCATACAAACCCAATCCAAAACAAAATAAAAAACAAAATGATATTAGATTAGAAGGAAAAGAGACTTATTGCATTCGACTGTTAGTTTTGGAGGGGTCCAGGAAATTATTTGAGAAACTTGCTGGTGTTTCTAAAATCATACTTTCCCAGCTGTGGTTTTGAAATACAGGTCTTTCTTGACTTAACATGGGGTTATGTCCCATAGTAAACCCATAGTAATAAATAAACCCACAATAAATTGAGAACATCTTAAGTCAAAAATGCATTTAACACATCTAACCTTCCAAATGTCATAGCTTACCCTAGCCCACCTTAAATATCTCAGAACTCTTCTATTAGCCTAAAGTTTGGCAAAGCCTATTTATGATAAAGTGTTGACTATCTCATGTAATTAACTGAATACTGTCACCCGACAGGGAAAACAAAGTGGTTATCCGGAGAGAGTGGTTATAAGCCTATTGGGTTATTTATCTCCGTAATGGCATGGCTGACGGGTAGCCATGGATACTGAGCTGAGTTACTAAAAATAAATATAATCTACACTTACCAGGAGTTTGATCCTTGGCAGTTTGCACACTTCCAGCTCTATTCCTTGTTTATGGCCATTGGCCATTGTAATTGATGTTATATATCTTGACCATCACCCCCACCTAACCTGGAAGTGCTGTTATGAGGGATGAAGGAGGTGATATTGCAAGACACTTAGCATAGGCCTGCTAGTTCAGTTCAGTTCAGTTGCTCAGTCGTGTCCGACTCTTTGTGACCCTATGAATCTCAGCACGCCAGGCCTCCCTGTCCATCACCAACTCCTGGATTTCACTCAAACTACATCCATCGAGTCGGTGATGCCATCCAGCCATCTCATCCTCTGTCGTCCCCTTCTCCTCCTGCCCCCAATCCCTCCCAGCATCAGAGTCTTTTCCAATGAGTCAACTCTTCTCATGAGGTGGCCAAAGTATTGGAGTTTCAGCTTTAGCATCAGTCCTTCCAATGAACACCCAAGACTGCTCTCCTTTAGAATGGACCGGTTGGATCTCTCTGCAGTCCAAGGGACTCTCAAGAGTCTTCTCCAACACCACAGTTCAAAAGCATCCATTCTTTGGTGCTCAGCTTTCTTCACAGTCCAATTCTCACATCCATACATGACCACTGGAAAAACCATAGCCTTGACTAGACAGAACTTGGTTGGCAAAGTAATGTCTCTGCTTTTCAATATGCTATCTAGGTTGGTCATAACTTTTCTTCCAAGGAGTAAGCGTCTTTTAATTTCATGGCTGCAGTCACGATCTGTAGTGATTTTGGAGCCCCAAAAAATGAAGTCTGACACTGTTTCCACTGTTTCCCCATCTATTTCCCATGAAGTGATGGGACCAGATGCCATGATCTTCGTTTTCTGAATGTTGAGCTTTAAGCCAACTTTTTCACTCTCCTCTTTTACTTTCATCAAGAGGCTTTTTAGTTCCTCTTCACTTTCTGCCATAAGGGTAGTGTCATCTGCATATCTGAGGTTATTGATATTTCTTTGGGCAATCTTGATTCCAGCTTGTGCTTCTTCCAGTCCAGGGTTTCTCATGATGTATTCTGCATAGAAGTTAAATAAGCAGGGTGACAATATACAGCCTTGACGTACTCCTTTTCCTATTTGGTTATATTGTGTTATTACAAATTTATTAATATTCTTGTGTTATTCTCCCAAGGCACACGTTTAAGAAGCCCTTAATTAGTTTAAAGGGGAAGGCAGTAGAGAGGATAGAAGAGAGAAGAGATGATTAAGAATTGAAGGTGTCAGTGCGGCGCACCCTGATTTAAGTATGGAAGAGTTTGTGAGACTAGAGAAGAGTAGAGATAGGAAACATGGGGTTACTACCAGTTTTGCAGGGCAGAGGGGTATAGAGGAGATGGGAAGTTCAGAGGTTCTTGGTTTAAGACAGTTTACACTAATCATTTACCTTCCCTGTTCAAACCCTTTTTGTTTCTTTGCTTTTACCACATCATTTGTATTTAAACACAATGGTGTCATCCAAAGAAAAGTAGGAGAGGCATTTAAAAATCAGATGCATTTCTTTCTCTATTTTCTAGAAACAGTAAGATGTGAAATCAATATGTACCAGGGGAAACAACAGTTGCCATTTAAGAAGCTTATCAGAATCAAATTTTAATTTAAATTAAATTTAAATATTGAACCTGTTTCATTTATTGAAGATTTAGAGACAAAGATCTACAATCTGTCTTTTCCATTTTATCTTATTGAGAAGGATTTTTCAAAGTAAGAAGTATAAATACATATTGCGTTTTCTATATCCATGTTTTGAAGTTGGTCTAGTAGTATTCTCTCTTAACAAGGTTTAACTATTGCTAATTCAAGGTTTTAAGTGCTGCATTTTATATTAAACACTTCATAGAGAAAGACAACCTCTTATAGTGGAAGAGTATGCATACTTCGGAGACAGACTGTCTGGCTCTGCCACTTACAAACTCTGTGACCTCGGGCAACTTACTGAAACTCTCTGTGCCTCAGCTTCTTCATCTGTAAAACTTGCTGGCCATTTAGAACCTACTCTCTGTCCTTATGAAGACTGAATAAGGTAACAGTTTAAAACACTTAGAAGTGGCACTGAGGCCTTATTATATAAGCAGTTTGTGTGAAATATGATAAATAAAAGATGGGATTTATTAGGAAGAAAAAGTTAGAATTATCTTTTTTATTTTTCCTTTTTGATTTGAACATTGCTCAGCAATTTGCGAATGATTAACACCAACCCAAACTGAATTTCCGTACAATGTGCTTTTGGTGTGTTAATCCAAGAAAGGCTCTAAAGGCTCAGGAAAAGTTGACACTGATGCCATCATGCTGTTTGAACATGACTCTCTGTGGTAGATTCTGTCTGTGCCTCTTTTATGAGTAAAAGATTAAAACAACAAAAATCTAGGTTTTTCTCATGTTGGATGAAAGGGTAATATTTCACTTTTCACATTGGATCAGATAGTAGCCTAGAGCATCTACATTCATATTGTGCTCTGATTGCTCCCGTGCCAGCTAAAGTTACACCGTTTTCTTTATCATTATATGATGAGACTTGTCACCCCGCTTTATGAACAGCAAATTCTTAGCTCAGGGAACAGCCAGGGGCAGGTCATAAAATAAAGGATTATGGAGCAAAGATATTAGTGAAATAGAAGCATCAGCACTTCTTACTGTATTTAACTCAAAGACGATGAGGTCTGCCTGGGGAGCTAATACTACTTAACTGCTTTTGGGCGAAAAGCCAGAAGGAAATTGTATTTCAAAGAGAGAAGGTCTGGCATTCCATATGCTGTGTAATCCTGGTCAGTTAACAGAGATGTATGGCCATTTAACACAGAAAATAAAAGACTAAAATGAAACTTTTATGTTAAGGAACATAATGTTGACACAGTTAGAGGCTGAAGGGCAATTGATAACATATCAGGTCCTTAAATTTTTCAAGTGAAAATTGTTGGGTCACAGAGCCAGCATCTCTGCAGAACAAGTCTCATATGAACTTAATTTGAGCTTGGCATTCCCTGAGCCAGAGAGCCAGTAATGATGATCATGACAAATGGGTGAACCGAAGGTCATTGCAGAAATCTCTTTAGTGTCCCACAGAGACAGGGCGGTCCATAGGGAATGCTGGATCTAGTTCAAGTCCCAGTCTGTCCTGAATAAAATGAATTGAAAGTTGATGGTCAGGCTAAACAATGTTCTCAGATGTTGGGACAGACTGAGCTAGAAAGAAGGGTGTCACCCCTTTCTATATCACTGTTGCTTCCTTGGGTTGGTGAGAAGCTGAGGCCAGTTGCCCTAGTTGGCTGTGGCTTTAGGAGAGCTCTACACCTCCTAAACCATGAGTCCTGTCTGCTGGCTGCCACGGTTTCTACATTTGACAGTTCGTCCTTGTTCTGTTCAGCCTGTACTGTTGCTGATCAGATGATGCCCAGCTCTGGGCTTGGTGTGACTTGCTCAGCTTCTGCTTCTTTTCTTCTAGTCACTCTGGCTGCTTTGTCATCCTCTAGAGCTCTCAGGGTGCTCCATCTTAAGTAATACAATGTGGCTACCCTTTGAATTGAGGGTGAACCACTTTTGGTTTCTTGGATATACCTACAAACACTTGAGGATGCATTTTTAAGTGTCTTATTTTCCCTTTTACTTGTAGAAATGTACATGCTACATTCTTCATGGCCTTGATCTGTTCATTGCTTTGATTCCATTGTCAGTAAGAGCCTATACCTCAAAAACTTGATCACAGCCATTTTTTTTCTCCCTCAAAATGTGTGTGTGTGTGTGTTTATTTTAAGCTGGGTTATTTCTCAGCATTCTAAAAACAGTATTAGAATTTAGGGCAGATAATTTAAATGACTGGGCTTCGCTGGTGATCCAGCAGTAAAGAATCTGCTTGCAATGCAGGAGTGCAGGAAATGTGGGTTCGATCCCTGGGTTGGGAAGATCCCCTGAAGGAGGGCGTGGCTACCCACTCCAGTATTCTTGCCAGGAGAGTCCCAGGTACAGAGGAGCCCAATGGGCTACAGTCCATGGGTTTGCAAAGAGTTTGAATGACTGAAGTGACTTAGCAAGCATGCACAATTTAAATATCTAAGTATAAAGACCTGTGTTTCATTTCTTTTTATTCATTCATCTGTTTATTCATTCAGCATTTGTTTTATGGATCTTCAAATATATTAAATATAAGGAGACAAAAGTTAACATGATGCTGTCCATAATCCTTAAGTTTTTTATTCTTTCTCTCTTTCTCTCATTTCAATGACAGAGGCAGGTACAGTATCTAACAATGTCACTTATGAGCAAATTCAGCTGAGTATCCCAAGTGATTCTTCTAGATTCCTTAATGATGTGACCTACTGGTTTGAATATAAGAAACATTGACTTACAGATCTGTTATTATTATTTTTAAAAAAATATTTTTATGTAAGGTAAAGTGTCACACAGTCCTGTCTGACTCTTTGAGACCACATGGATTGTAGCTTGCCAGGCTCCTCTGCCCATGGAATTTTTCAGGCAAGAATACTGGGATGGGGTGCCATTTCCTCCTCTAGCGTATCTTCCTGATCCAGAGATCAAACTTGTGTCTCTTGCCTCTTCTCATTGGCAGGCGGATTCTCTACCATCTGAGCGATCATTTAAATTTTATTAAAATTTTTTTTTAATTAAAATTTTTTTGTATTAATTTTTTTTTTTTTTTACAAAATTGTTATTTCATCAGAGCTCTAAACTGAACTAAAAGTTCCTATTGTGGCAAAGTCATAGGTTGGCCTTGGCTGCCATAGGATTTTCCATCTTCTGTATTTATATTCATTTAATGAGAAAGGACTGATGTCCTGGCTTCTGGACCTGTGCCAAGACAGGGTGAGTTAGGGTGCCTGTCCTCTTGGATCAAAGTCAGTCAAGTAGTATGCCACAGGATTTAACATTAAATCATGGGCTGGGGATGGAGTGGGCTTCTCCTGGGGACAGCGAGGGGGAATGAGCCAGCAGGTCAAGGACAATCTGGATACTTTCAGGAAATGGCTTAGGAAGGTGGATACTGGGTAGATAACATGCAGATTTCTGACTTTTAGTAGCACACGTGGCTCTAGGGCCTAGCTTTTTGGCTAGACCCCATGGACTGTCCATGAAATTCAAGGCTCAGAGTCCTTTGTGCTTGTCATTCTCTCCTCTTTTCTTGATGTTACATCCTCTTACATCTTGGAATTCTTTGGCAAGCCCACCACAAGCCCATGAGACAGAAGATGCAAACCATTCTGGGCTGGTATTTGGTGTAATTAATACTAGAAAGGGCTTCCCTGGTAGCTTGGATGGTAAAGCGTCTGCCTACAATGCAGGAGACTCGGGTTTCATCCCTGGGTCAGGAAGATCCCCTGGACAAGGAAATGGCAACCCACTTCAGTATTCAAGCCTGGAAAATCCCATGGACAGAGGAGCCTGGTGGGCTACAGTCCATGGGGTTGCAAAGAGTCGGACACGACTGAGCGACTTCTCTTCTTCACTCCTCTCTTCACTTCTTCAATTCTAGAAAAGCCCTAGCAAACAGTCCAAGCCCTTGTTTAACTCAGCTAAAGGAATTTGGGCAAGGAACACAAAACACAAAGGAGCGCTCACGCACACATGCCCACAGGCTGAGGAGCAAAGAGAACAAAGAAGCAGAAGGGCAGAAGTAAAATTTACACACTCAGAGGAGAAGAGTGCCGAAACACTGAGGAGCACTCAGCAAGGTGGTCGATCCCAGACCCCCACTCTTATCTCATTTTCAGTCCTTTGAATGGATGGAGGTCTTTTTTTTTTTTTTTTTTTGAGGTACAGTTTCTTTACAATATCGTACAACAGTCTTTCTGATTGGGGTGGAATAGTCACCGAGGGGAGGGTTGAGGTGTGGCCTGGATTGCCCCCTGTTGCATCAGTTTCTGGTCCTGAACCTTTATTTGTCTTCTGAAGTCACTTTCCATAGGTTTATAAGAGCTGTTTTCCCTGACGCTTTCCCTTACTAGTCGAGCACCACACACGGAAGGTCCTACAGGGTCATCATCAGCAACCTGTGCATTTTTCTTGCACAGGCTCCATGTTTTATGCTCAGAGTTTCTTGCTCAGATGCTACCACATTTCTCTTTTAGATGCCATTCCTCTGTGTCACGGCCTCCTTAAATGCAAAGCAAGGAGGTGGCCTTGCCTTCTGCCTGATGCCTATATGTGAGGAGGGTGGCCTAGGGCTCTCCTGCCCTGACTTTCCTGCCTCATAAGTAACGAGGCCATGAGGAACTGGCCAGAGAGGAGTTAGGGGACTCAGTGATTGATCTGATGGTGGGGGCTAGGATTCGAAAGAACCTGGACAAGAACAAGAATATAGAACACTATGTTTGGAGAAAGAGAGAGAGTAAAGCTTGTGGTCAGTGAATAAACTCAGAGCTTCATACCTTGGGATAAGGGAACATTTGAAGAAAGTCAAGGGCAGCTGGCCTCGCCAGGACTAGCAGGGAGAATATTTCAATTTGTGCTTCTATGAAGTAGTGAGAAAACTCATTTCTACATGAAAAGCAACCAAACTATAAAAAATAATTGCATATTACTTAATATTCCATGGGCATATATCTATTTTGCCTCCTCAGAGCTCATCCCCAATGTTAACTCATATGTTTTATTTGGAATAAAATGTAAATTAGCCGATGCATGCTGGAAATATTTTTTAAAGTTTTTAAACAGCTCTGTTTAAACATCATTTTTCCATAATGAGAATCTTGTTCCCGCATGGTGAAAGGGTTCTATATAATCACTTTCGAAAGAGCATAGGAAGTGTTAAGTTTAAAAATAGAAAACAAACAGTAAGAACATTAAGTTTGCAATAGCATATTGGCTGGTGTCTCCTAATACGGTTGCCCAATCCCCTCCCACAGGAAAGCCTCCTACAAAATGTTACACCCAAGGAACTAATCCCTGCAGATGTGTTAGAAATGACACCTGAGAATGGCGATTACCTCACTAGAGACTGTGATGCGTTCTCCTATTAATGAGAACCTCCCGTTAGTTTTTACACATTATCTTTGCTATTTGAGATGCCAGAGTCCTTTTCTTAAATGAAGACTTCATTCTGCATATTTTTCAATTTTCTGCCTGTGTTCAGTGAATTATTAGAAATACAATGAAATCCACTCTACATTGCTTTCTGTGATGGGTATGTTGTTTAATTAGAGAGTATTGCTAAGCCTGAAAATGTAAAGATAATTGGAGTTGGCTTTTCCAGTCATAGAGGGTAGTTTCTGAAATACATAAATCCAAACTTCTGGGCAGTAATTTGATGCAGACTCCTCTCAAGAGAAATAACTCCCTAAGGAATAATCAACCCTAAGAACTATACACAACAGAAAATCTCTCATCTTAAATAAGGCAGAGAACCAGGAGTGGTGAGGGAAATTCCTTCCCTGAAGGAATCAGGGCTTGAGGTCCCATAGGATTATTTATGAGACGGAAACTGTTTGCAAAATTTTTATGTAAAGTCTCCTCTGAATTTTTAAACTGTCAAAGTTGACATGAAAAATGAGTGGTTCTTTGCTTGTATTTTAAATTTTGCATGACCTTTTCCATTTGGAAATGTGTGTGTTGGACTACGGCACTGATATAGTGCCTACCAAATATTAAACTGAAAAATGTTTCAGAAAAATTAAGAAGCAACACTTCCAGAGAAGAGTTTAAACATTTTCAGACACATTCATTGTAGATGGGGCAAAGTTGCCTAGCAGGTAGAAGATATTTTCATAATCAAAACATTGTTTGACTTTGCTTCAGCATGGCCTCAGCATGGTAGCTCATTTATTGTTTCTAGTTATATATTCATGTATTTTATCTCTTTTAATATGCACCCATTTGACCAGGGGACAACTTAGTCTCAGAGAAAGTTATCATTGCTGCGTGACAGGACTGGAACTCAAGTCCCTATAGCAGCTATGACAAAGAACCAGAGGACCCAAATCTCTGTTGTTAAACACAAGTTTATTTGTTGTTCACACAAAGGATGCTGAGGGTCTGAGTGCCTCTTTAGGGCAGGGGTTCTCTGTGAAGGGCCATCGAGTCAATATTTTAAACATTTGACCAAGGGGCAAAACTGAGTAATTATTTTTATTGAATGAGTAATTAAGAGTCATTGTCATATTTTGCAGTTCAAAATGTGGAAATCATTTTTAACTAATGAGCCATATGAAAATATGCTGCAAGAGGGATTTTTTGCCCTGGATCAGAGTTCACGGACCCTGCTCTTGGAGGACACAACTCCCTGTTCTGGCTCAGCATCCCAGGCCACTTCTATCTTATGACCTCCCTCTAAGAGCTCATGGCTTTGCAGTCACTATGGCAGTGAACGAACAGGCTGTAGATTCAAGCACCAACAATTAACTGCTTCCATCCAGAAATGGCACACATCACTTCCACTCTGATTGCATTGTCACATGGGGATATTTAATTTAATAGAGATGGGCGAATAACCTCCCATGTGCCAGGAAGTAGAGGCCAAATGGATATTGATAAATAATGGTAATGCCTGTTATAGTTGCTTTGTGTATATATTAGTATCAGACCCTAATTCTGGAGGCTATAGCAATGGAATCTTGCGAAAAAATCTTCCCGATGAAAGAAGGGTCTAAGAATTTTAGGGCATGAGTGCTAAAGCAAGTGATATAAGCTCACATCTCAATCAGAATTAGCAAATCGAATGCTAATAAGTTCAATGACTATGTGTTTTGTATCATGTTTTAAAATAGAACCAGTTATAGAACAGCTGTTACATTTTTGGAAGACAATGGTGACATTTTCATTTTAAAGATAATATGAGAAATGGTATATAATCACTCCTAATTTTTGAGAAACAGGATTAACCCTTTAGATTATCTTTTGAATATAGTGTTCTCCAGGGAAGGGAGTTTCCTATTTGCATTTTGACAGGTGGAATTTTCAAGGGGACCCAAGTTACAAAACTTTTAATTTTACTTATCCTTTAAAATATAAACAAAATAAAAATGAAAAGATATATCATCAAGGAACTGCAGAATTTTGAATAGGAAAGAGAAAATGCTCAATCCGAAAAAATGATACTTTTAACTTTAAAGTTCTAAATTGAAGATATAGAAAGTGGTAAAAGCAAGGGCAGCTTTTATTTAAATATACAGCTTAAGAGTTGCTTTTGCCCTTATAAGTTGGGATTCAGATTGGATTCCAGATACTGAACAGGACATACTTTGGGTGTCTTGTGTTTGTATCTGACAACTTCATGCTCTATAGATTTGAATTGGTAGATGGACCTTACTTTGAAGATTTTACGTAGAGTCACTTCTCATTGTGGATGATAGTCCTGTAGTATAAAGTCACCACCAACACTGAATTAGTGATTATGAAGCCATTCATTGCTCCTAAGAGAAATAGAGGGTTGGGTATTTGTGAGCCTCTGGTCACAACATTTTTGTCAGCTGTTCAGTAAATAACCTTTTTTTATGTACATTTCTGTTTGAAGACAGCATCTCTCTCCACTATTGCTGTTACTCTAGCCCTTTCTAGAACAGCCTTGCATACAGATGGATCTGAGAATGTCCTCTTCCTTTTTCTGAATGCTGTCTATCATTGATTCATTAACACTGACCTCAGCACAACAACTCTAACTCCTGCCTGAAGGAAACTGATCTCGCACAAGTATTTTCTCAGAATGGCCCATCACCGTTTTCTTGCACTTAGGACCACTAGACGGCACTTCAGCACTACCTTTAAAACAGTGAAATCACCAATAATAACCAAAGATGCAGAAAGCATGGCACTGAACAGATTTGGAAAGGACCCTTGTTATAGAATGAGAGCTGCTTACAACAGGAAGGCAGATCATCACCTCATTCAATCTCAATTCAGAAGATGCGCCATGAGGTGGCTGAATTTTTTCCCCACTCAGCTCACATCCACAGATGATGGTGAACCTGCCATGAGTATTGCTTTTGAGGCTACAACTATATTTTAGCAATTAGGTAAATTCACAAAATCTGTGAATAATGAGGAGTCGTTGCATTTGATGCCTGAACTGGCAAATGAAAATAAATAATAGAGTACCTTTAGGAAGAATGGACAATTAAGTGGATAACAAGGTAAATGACCATGAAGTGAAGTGAAGTGAAGTTGCTCAACTGTGTCCGAATCTTTGAGACCCCATGAACTGTAGCCTACTACACTCCTCTGTCCGTGGGATTTTCCAGGCAAGAGTACTGGAGTGGGTTGCCATTTCCTTCTCCAGAGGATCTTCCTGACCCAGGGATCGAACCCAGGTCTCCCACACTATAGGCAGATGCTTTACCTTCTGAGCCACCAGGGAAGTCCAAATGACCATAGTATTCCGCAAATAATAATGCTCCCTGTCAGAGCTGGGTGCTTAATACAAACCATTGAATTGCATGCTCATTTTAACTCAACAATTCTGTAAAGTCAATGTTATTTTCTTCCTTGGCCCAAGATCTCACATCTTCAGAGTAGGAGAGAATTCCTATCCATGTCAGGGAATAGACAAGGTAGGGTCCTTTATCATAAGAGGTATGCTAGTAATAGTTATGCTCTGCCTCTAAATGAATATCTTAGGGAAATTTGATGTTACCCACAGAATTTAGTTTTAGGAAGGGCTATTGAAGAAATCACATACCAAATTTCAACTTTCATCAGTGATGATAATAGTGCTCTTTTAGCTGGGACTTCACTACTCCATGTTGCTTTCTCTTAGGTCTTCGTTACAGACTTTGGGTTGCTAAGTATTCCTGGTTGCATATTGCGCACGTGAAGCTATAATCTTCTGTCAGTGCGTTGGAGTGATTTCCACAGTGACTGGATTTATTTCACAAAGAGAGGATTAAGGGTTCAGGTAGAGTCTAAGCCACAGGAGTCAGAAAAATATTGAAAAATGGAGTCTGTTTTCATGCAGATGTGGAGGTAATCATGAAAAGGGAAGGAGATTCCATATAAAGAAGGAGACGCTTAGGTTAAATTGTCTAAATTGTCTGACATTTTCACTCATTTTAAGCTTGACTTATAGTTTATCCTCCTCTTTTTCTGCCTAATGTTTCAGTCCCTCCCTCTTGGTTCCTACAAAATCCTCCCCCTGCCTGCAAAAGGAAATCATGAACTCCTTTTCTGGTTGTGATTCCAAATAGTGACTTTTGCTTTCTATAGTCTTACAAGTAGTCTTTTGCTTTCTAATTTGCTCTTTGGGGTTGAGTAGCTACAGTTTCCTTCTTTAGAATTGAAATATTATAACTTATTTAGATGTCAAGTATGGACTATTATATAAGAGTGTGTGTGCTCAATCGCTCAGTTATGTACGACTCTATGCAACCCCATGGACTATAGCTTGTCGGGCTCCTCTGTCCATGGGATTCTCCAGGAAAGAATATTGGAGTGGATTGGTATTTCCTCTGCCAGGGGATCTTCCTGACCCAGGGATCAAACCCATGTCTCTTGAGTCTCCTGCATTTGCAGGCAGATTCTTTTCCACAAGCAACACCAGGAAAACCCTAGTAAGAGAGCTGGTATCAAAAGCAGATAACGTTTCAGCGTGTCCCTACTGAAAATCATGATAAGCTTTTACAGCTTTTAAGGTCCACTTATTGCTTCCCTTGTGGCTCTGCTGGTAAAGAATCCGCTTGCAATGTGGGAGACCTGGGTTTGATCCCTGAGTTGGGAAGATTCCTTGCAGAAGGAAAAAGCTACCCACTTAGGTATTCTGGCTTGGAGAATTCCATGGACTTTATAGTCCATAGGGTTGCAAAGAGTTGAACATGACTGAGTGACTTTCACTTCACTTCAAGGTACACACAAACAGTTTCACCCCATCACCAAATTATTCTCTGCCATATTACTGAGAAAACATACTAATATATTCATCCCAATATTCTCCCAGATTTTTAAATCAAAGTTAACATTTTACATTATCTATCCTGATAATTCCTGGAGAAGGAAATGGCAACCCACTGCAGTGTTCTTGCCTAGAAAATGCCATGGAAAGAGGAGCCGTGGTGGGTTACATACATGGGGTTGCAAAGAATCAGACATGATTTAGCTACTGAGCACACAATCCTGAAAATAAAGCAACTAAGAGTTAAGAAGCAAGTAATCTTAATATTTTCTCCTGCTCTGTACACTATAAACAAATAGAGATAGTGTTTTTAATTATTCATATTATATTATTAAAAATTTAATCCTTTTGTGCCTATCCCAAGCATGGAAAAGAATTTCCAGTGTCTACTAAGGTATGTTCCCAAGTTAAGCAGGTAATCTACAAATATGTGCATTTAATGATTAAGCTTATACTTAAGTGTTAAAGCCATCATTGTGGCCTCTGTTACTCAGTTCCTATTGTAAAAGCAGGATATAAATCCCAAAATTTTTCTGGGGAAAAAACTGATAGTATATTTATCTGCCAACAATAGAGGACTTTAGTGACTTTCAAAATATTTCTTAATCCTGTGTTGAAATAATTAGAGGTAATTTGCTCTGATTATTAGCTTTAGTAATAATCATTATTCTTATAGTAGTTATTCAAGTACTAATAATTGTTTGAATTCTCTTTGACATTCATTAAGTTTGTTGAGTAGGTGTGAAATAGTTATTCTCCATTTCAAAAATGTGTGCAAATGTGGTGTTGGTTTAATGATTCTTAAGCATTGGACTTTTGAAAGAAGCATCTGTTTTATTTTTTGTTTAATAATTAATTGCTCTGCTTTTGGAGTCAGCTTGCTCATACTGTATTTATTCACAGATCATGCAGGGCTGTGTGTTTACTTTGCCCCTGCAATCTGCGATAGTGAGCAATGACTTCTGTAATTTGTCACTTTGAATGTTGCCTAGCGTCAATTTCCCAGACATTCATTTCACAACTACCACTTTCATTTTGAGGCTGATAGTTTCTTAGTTCATTTCTTCAAAGTAATGTCAAACGGTAACAAACTAATCAGTCATTATAGCTGCTTTCCAAATGAACAAGAAATGAGGGGGATTGTGGACAAAACTAACACTAAAAGAGAATTTGATTTTTAGTCCTTAAGACTTCAGTTTTATTGTAAAAGTGTGACTGTCTCAACATTGACTTGATTTCACTTTTACTAGCTCCTCTGCACATATGTGGAGCAAATAGTACCATATTTTATAGAAATGATAAAACTAGGAAGATACATAGTCTTGAGCAGGTCAACTGAATCATGAAGGAAAGCCAGAAGGAAGTCCAAAGTACGTTTAATTGAATTTTGTAGCATCAACTGTTTTCTACCCTATGCTTATTGGATTTTCTTGCCTCTGTATTAAGCAGACAGCTTATGTATCAGAACACATTATTTTCTTGGCTGGCCCAGTAGACCAGCTGTACTTGGATATGTTGTGGAAGTGATGCACTTGAATCGTATCACAGAACAAATGAAATTCATCCCAATAGTCGTCAATTTTCTTGCAGGCTGTAAATGCTGTTTTTGTTGTTCAGTTGCTCAGTCATGTCCTACTCTTTGTGACCCCATGGACTGCAGCACACCAGGATTCCCTGTCCTTCACTGTCTCCTGGAGTTTGCTCAGTCCTGTGTCCATTGAGTTGATGATGCCATCCAACCATCTTATCCTCTGTCACCCACTTCTTCTCCTGCCCCCAATCTTCCCCAGCATCAGGGTCTTTTCCAATGAGTTGGCTGTTCACATCAGGTGACTAAATTCTTAGAGCTTTGGCTTCAGCAGCCGTCTTTCTAGTAAGCACTGTTTTGGTTTCAGGCTGTTTTGCTCCATAGACTGTGCTATTATTTTAAATAGCACAGCTGAGAGAAACAGTGTTTGATCACCAATTTGAAAGTTTCCTGAGAGCTGCAAAGACCAACCAGGCGTAGGGTCACTTTGAAATCAACGACTTTTAATGTTCCATGAGAATTTATGGAATGGTCCTCACGCCTCGGGAGCTCAAGTCCTCAGACTGCTCCCACCCACCAGAGCAGCCCAGACAGGTGCCCCCTGCAGCTCTCCTCACAGAACAGCCCTTGGCAGTGCCCTTCTGACCTGCCTTCTCCTCTCAATGCATTATAGCCCCTTGGGAGTTCTGGACCTTTATTATTTCTTCAAGTAAATGTTTGCTAATTTTATTAAACTAGAGAATATTGGTGGAGCATAATCATTTAATATGTTCCCCTCCCACTTATTTCATTTAATTCATTCCTTTGCTGCTACACAAGTGGAGGGACTTACACAGAAGATGCCAGCACCATAAGAATTTCAAGGCCCATTCATCTTCAGTTTTTAACCCTGTCTTGCAACCTTGGTGAAGTGTTTATAAGATTCCGAACTCACGTTTGTGTGTGTGTGTGTGTGTGTGTGCGCCTCCTGGTCTTTATGTACACTGCTACCTCTGTGTGCAATGCCTCAGAAGATCTTATGACTATCTTCTATTCACATCAAGAAAATATTAAATGTGACCTTTTAGAGGATGACTTTTTAAAAACCATTTTTCCCTATCCTGTTTTATTCATAGCATTCTGCATATAGCATTATATGCTACAACATGATCGTACTTCATTAAAAAAGTAATGTTAGCTGTGGCCTAAAATAATTCCTTGGCCTTGATTCAGCCTCCTTATTTGCAGTAGTTCTGGTATGTAAAGGAGTTAGTGAATGCATTAGTGAATGCTGACCCAGGACTCCTATGGGGAAATACAGGGTTAGGTTCCAGTCGGTCTCTTCTCGCAACGTTTTCAGTAACCAACCAATACATAGTGTTGTTTTCTGTGTGTTTGTTTAAAGAGACCCTTCAGTTCAGTCATTCACATTGAACACACAGCCAATAGCACTCTAACTCATGTCTGAATGAAGCGTACCCAGCACACATTTTCTCTTTAAGGCACATCCCAGCCTTCTTGTGCTTAAGGACCCTGGACAACTGTACTTAAACACTGCACTTGAGTGTGATGTTAAAGAGCCATATCACCAACAAAAAAGTGCAAAAATGCAAAAAAAATTGTACTAAATAGAACCCGAAAAGGACAATTGTTTACAGTATGAGAACTGAAACAAACTCAAGTTGGAAACAAGCACATCGGTTGACTCATATTTAGTGCTGCTCTGTGGATGTCTGTTTAAAGACCAAAAGTGGCAAGGGTATTGATTTGTGGATGACAGATACATGTTAGTGATTAGGTGAATTTGCAAATTCAGGATCCGCAAATGAAGATTGACTGACTGCTTTCTATTATAAAATAGCCTCATTATTTCTGTTCCTAAGATTTGGGTCATGTGTTTACTCCCCTATATCTCATTTTCCTTCCCCCCTTGTTACTGGATAGTTATTGCCATCTAAGCTATTTTCCCCCCTGTGGCCAGTAGGGTTTGCTATAGTCAGTTTCTTCAGGGATGGGATGGGAGAAACCTGTTTACTGGCTGTGGTTCAGTACATTTGCTTACTTGCAGGGCTCAAAACCCAGCCTGGAGCCTGAAGAGAGCCATCATTAATGGGGTTAGATAAAGGTTAGGAGCTCTCAGTTAAGCCTCCAGAATGTGTTCTAAATGAGTTCATTCATTTTGAGGATTTGCAAGATTGTGTAGTTGGTAGATTGTTGGAAAGACTTTCAGCTAGCCAGTAAGAAAGCATCTGTTTTCTCTTGGGAAATATTGCCCTTGCTTTATTTCAGTAGGAAAAACTAAGAGTTTACTGTGAAGGTAGCTATTAGGAGATTACTCAAAGCATCATTAAACTGACATGTCTAGAAGCAAGGAAGAGGTAAAAGGTGGCTATTCTATGTGAGGCTGGCTTCCCCGTGTGATTGTCCTTCCTCTTTGGGAAGGTTAGGCATTTTGGGAGGCAACAAAAGCCCTTCCAGACCACTGGTGCATTTTTAAGCTTTAATTTTTGAAATGGTAACCCAGAGGTCTTATAATTGAGGCTCTAAACAGACAATTAATGGTTCTATAACCCATTTTATAAGCATGGTGGTTTCTGTTTAAATACCCTGGCTCTAACTTTCTCTCAATTCAGACTATAAAAAAATGTACTTTTAAAAGTTTAGAGTGTATTCAGGACTCCAAACAAGGGCTGATTGGTTTATGTCCCTCTGTGAGGTACCTTAGGAAGGCTAAAGAGCAAAATAGGAAGGTGGGAAACAGAGATTCTAAGAACACCTCTGCCATTATCTACTTGGAAGCCTTGACCCAATCTTTCAGATCTTTCTAGATCATGTCGAAAAGGTCAGCTTATAGACTATTTCTCTTTCCTCTTTTTTCTCTGTTGATTGTTCCTCAATTTGGTGACTTGTTTTTTTTTTTTTAAACTTTTTGTTACACATCAGAACTGAGATATCATACATCAAATCTTTAAAAGTTTTAATCAAAAAAGATGGAAAACCCTAATTCCTTCTTCCACCTAAACCAGGAAGCTACTTCATATTATTATGAAGTTCCTTTAAAATAGAGATTAAGAGACTTCCCGGTGGTCCAGTTGTTAGGACCTCAACTGTCAGCGCAGGCCCAAAGGGTTCCATCTGGTTGGGTTGCTAAGATCTCACATGCTTCACGGCCAAAAAAGAAAAGAAATTATATTGTAACAAATTCAATAAAGACTTTAAAAATGATCCACATAAAAAAATAGCTATTAAAGTTTTTATAGCTCAACTCAGTAAATACTTTTATTTCAATAAGCAGCTTCAGTCAGTGGAACTTCAGTATTATGAACAATATATAAATGTTATAGATATCACATAACTGTATTATAGGTGACTTTTTTGGCCTTTTTTGTTTGTTTCTGTTAGCCAATACTGACAAGTGTCAGAAGAGTATAAACTATTCCTAAAATGAGTTGAATTTATATTCTTAAAAGATTGTTTTATTTTTCTGTTCTGGCACATAGAATGTTTTTAGGACTAAGTAGAAAAATGATCACTTCTCATTTTTGGTGGAGTTAATCAAAATCTGAAATGTTTTTCTGCTTAATAAACACATTGATTAAATTGCTTCTCTCTACCAAGTGCTATCTTTCCCATTAAGCACATGAAAAAGATGTCTTTTGCAAGTAAAAAATCTAAGAAATTTAGTAGAAAAGACTGTAAAGCAAAATATAATGTTCATTCATTCAACAAATGTGGATTGAGTGGCTATGTGCCAGGCATTGTTTGTACCAGCTAGGAATATAGCTTCTGACTTAAAGGTTTATATTCTAGTAAGAGAATAGAGAAAATCAACAAATAAACTGAGTCATGTAGATTTGTCATTTGACTATAAATACTCTAAGGAAAAATAAACAGTATAAAGAGATAAAGAGTGATGGGAGGTGTGACTTTAGAAGGGACAGTCAGTTAGTAATAATCCCATGGACAGAGGAGCCTGGCGGGCTACAGTCCATAGGATGGCAGAGTCAGACACGACTCTTGAGCACTTGTGCATTCAAGCATGCACAGAGTATACTGGACAGGAAAATAGGGATTACCTGGGAGTAAGGAAATGTATTTTGTTGTTTAGACTCACGCAGTCAGGGATGGCCTCACAGATGGATGACATATAGGCAGAAAACAGGGAAATGGAGAACAAGTCATTTATTCAGTACATAGCAGAAGAGCATTCCAGGCATAGGGAGTCCAGAGTGTAAAGTCCCCAAGGTGGATGGGAATATCCTAGGCCTGGTTGGTCAATAATGGGGAGGTTGGTGTAGCCAAAGGAAATATACAGGAGTATGTAATACAAAGTGAAGTCAAAGGAAAGCAGAAGCTGAAATTACATTGGGCCACAAAGGCTTGATTCCTTCTGAGTGAGATGGAGTGGCTTTGAAAGTTCTTAATGAAGGACAGAAGTGATTTGCCTAACTCAACTGAGCAGATATTGTCTGCAGAGTGGGCAATGTAGGAGCAGTGACAGAGGGGTGGAGAGTTTATCCCCTTCCTGAAGGTAGGGAAGAAGTGTCTTCATAGACGTCTATGGAAAGTGTGGAGGAAAGACATTCCAAGTTGGGGGCAGCTGTCCTAAGAGGAAGAGTGGCCTGATGTTTTAGCATGGCATGTGAGGACTGGCTCCGGCCTGTGTGGAGGCTGGAAAAAGTACATGTATGTCACTCTGAGAGTTTAGGCTTCAGTCTGAAAATGTGATGGAGCCCTGAGACTTGAAAGCAAGGGAACTGCATGGGGACCTGTAGGAAGATGGCTCCCCTGGCGAGATGGAGATTGACGATGGTGGAGCAAACCTGGGATGCAGGAGGGCAGCAATGGTCCTGGTGGACACAGCCCCTGCCAATTGGGGTTGATGGAAGAGGGAAAACCAACATGTGCATTTAGAAGGTGTTGGTCAAAATAATTTGAGCGAGAACCTTAAGGGTAAAAGAACATCACCATAGCAAATTCATTGGAATTGCACAGCTTCAAAAGTGAAAATACATTAATGGCCATTATTTACCTGGCAACAAATCATGTAATGACATGTTAAAAGCTGTTCCAAAGTGAAGTCTGTTCTCCATTTAGTATAAATTCCAAATCAATCTTTAAAACTATATATCAAAGCTGGGTTACCTTGCCTGATATTGTTCCAGGCGCCTGTGTCCATGGAATTCTCCAGGCAAAAATACTGGAATGGGTAGCCATTCCCTTCTCCAGGGGATCTTCCTGACCCAGGGATCAAACCTGGGTCTCCTCCATTGCAGGTGGATTCTTTACCATCTGAGCCATCTGGGTTGCCCAAATATAACAATATAAATATAATAATATAATGCTTTCCAGTGATGCTCTCAGAATGCTCTGGTAGAGTATTTGCTTATTCATAGTGATAATTATCTTCTCAAAGCTTCTGTCTAAATATCTATGGAAATACCCAGGCGACTTGCCTCAAACATGAAGCTCGTGTTGTATTTCATGGGCACCTTTGGAGTAAAGGTTTAGCACCATTTAGTCAGTGTATTTTGAACAGCAAAGGTAGTGAAGGACATGCAGGTGCTCGTCATTGAGAAAAAGAGAATCTCCAATATTCATGAAATGTCTGAATAGCATTTTAATTTGCCTTAGGAAATTGCCTACTTTGATATTCATTTTTACTTTGCATAATAGTTACGACAGCTCTGGTTGGTTTCCGATTCGTAGGAGCCTGTGCAGATGCAGAATTCTCAGCACACAGATTTTTTTCTGTTGAATCATAAGTTGAATTCCTTTCATGAGAAGGTAATTTACACTTTAAGACCTCTTTGTGTTAATAAAATGGATTCTTTTGAAAATCGGTTCTTTTCGGGTCTCCTGAAATAAAAAAATTCTGTCTCCTCTCTACCAATTTTTTTTTCTTCCCCTCAAACCTATTTTGGCATCATTTTGGTTAGGAGAAGGAAGAACGTTCTAGTTATTTCTGAGGTTATGTGGTTACCGTAAGTGGATCAATTTTAGCAGGAAATTAAATTTGTAGCTAAATGGTAGGTTGTCTTAACAAAATTGTTATTATCCAGATGTTAAACAATAACATGCTGGAAAGATTTCCCATATTTGAAAAAGCAGGTGTCTATAATATCAGACATAGATCACAGATCTAAGAAAGTGAGCTAACTATTCTAAGGCTTATTTGCAAATCAAATTTAGAAAGCCATAACAGTGCAAAGTGTCCATTTAACTTGAGTAAATTAGCTCTATTAGATGCCCATGGCTGATGTTCATCAGATGCCTGGAAGAATTGACTTTTTAGCTATTATTCTTGAGAAAACTAAACCAGCAGAGTAGACCAGGTGAAAAACTTGATTCTTGAGGATGGTGGTGACTCTCTTCTTTTCCTTGGCTCTCTCCTCAGTGGAGACTGGATTGGGAATAAAGACAGACAAGGTGAACACTGCCCTCCTCCTTTCTAATCAGGCTAAGCCTTTTAGTCTATAGTTTACTCTCCTCAATAGAAGAACTCTCACCACCTAATCCCAGTCCCCAGATACCCCTGGGATCATAAGCCAAACAGAATTCCAGGAAAACATCTGCTTCTGCTTCATTGACTACACTAAACCCTTTGATTGTGTGGATCACAGCAAACTGTGGAAAATTCTTCAAGAGATGGGAATATCAGAGCACCTTACCAGCCTCCCGAGAAACCTGCATGCAGGTCAAGAAGCGAGAGTTAGAAAAGGACATGAAACAAAGGACTGGTTCCAAATTGGGAAAGAAGTATGTCAAGGCTGTATATTGTCACTCTGCTTGTTTAACATATATGCAGAGTACATCATGCTAAATGCGGGCTGGAAGAAGCACAAGCTGGAATCAAGATTGCCAGGAGAAATATCAATAACCTCAGATATGCAGATGACACCACCCTTATGGCAGAAAGTGAAGAAGAACTAAAGAGCCTCTTAATCAAAGTGAAAGAGGAGAGTGAAAAAGTTGGCTCAACATTCAGAAAACTAAGATCATGCCATCACTTCATGGCAAATAGATGGGAAACAATGGAAACAGTGGGAGACTTAATTTTTGGGGGCTCCAAAATCACTGAAGATGGCGATTGCAGCCATGAAATTAAAAGACAGTTGCTCCTTGGAAGAAAAGCTATGACCTAACTACCTATACAGCATATTAAAAAGCAGAGACATTAGTTTGCCAACAAAGGTCCATCTAGTCAAAGCTATGGTTTTTCCAGTAGTCATGTATGGATGTGAGAATTGGACCATGAAAGCTGAATGCTGAAGAATTGATGCTTTTGAACTGTGGTGTTGGATATGACTCTTGAGAGTACCTTGAACTGCAAGCAGACCAAATCAGTCAGTCCTAAAGCACATCAACCCTGAATATTCACTGAAAGGACTGATGCTGAAACTGAAGCTCCAATACTTTGGCCACCTGAGGTGGAGAGCTGACTCTGTAGAAAGACCCTGCTGCTGGGAAAGATTGAAGGTAGGAGAAAGGGACGACAGAGGATGAGATGGTTGGACGGCATCACTGACTCAATGGACATGTGTTTGAGCAAGCTCCTGGAGATAATGAATGACAGGGAAGCTTGGCATACTGGAGTCCATGGGGTGGCAAAGAGTTGGGCACAACTAAGCGACTGAACATCAATGTTCACCTTTGAGCTTTTGTCTTCACTTTTTGCCTTTTTTCAATTGTATGATTTTAAAATATATACAACATGCTGCTGCGATTTAGCCCCTAAGTCCCGTCCGACTCTTTTCGACCCCATGGACTGCAGTCCACCAGATTCCTCTGACCATGGGATTTCCCAGGGAAGAATACTGGAGTGGGTTGCTATTTCCTTCTCCAAGAGACCTTCCCGGCTCAGGGATCAAACCTGCATTCCTCCTTGCCTGGCAGCTTCTTTACCACTGAGCCACCTCAGAAGCCTGTGCATGCATCATAAGCCTAGCCAAATCTAATTAGTGTCTGTTGCCCTGAAAATTTATTGGCCTTTTATCATTGTGATCTTACCATGCTGTGATTCTAGGTTATACTTCTGTGGCCGGTGGTTAGAAATGTTGGTATTTACAAAATGAGTTTTATCATGTCTGCTTTGGTGTGTTCATTCAATTGCAGCAGAGATATTCTAAGGTAAAAATCCAGATTTGGAATTTAGGAAATTACTCAGTAATTCCTCCTGCCCTTTATAGTCTCCAGAGTCACTTAAAGGGCACAGTTGTGTGGTTTTCATAATGCCAGACTTATCTGATTGAATTTCCACTCCATGCCATCTTAATGTTTTTATAGTCCTTCAGTAAAGTCTTTTGATACATTAAGAATCTGTCTCACTGATGATTTTCCCAAACACCAGAGGTATGAAATTCCATGAAAAAAAATCAGGAATGTATCCCTTGCTGATTGACAGCACACTCATCATTCAAATCAAACCACAGAGGCTTGGATTCTTTGAGTAAATTGTTCTGAGAACTGTATGCCAAGAGGGAAGCCAGTGATGCTCTGTTGGTTAGAGAGTCTTTGTACACTGACTCACAGAATAAAAAAAGGGTCAACTATTGATGGTCTCAAGGTCTGTTTTGCCTATTTTAAAAGAACTTCCCAAAGCAAAATAAGGCCCACAGTTGCTCCATAACCTTATCAAACAGGAATAAGTGGACTCTAACTATCTTATGATAAGAGTCCACATGAAGCCAGCAGTTACTTGATACAAATAAGTTTCAAGCCAGGAAGGTGAACACACAATGAGTATAATTTATCTTTTTGGTACACTTTGCATCATATGCAGATGTTTGCAGTAGTCACTGAAACTGCTCACAAATACACTCATTCTCCTCTTTATGGACTGGTGGTAGGATTTTATTTCATTTCTTTTCAAGTTAGGGGTGGCTATGTGACTTATTTCTCTATGACATGTGAGTGGAAGTGAATTTTCTTGAGTTTTATGAGCCAGAGTGTGATTTGGTTTGAGAAAAGATCTGCAAGTATGAATTTTTGAGTGGCTATGAGGGGCAGAGCCCCATACCAACCCATATTGGACATATATTCTCAGTGAGAAATAGACCATTGGGGCTCTTTGTGATCCGAAAATTACAGATAAAATCCTGTTGCTATTTTTTAATAGCATTTTTAAAATATCTAATATCTGTTTATTTTTCTATTGTTGATAAAGCAATAATACTATCGTCTTGGTTGTCGGTAAGGGTAAGATCTTACATTTGTACAGCTCTTCATACGCTTAAAGGCTATTTTTACAAATGTTTCCTCATTAGTTCACACAAGATCCTATGAGGTAAAAACAACCCATATTATAACATTAAATGGCTTTTTAAAATTGCATAAAATAATACATGCTACCAAAGAATGGTGAAGTATATTTTTACAATGTATTTAATACTAAAAAAAAATGTATCTAGGAACTTCTTTTGGACATGGTTTGAAGTTTGGATCTGTTTCCATTCATTATTGGCTTTAGGAAAAAAAACGCTTAAAAATATGTGGTCTTACTCTCAAGTACCTTTAGTACAGGATATAAACACCCAAACAGTCACATAATAGGGGGTTTGCCTAGTGGCCCAGGCACTAAAGAATCTGCAATGTGGGTGACCCAAGTTCAATCCCTGGGTCTGGAAGATCCCCTGGAGAAAGGGATTGGCTTCCCAGTCCAGTAGTCATTCTCTTGGGTGGAGAATTTCAGAGGAGCCTGGTGGCTACAGTCCATGGTAATCGTATATAAACATTACATATATATATATATATATATGTATTTATATTTATATATATTTATATAATTCTCTATATGTAGTATGTAAAACTCACTATTCAGTTCAGTTCAGTTCAGTTGCTCAGTCGCGTCTGGCTCTTTGTGACCCTGTGGACTGCAGCACAACAGACCTCCCTGTCCATCACCACCTCCCGGAGTTTATTCAGACTCATGTCCCTTGAGTTGGTGATGCCATCCAACCATCTCATCCTCTGTCATCCCCTTCTCCTCCTGCCTTCAATCTTTCCAGCATCAGGGTCTTTTCCACTGAGTCAGTTCTTCGCCTCAGGTGGCCAAAGTATTGGAGCTTCAGCTTCAGCATCAATCTTTCCAATGAATATTCAGAACTGATTTCCTTTAGGATGGACTGGTTGGATCTCCTTGCAGTCCAAGGGACTCTCAAGAGTCTTCTCCAACACCACAGTTCAAAAGCATCATTTCTTCGGCACTCAGCTTTCTTTATAGTTCAACTTTCATATCCATACATGACTACTGGAAGGAAAACCATAGCCTTGACTAGATGGACCTTTGTTGGTAATGTAACGTCTCTGCTTTTTAATATGCTGTCTGGGTTGTTCATAACTTTTCTTCCAAGGAGTAAGCATCTTTTAATTTCATGGCTGAAGTCAGCATCTGCAGTGATTTTGGAGCCCCTCAAAATAAAATGTCTGTCACTGTTTCCCCATCTATTTGCCATGAAGTTGATGGGACCAGATGCCATGATCTTAGTTTTCTGAATGTTGAGCTTTAAGCCAACTTATTCACTCTCCTCTTTCTCTTTCATCAAGAGGCTCTTTAGTTCTTCTTTCTTATTAAGGAAGCACAAATGAAGTACTTGAAATCTCAGATGATGACATACCTTTAGAAAAATCGTATAGAAATCACTCTAAGCTGAGAGCATCCATATGGGAAACCAAGGAAAAGACTCAAGAGTAGAGCTCAGATAGCAACTCAGTTGAGTTGTATCCTAAACAAATCTCAAGGTATTTTTTTTAAACCAGTTCCATCCAAATCCATCCAGAGATCAACAGCTTGACTTACTTTCAGCATTGGCAAAAGCTCTTTAAGAACCCTGTTACTCAAGAAATATACCATTGAAAAATTCATCAGCAGCAGTTTTGCAATCTTAAAAGTCTCAATGTGTTTTAGAAGTGCAGCCAGCATCTGCAGTTGACAGAAGTAGACCTAAGGCTTCACATCAAAGGAGAAATCTTCCCAACTCTGATGCTCTCAACCCTCTCCAGAAGGGTAGTGTTCTACATCACACACCCACTTTTCCATGTTTTATTAGCAATCGTATGTCTTATGCTTAACATCAAATATAAGAGCAAAGACCCAAATAAGGAAGACAGTGACCTCAATCTATTCATCAAATCTGGTCCTGGAGTCAAAACATTCTGGAACGTGCAGGGAGAAGCACCCAGGTTAGTGAAGTTCTTGTACTGTCCAATTACCACGAGCATTTGGCCAGGAAGTGGAGCACTGGTAATTAGAGAATTCCTGGGTACATCTTTCAAGGGACAGTTATAGGCTGTCAACACCAGTAAAAGTTTTCTGAACAAACCCAGAGAATGACAGGAAGAATTGGTGTTGGGAAATAAGAAAACATTTAGCTACAGAAGTAGGAAGAAAAAATGCTTTCAGGATAAAATTATCTTAGATGTGTTGTCATGTGCAAAACACAGTGAAGACAAGTAGATGTTTATTTCGCATTGTTATACTTCCTTATATTCTCAGAACAGGGGGAGGAGAGGGAACTGATATATTGAATGGAGGAACTGGTAACTTACCTTCCTCTGGGCCCCTCTAAATCCAGCAGGCTTAGTGGAATAGGAGGGTCATTACCTTTAGAAGATCAGTCAGGACTTATGCAGTGGAGCCAAAGCCACCCATTAGTAGGAGGGACTTCTGAATAAATCTTTATAGCAGGCAGTGCATAGCTTTCCTTCACATGCACAGTGAAATGTGGATTTTAAATGAAAAGCACTTTGAGCTCACCTGTTGTTATTTTTAGCTGCTTTCATAGGTAGAGAGAATCACTATGTACTATTGTCACTAAACTCTAAAGGGAAATAAGAGTTTTAATAAGGCAGCAAGAATCATCTGTTTCTTTTCCTACCATACCTTGAATTTTAGAAACATTTTCATTCATCACAAGTATGATGGAGTCTCTAAAGAAGACTCTATAGAGTCTTTGAATGAACAAAATGTAAGATAATAATATTATTCCCTGTTCCACATTTAATTTCCATGGTACTTGGAAGCAATTCATTTTCAAGGCTCACTCTCCTTTCAAGCAACTTGATGATAAGATATACTAAATTTTCATATCCTCTACTTGGAACAATTAATCTCTTTTAGATTGTAATGGCTTTGGATTTAATCTTGAAGTTCACGACTGTAATTTTCAGATGATGTGAATCACTCTGTAGAGGTTTTGTTAGTCATTTGTTTGAAATTAGACTCTTTTCCATTCACCATAATTAATTCATTCATATTTGGCATGGTTTGCATTTTTATGTTCTTTATGTTTTATTTTGGAGAATTCGTTGGTAGAAAAATTAACTCCAACCAAACTTCAGTGGCTGTTGTTATTTTTCAGTTATATCAGCCTGGAATTCAATTAAAAAGCAACCATTTCATAAGTTTGTTCCAAGCATCAACACAGTGTGGTTTTTCACCAATTTTTATACTTGATCAAGAGCCCTTGATAACCCAGATGAGGGAATAAAAGCCTTTCTTTAGATAGAATGATAAGGAGCAGCAGGAAAACACGTTCCAGTTAGGTCAGATTCATCCCTAAAAAAGACACAAGTCAGCAATGTTTATCTACTTAATGGTTAAAAATCAGTAGGTATTTTCATCTTTTAACAAATGCTCTGTCTGATTTTAGTTTTCAGTAGTACTTCAATTGAAAGTGAAAGTGAAGTTGCTCAGTTGTGTCCGACTCTTCACGACCCCATGGACTGCAGCCTACCAGGCTCCTCCATCCTTGGGGTTTTCCCGGCAAGAGTACTGGAGTGGGGTGCCATGAAGGGTGCTTTTATTTCCTGGTGTTTTTTCCAGCTTTATTGAGGTATAATTGGCAAATAAAAATTGTACATATTTCAGGTGTATGATAAGATGATTATATATATATATATAGTGACATATATATATATGTATGTGTGTGTGTGTGTGTGTGTGTATAGTGACATGATTACTGCAAGCAAGTTAACATGTCCATCACCTCACATGGTTACCATTGTGTGTGTGGAGAATACTTAGAGATGTGTGGCGGAAGTATAGGATGTTGTCTGCTACCTTCAGGTAGTAGATTCATGGCTTTTCAGTTTTTCACTTTATTTATATTTTTATTGGTGTATAGTTGACTTATGGAGATTCATGGGGTTTTGAATGTCAAATCCTTTCAGCTATTGTCTGGGATACACCGACTCTTTTAAGGGAGTTGAAGGACACGTGAGCCCACAGATCCCTGAGTTTTATGCCTGTGACAGGGAGAATGGTGATGGTTCAGTTCTACTTCCTCTCTGAAGACTTCCCATGGCAATTTTTATGATGACTTTGTATCTTCTCTTTTGGAGGCTTCTTGGCTTCTTCATTCCCTTCCTGTGGCTACTGTCTGATTTATACATTAGCTGTTTCTTTGAAGCACAAGTTGGCCGTCATCTAGATCTGTCGTCCCTTCTTGCTTCTTCCTGGTATTTCAGATCTGTTGCTTCACCCCACTGCTAGCAGACCACCTTGAGGAAAACCCTAGCTTCTCTTCTTAAAAAGGAAGTCTTTTGGCCCCCTGACGGTGTCACAATCTAATGTTTACGTGTAAGCAAAAACTTCTGTAACAGTTATCATTGTAAACATTGAGTTTCCGCTCAGTGAACTGTACAATAATGCTGGCCGAGGGGAGCTCGCGCTCCATGTGGACTCCCTGAGGCTGATAATTGAACTTTGTTGAGCCTCAGTTTCTTCATCTGCAAATGGAGAATACAGTAGGGCCTTTTCCACAGATTCTCACAGAATCTCACTGTGATGCTTTACAAGATAAAAGATGTGAAAGTCTTTGTCTTTTGAGTAGTAAGAGAAATTATATTTATAATGAAGCATTGTATTGGTTGGTCATGAAGCATGGGGTATCACTTTAAAATAAAGCAGTGTGTTGGCAGACTATACATGCAGTGCCCCCTGTACATGCTCAGTCGCTCAGTCATGTCTCACTCTTTGTGACCCCAGGGACTGTAGCCCTCTGTCCATGGGATTCTCCAGGCAAGAATACTGGAGTGGATTGCCATTTCCTCCTCCAGGGGATCTTCCTGATCCAGGTGTCAAACCCACATTTCTTGAGTCTCCTGCATCAACAGGAGGATTCTTTACCACTAGTGCCACCTGGGAAGCCCCCTGTAGGAGTAAATAAAACTGTACTGGAACATGGCCGCACTCATTTGATTACATATTATGCATGGCTGTGTTCACGTAGGCTACAATGGCGGAGCCATATGGTTGTGATAGAGATCTTATGTACCATGACACCTAAAATATTAACTGTCTGGCCTTTTGTAAAAAGTTTACTGATCTCTGATTTAAAAAGATTACCCAAAAAAGTATAACTTCCTGGATATTCTTCTAAATTCTTACTTCCCACATTTTAATATATATATTAAATTATATAGTAGGTTATGGACTTGATATGTTTAACCATTATGATTTTAGTGAACATTTAAAACTTTTCTATATAATACCTTGCATCTGCACACATGCACAGTCATGTACACACACACACACACACACGCGCGCACACACACACACACACACACCCCTAGACACACAGCAAAGCATTTCCCTGTAAAAGTAGGGCAGTTTCTACACATTGTCAATGTAAAAAGTGCCTAAACTACATTGTGGTAGTTCAAGGACAAGATATAAACACTAAATAAAACTTTAATCTTCAACCTCAAAATGACTTTCTAATAATAGTGTCTTAGTTGATGGAGGGAAAAAAATCAAATGGAAACTCTTTAATTTGCACTTAAGCAGATTATTTTTCTGGTCTGATTATGAAAGTTAAAAGAATACATGCACCAAAGTGCATCTTAATATCATAGTAAATGTTTTAGTTTAATTGCATTCTGGTCTGATGAACTCTGAGGGATTGGCTTTCACTTCATAGTGAAAGAGACAATCTAACTGCATCTAGATTGAAGGGCTTGCCAACCTGAATCAGATTGTAATTAAAAGAAAAATCTAAAAGTGATATCTCTAAGCCACTCTACTTTCCTTGGGAAACACAGAAAACATGTGAAAATTCAAAGTCTTTAAATGAACTAAAGTTTTTTTTTTTTTTTTTAATTGAGACATAACTTATCAGCTTAAACTAAAGAAATGTATTGAATTGAATTTTGTAATGAGACAGTGTAACCATCCTCTGCGAGACATTTTTGACATCTTAATTTTCTTGCCTATTCTGATGTTGAAAGAATCAGCTCTTCATTCATCATAGAGCTTTTACTAAACTTTAGTTATGTAAACTTATGATGAATGCTTAAGATACACCAGGCCAACTGGGAAGGATCTAGTTTTCATTTTAAAGAACTGTAAAAAGCTTTGACTTGCAGCTGTTAGAAGCAAGTTAAAATATTATCAGAATACCAGCAACTTGCAGAGTGCAGCTGATATATTACTGGTGACTTTGTAAAATTATGGCATTGTCCAATCCAGGAAGCAGATGGCCCATCTCCCTTGATTTTAGGAGTGCTGGTCGACTACAAATTTTACTTGCTGCCCTAGGCTTGTTCTTTACCATTAGCTTGTGAGTTATAGATTTCTTAAAGTCTTTGCCAGGTGACAGATTGACCTGTTAAGAAGTCACTTTCTCAAAAAAATTCATTAATGCCCTTTAATCAAAAGACCAGTTGTAAGTGAATAACATTTTAATAAGTACTAGTCTTGCTTTGAAGAAATCAGTAAGTACTCTCACAAGCCAATTTGCTGAAATAAGCTTTTAAAACACTTGAGAATTTTAAAAGAAATATGAACATTTTTGAAAAAATCTTTTTAGAAATCAACTGAAGATACTAAGGTTCTTTGTGTTTTAGTCATTTTATGTGCTTATGTGCTTTTCTATAATTTTTTGTAAATTATTAGTTTGTATGTAATATATACGAAAGGCTTCACTTGTAGGTCAGTGGTAAAGAATCTGCCTGCAGTGCAGGAGACTTGTGCAGGAGATGCGAGTTTGATCCCTGGGTCATAAAGATCCCCTGGAGAAGAAAATGGCAACCTACTCCAGTATTCTTCTCTGGAAAATCCCATGGACAGAGAAGCCTGGCAGGCTATAGTCCATAGGGTTGCAAAGAGGTGGACAATACTTAGCAACTAAACAATAACAATATATGTGAAGAGAAAGTCCTAAGTCTTCAGCATCTTTCATACCAGATGACTTATGTGGATAAAACAGCACAGAGACAAGGTGAGGTCACTGTATCCAAGGCAGGAGCCCACATAATGCAGCATCAGCTATGGCTTGCTGTTGTTCAGTTGCCCAGTCATGTCCAACTCTTTGTGACCCCATGGACTGCAGCACGCCAGGCCTCCCCGTCCCTCACCATCTCCCGGAGTTTGCCCAAGTTCATGTTCATTGCATCAGTGATGCCTAAGCTATGACTCAGGAACCGATGAAATGGGACCTCAGTGAAGGTCACACAAAGTAATCTCTACCCTATCTTTAACATCTAAAATATTAGAATTTTAACAATCTGATTGTGATTTTAATAGACATGAGTATGTGTTTACATATATATGTAAAGTATATAACATATATGTGTGTGTAGTTAAAAATATTCAAATCGTAAATGTTGAGAGTTAGTCTCAATTTAGGTGGGAATTTATATTACTCTGAGAGGCAGTATCTCAAGTAACCCTGAGAGAACTACTCTGAGGAGGTGCTGAAGGAGCCAGATTATACACAGAGAAGTTTTGCAACAAAGGACAAGTAGTCTGAATGTCAAAAGATTCTTTTAAATTAAAGAAAACCAGATACCCCAAGTTAAGGAATTTAGTGCTTTTCTACCTATGGGAAGATGCAAGAGTCTAGAAGCACTGAAATCATTCCTTTGGTATGCATCTCACCTAATTGTTGTCAGGATCCTGTGTTTTCAGCTTCCGAGTTCCATCTCACCAGCTCACCATCTGCAGTGGCTGCAATTGCTGATGGCCGTGACATCTTTTGTTTACTGATATGGCAGGAAATATTCCATTTCTCATACATTAGATTTTGTACTGGAGGAACACTTCCATTGAAGACTTGAAATCTCAGGAAATTTAAGATCTTTTAGCTGAATACAAAGCCCTAGGGAAAACAATCATCTATAAGGCATTTCATCAAACAGATTTTCAGAATTTGCTGAGTCTCTTTTGTGAGTCCTAAATGAGAGTGATACCTCATTCCCTTTCAAAGAGAGATAAAGTAGTTGAAGAATCAACTCCAGAGAGCAATGTTATTTTTAGGGTGGAAATAGATGTACTAAATAGAGTTACCTTGATGCTAGTAGATCAGTATATTTGGTAAAGCTACTCAGTATACTAATTCCATTTACTTCAATGAGACAACCATTTTGCTTTCGAGCAATACACTACTTTGGACTTATTTAATGTTTCAGAGCTTTCTTGCCTTGTGTTGGCAGGTGTCTGGGTACACCAGTGGACTGTGTTGCAGGCTGATAAGCTATTGCCTTTATACTTGTCACTTCTACTTTAAACTCTGCCACACCTGCCTTATTTCTGCAGGAGGGAGCCCCGTGGGCCTCCATGGTTCTTAATACAGCACAGCCACTCCTGAAGCATGGCAATCGATTGTGACACACACTAAGATAATATATGGCAATGTGGTTTCATGAGGTGGTTGGTAGCACAACAGTTTTTAATGTGATACTCATTAAATTCTTCAGTGGTATTGGGCTCATTGCCCGGTTACATGTTAAAAAGAATAATGACATATATGAGAATGTGTTTTCAGGCAGCTGTTGATGGTGAGCTAACTCTAAAAGTTAGGAATAGAGCAGAACATACAATTTGTTTGATCACCTGTCAGGTTTTTGGAATAGAGTTTCTTTTTTCATTGTTTTAATTTCTTACTCTGTACTTGATGCATAATGGTGTTGTTGTTGTCCAGTCACTCAGTCCTGCCCGACTCTTTGTGACCCCATGGACTGCTGCATGCCAGGCTTCCCTGTCTTTCACTATCTCCCAGAGTTTGCTCAAACTCACGTCCATTGAGTCAGTGATGCCATTCAATGATCTCATCCTCTGTTGCCCACTTCTCCTCCTGCCATCAATCTTTCTGAGCATCAGAGGCTTTTCCAATGAGTTGGCTCTTTGCATCAGGTAACCAAAGTGTTGGAGCTTCAGCTTGAGCATCAGTCCTTCCAATGAATATTCAGGGCTGATTTCCTTAAGGATTGACTGGCTTGATCTCCTTGCTCTCCAAGGACTCTCAAGAGTCTTCTCCAGCACCAGAATTCAGAAATATAAATTCTTTAGTGCTCAACCTTCTTTATGGTCTAACTCTCACATTCACATAGCTATTGAAAAAATCATAGCTTTGTTAATATGGATCTTTGTCGGCCAAGTGTTGTCTCTGCTTTTGAATACACTGTTTAGGTTTGTCATAGCTTTTCTTCCAAGGAATAAGCATCTTTTAATTTCATGGCTGCAGTCACTTTCCATAGTGATTTTGGAGCCAAAGAAAATAAAATATGCCACTATTTCCACTTTTTCCCCATCTATTTGCCATGTTATGGAGCCATCTATTTGAAGTGATGGGATTGGATTCCTTGATCTTAGTTTTTTGAATGTTGAGATGCCCATAGAATTACTAGATTTTAAGTCTCTTTTATCTTTAACTTTCCCTTATTTTAATTAAATTAATTAATTTATATATATATATTTTTGGAGGATCAAGTTCTTTAATCCTTTGATAATGATACCTCTTCTACATCAGGCATGTCACTAAATTAGAAGAGGAAGGAAGGACTGAGAATATTTTTAGGACTGGCATAATAAGAAGAATGACTTTATTTCTTCAATGGAATATTCCCTCAAGTATTTTGCTTAACTGGAACTGGATATATGTGTATATATATATATATATTTTCTTTTTAAAATATTGAATATTTTGGGAATCTATAAAATTTTCAATGGTTACTTTCCATTTAGTTATTTACACAATATTGGCTGTGTTCTCCATATTGTACAATACATCCTTGAACTTATCTTACACCTGATAGTTTGAACCTCCCACTCATCCACCCCTACCTCACCTCTCTCATCCTCCCCACTGGTAGCTGGCTTGTTTTTTTAATTAACATTTCTTTTAAAATAAACCTCAATTAACTCCTTATGTCCTATTTAATTTTATTTTTAGTTTATATTTTAGAAAAAAGTTTTGAAAGACTTTGGAATGGACCAAAATAATTGCTGGTGTCCACACTGGAGAGCTAGGCAGGATCTAGGCATGTCCCCTGGGTTATCTGATTCTATGGGATCTCTGGTCCTATGAGCTATTTTACAGTTCTGTATGCTGAAGGTAATTGATAATAAAGCAAGTGATTGCTGACAATAGGCATACATATTCATTTTGTCCTATGGAAATATAGTTGATTTTCAGCTTTCAATTCTACTCCTAACCCCCTTCCCACAATAAGCCAGTTTTGTGTTTATTTGCAATTCATTTCCACATTGTTTTTTGCTAGTATTTGTGTAGTTCTTTTGAATTAACTTTTGAACCATTTATAATATCTTATTTATTGGTTCTCTCATTAATTAATTAGTTAAATATGATCCTTGACAAGTGTTTATCTTACCTTTGTTGGAATCATGATTAACCCTCTTTTAAGAGTTAGTCTTTGATAATGTTCTCTTTCTGGTATAAATTTTAGATGTATGTATTGCATATTTATTGTACTCTGGTGGTGCTAGATAAATGATGAGAATCTGGCTTTCAGAAAGACCATGTTCTAGGGAGATGAGTGCTAAATCATCAAAAGGAAATCTGTGGATGTAGGTAGTATGGATACTTAAGTTCTCACCCATTCCTTTCCTGTGTTCTACAAAAAGGCTGAAATCTGGAGGCATTTCTTGGCTATCAGATTTGAATTAGCCGCTCTGAGACAAATCTATGCTTTGCCGTGAAAAGAGGTGAAATCCAAAATATGAGTTAGCTTAGAAAGCGAGAAACTGGTGGTTCACATCTGAATTGCTGTTTGGAAGAACATTCCAGTGATTTCTTTTAGCATCAGGGTTGAAGGAAGAGAAAGGGACAAGGGTTTTGAAATTGAGAAGGTTATCACTGTCATGCCATCTATGACTTTGGGTCAAGGAGGAAAATAAAAAATATATATGTGTGTATGTATAAAATATCATTGCATACCAAATAGTTACACACTTTCCTATAGGTGTTCTAGTTCATTTTCTCTGCAAGATTGTAATTTGTAGTATTGTTTCATGCCTGATTTTACATCTCACATGGCTCCTAATTTGGAGCACATGCCAACTTTGAATCCAACAGTGTTTCAAACTCATGCCTCCATGATTTCAAAGACCAAAAGTCATAAGGCTGATTTGCTAAAACAATTCCGTTTCTCAGGTATCTTTTCTTTGGTTTTGTTTGTTTGTTTCTCAGAGCAATGAACTCCTGAAAATTTTGCACTTTGTCTCATTAATAGCTTTTCCTTAAATCTATACCAGGATCCCCGTGTCCCCAGAGATCATGTGGGCTTCAGGATTTGGGGGGTGGGTAGTTGCAAACCGAATCAAATGTGGATTAAGCCTGAGGCAACCTGGGCAAAAATAGTGTGAGAACCCAAAAGAGTTGTAGAGAGAGAGAGGCCCTTCTGTTAGACTTGAGTAGAGAGGTGGTGGTCACAAATAAGAAAATATTCAAGGGAGTACAAACCAGTTTCGTTTGAATTCTGGACTACCTACAGCAGCGCGGTATGAGCTTGGGCTTTATTCCCTTCATCTAGTAAAAATGAAAGATAAAAATATTCAACTCTTTTCGGGCAAAGAGTGACTGAAATAACTCATGACAAAGCTAATGGGTAACTTCGAGCTGCCTTACTTTTGTCTTGGACCCAGAATCTCCACCCGCCCCCTTAACCACAAATCACCAGAAATAGGCATGCAATCAGGGGAAAAAATAGCATGCTTGCTAAGTGAAGACAGTTTCAAGAAGGGGTGGGCCTTGGCAGTAAGTTGCTTCAGTGAGTAAATAGGTGTAATAAAACCTACCTTGGAGTGTAGCTTGAAGACTGAGTGAAAGGAGCTTGCAGGGGGTGAAGAAGACAGTGTATTATTTCCTTTGTTTATTGGATCATTATTCATTATTATTATAGTCATTGTAATGCTGTCTCATTTCCTCACTCCTGGTGTCAGACTCTCCCTGCAAAACATAGCCTTGAAGAAGCTGACTTTGGTCTACTCCTTAACATGGAGAATAACACCCATGCTTGCTGATCTTATACTTGTACACATTGCACATATATTTACTCAAGTCACTTTAGTCATCCAAATGCCATTCTTAATTTGAATCCAATATTATTTTTAGCTTTTGAGACACTCTTTTAAAGAGTGACACACTTTAAATGCAAAGGTTATCTTAGAGAAAGAGAAGCCATCATGCTTGAAGCTGGAAGATAGCATGAGCTTGGCTACATGTGGACTTCTGTGAAATGGATGCCTTTATGACCTTTCAAGCAACAGAACCTGGTGTCTTTAATTCTTTCTCACACTGTGAAGTGTCAGTCCAGTACTGAATATGGTTGTGCTCCTTGTCATGTACTGGTGAAATTTTAGTTGTAGTCCTAAAAGAGGCTGTAATTCAGCAGAAGACTTTCGTTAGAAGAAGTAGAAATGAGCAATTCAAGACCTTTTTTGCTATAAATGGCTTAGACCCTTCTTAATAGTTGATAGCTCAGTCGGTAAATAATCCACCTGCAATGCAGAGGACTCTGGGGATTCCAGAGTCAGGAAGATCCACTGGAGAAGGGATAGGCTACCCACTCCAGTATTCTTGGGCTTCCCTTGTGGCTCAGCTGGTCAAGAATCCACCTGCAATGCGGGAGACCTGCGTTTGACCCCTGGGTTGACAAGATCCCCTAGACAAGGGAAGGGCTACCCACTCCAGTATTCTGGGTTGAGGAATTCCTCGGACTGTATAGTCCATGGGGTTACAAAGAGTCGGACAGGATTGACCGACTTTCACTTCACTTCACTTCACTTCATATCTCATTGTTGGCTTGAATGAAAGCTGTAGTCTTCCCAGCAGGATTTACAGATAATGCCTATGGAAGTTGCAAGCCTGGCTAGATTCCACAACTCCTTGTAGATACCATGTCTCTCTCTTATGGCAGGGCAATCGTAAAAAGCAAAATTAATTTGTAGGGAGAAGAAAGAAGAGTTTACTAGGAATCCCAAGAGGATGTGTGCTTCCAACCTTGTAAGTTACAGCCATTTGCACAGCGAGGTGGTGAAACAAATTCTTGCTCTACCATTTGCTCTCCACAGTGTGTTGGGCGAAGTGTCAGGAATATACTCCCCAAGAGATAGCTAAAGATTCCTTCAGAAAATGTGCTATCAAAAATCCATTGTCTAAGAGTGTGTGTTGGAAAAGAAAATGAAACAAACAGAGTGTCTGCGAAATAGAATAGCTTCTGGGAGATTGTCTGGAAAAACTGTCAGATGTTCTTCTAATAGGTTTGTACAGGTTCACTCAACCTCTGACTCCCTGCCTTATTTCTGGGAATTTCTCCAGGAAATTGGAAGGATCATGCAGTTTAAAGTATCAAAATCTCCTGGCACTTTAAATGAGAAACTGATTTTCATCTGTTTGGGAGGAATTCTTTTTCTCCATCTACCTCAATGCACTCAGCAGAAGGACACCTGGGAGGATGGTTGAGCTGGAGGACAATCAATGGGGTTTTCAAACTAGAGCACAAGGCTGGTTTTCTCTAGAAAATCCAAGGCAGTTAATTATTTGGAAGTGCCAGAGGGACCTCTTGTAACAGTAGACACTCAAATAAATGACTGAAAGAATGAATGGGTGAATGAACAGATGTTGTAGATAGATGAAGGAAAAAACGGCCAATGGTTTTAGCTCAGTGGTTCACACTCTACACACAATTATTTATTTGTCTTAAATATCTTCTGGCTAGATAAAGAATGTAAACTATTGTAGGATTTTAGAGTTAAAAAGTCAGTTACTTTCATTTAGTCTGGTGTTCTAGAATGTTCCTCTAGAACATTCTTGGAAAATGACCAAGAGATATCCATCCATGAGTGAGAGTTTCCTACAAAATGTGCATCCTGCAACAACTTTGTAACGTCCTATCAAATTCTTTGATAGATAACCAAAATATTCTGTTTACAATGAAATAGGCCTAGAATCTAACTCCATCTTACTATAAACATGAAGTATTATTGTGCAATATTAATATACTCTGAATTTTCTAGGAATATGATGTAAATCCAAGATACAATTGTGTTTGTCTCATTTGGAGATTTTTACCAAGAGCTGTTGTTTTTTTTTTCCAGAAAATCTTATCAGTGGGAGCCATACCATGTGTAATACTTGAAGGACCTGTCTAATGTACCGCTGTTAGTCTGTATCTGTAGCTGTTATGTTTGTAGTGATAGTGCTTGTAGCTCAAATATCTAACTACTTTTTTGCCTCGAGTTCAGCCATGGCCCAAGATGACATATCAATACTTTAAAATTTTCTTCTTTAGCTTACGTTTGGTGTATTCTATTCATTTAAAATTTATGTGTATGGGCAGTTGCACTACCAATAGATTTCTGTAAAGGAATGTAAATAGAAGTTCAAATTAATTACTTAAATAAAGAAAGTTTGAATTCCAATCCACTTGAAAATCACTAGTACAGACTTTGTATTTGTGACAGTTACCAGGGCCTTCAGCAACTTTGCTGCCTTCTCCTAGGTATCTCATGATTGAACAGTGTTTCGCTTCAATTAGTGTTTCTGAACGACTTAATGTTCTTGTATTCTACAAGAAATTGGAATACAAAGCCCATTACTTACATTCTAACTACTTGAAGTCCATTATTTCCACGAGTGCCTCAATTTTAATTTTATTTATTTGATGAACCAACATTTATCGGGTGCCCTTATGGGCCTGGCACTGGGGTAGGCAATAGAGGTGCCACTGATGAAAAAAACACAGTCCTATCCCTCGAGCAGGTTGTGTCCCTGAGAAGGACATGGATGGACAGACTGGTCATTGCAGAGCAGTGTAAGGCAGGGCCATATGCATAGGTGATGGGACAGCAGGAAGTCGGGTGATGGCTTCTCCTACACTCAAGAGTCAGGCGAGTCTCAGAAGAAGAGGCATTTAAGCTGACATCTGATGGAAGAAAAGGGATGGAAGGCAGAGGAAGGGCTGCAGAAGAGGCTCATAGCTTTCCTTTTAGAGAGAAGAGCATTGCCAAGGTCCAGAGTATAATCGAACATGATAATTTTGTGCTCCCAATAGTTCTGTTTGGCATAAGACTTAAGAAGGAGGGTGGCAAGAGATGAATGAAAATATAGACTGTTCCATAAATAACTACAATTCAGATACATTGGAATGAATGGTATAATAAATGAAGATACCAAAAAGTAATGCAGTTATGTGGGACATGTTAGATTAATTTCAACTATGATGATCATGTAGCTTTCTTAAGAGAGATATTACTTAAACTCAAGGGAGATTTCAGAAATTTAGGAGTGTGAACCCTGAAAATTTATCACCCAAAGAACGATGATAAAGTCCTGGGAAGACAAACTCAGTAACCCCAATCAACTACCTTATGCATATGTTATAAACTGCGCTAAATTGGACCTTTATCTTCAGTGTGTACTCTTAATGGTATCCACATATATGTTTATGTATATTTTCTCTTATCCTAATATAGCAATATTTAATATAGGACATCTAAACACGGTGTATGTAACTTATAATGACAAATAACCATGAGGGGATGCATAGACATAGATGAAAGTTACATCTTGAAGCAATGTCTGCCCTCCAAAGATTCATCATCCCTCTCTAGCCTTTTCATCAAAACTAAGGCCTGATTTGAGCTAATTTTCCATTAATGTCTTACTCTCCAGTGTTCTTGCCTGGAGCATCCCAGGGACAGTGGAGTCTGGTGGGCTGCCGTCTATGGGGTCGCACAGAGTCAGACACGACTGAAGTGACTTAGCAGCAGCAGCAGCAGGAACTGCAAGAGTCAATCTGATAAATGAAGTATTTCCTTATTAAGTGATATTGATTTAATCAGTTTAATCAGTTATTTAGCCTATTAGGATTTTAAGTGCTGGGTAAAAGCAACAATACATGTGGTTTTCATCTCCATTATAGGATATAGAAAGCTGTTGATGCTGCCTCTTTTGAGGGCAGTTTGAGAAATATATCACAAAAAAAGAGACTATGAAGAGGAAAAAGGCTGAGGCTATGAAGAGGAAAAAGGCTGTGACTATACCTAGTATTGAGTTTTTACTCCTGTTGAGATCTATTTTTAGTTAAAAATAAGGTATTTCTTTAAAGCAGTACGTAAAGGCATTTTGTGTGTGTGTGTGTGTGTTGCCTGTCTCTTTTTAATTTTATTTTATTTTTAAACTTTACATAATTGTATTAGTTTTGCCAAATATCAAAATGAATCCGCCACAGGTATACATGTGTTCCCCATCCTGAACCCTCCTCCCTCCTCCCTCCCCATATCATCCCTCTGGGTCGCCCCAGTGCACCAGCCCCAAGCATCCAGTATTGTGCATCGAACCTGGACTGGCAACTCATTTCATACATGATATTTTACATGTTTCAATGCCATTCTCCCAAATCTTCCTACCTTCTCCCTCTCCCACTGAGTCCATAAGACTGTTCTATTCATCAGTGTCTCTTTTGCTGTCTCGTACACAGGATTATTGTTACCATCTTTCTAAATTCCATATATATGCGTTAGTATACGGTATTGGTGTTTTTCTTTCTGGCTTACTTCACTCTGTATAATAGGCTCCAGTTTCATCCACCTCATTAGAACTGATTCAAATGTATTCTTTTTAATGGCTGAGTAATACTTCATTGTGTATATGTACCACCGCTTTCTTATCCATTCATCTGCTGATGGACATCTAGGTTGCTTCCATGTCCTGGGTATTATAAACAGTGCTGCGATGAACACTGGGGTACACGTGTCTCTTTCCCTTCTGGTTTCCTCAGTGTGTATGCCCAGCAGTGGGATTGCTGGATCATAAGGCAGGTCTATTTCCAGTTTTTTAAGGAATCTCCACACTGTTCTCCATAGTGGCTGTACTAGTTTGCATTCCCACCAACAGTGTAAGAGGGTTCCCTGTTCTCCACACCCTCTCCAGCATTTATTACTTGTAGACTTTTGGATCGCAGCCATTCTGACTGGTGTGAAATGGTACCTCATAGTGGTTTTGATTTGCATTTCTCTGATAATGAGTGATGTTGAGCATCTTTTCATGTGTTCGTTAGCCATCTGTATGTCTTCTTTGGAGAAATGTCTATTTAGCTCTTTGGCCCATTTTTTGATTGGGTCATTTATTTTTCTGGAGTTGAGCTGTAGGAGTTGCTTGTATATTCTCGAGATTAGTTGTTTGTCAGTTGCTTCATTTGCTATTATCTTCTCCCATTCTGAAGGCTGTCTTTTCACCTTGCTAATAGTTTCCTTTGATGTGCAGAAGCTTTTAAGGTTAATTAGGTCCCATTTGTTTATTTTTGCTTTTATTTCCAATATTCTGGGAGGTGGGTCATAGAGGATCCTGCTGTGATGTATGTCAGAGAGTGTTTTGTCTATGTTCTCCTCTAGGAGTTTTATAGTTTCTGGTCTTACGTTGAGATCTTTAATCCATTTTGAGTTTATTTTTGTGTATGGTGTTAGAAAGTGTTCTAGTTTCATTCTTTTACATGTGGTTGACCAGATTTCCCAGCATCACTTGTTAAAGAGATTGTCTTTTCTCCATTGTATATTCTTGCCTCCTTTGTCAGAGATAAGGTGTCCATATGTGCATGGATTTATCTCTGGGCTTTCTATTTTGTTCCATTGATCTATATTTCTGTCTTTGTGCCAGTACCATACTGTCTTGATGACTGTGGCTTTGTAGTAGAGCCTGAAGTCAGGTAGGTTGATTCCTCCAGTTCCATTCTTCTTTCTCAAGATCGCTTTGGCTATTCGACGTTTTTTGGATTTCCATACAAATTGTGAAATTATTTGTTCTAGATCTGTGAAGAATACTGTCAGTAGCTTGATAGGGATTGCATTGAATCTATAGATTGCTTTGGGTAGTATACACATTTTCACTATATTGATTCTTCCAATCCATGAACATGGTATATTTCTCCATCTATTAGTGTCCTCTTTGATTTCTTTCACCAGTGTTTTATAGTTTTCTATATATAGGTCTTTAGTTTCTTTAGGTAGATATATTCCTAAGTATTTTATTCTTTCTGTTGCAATGGTGAATGGAATTGTTTCCTTAATTTCTCTTTCTGTTTTCTCATTATTATTGTATAGGAATGCAAGGGATTTCTGTGTGTTGATTTTATATCCTGCAACTTTACTATAGTCATTGATTAGTTCTAGTAATTTTCTGGTGGAGTCTTTAGGGTTTTCTATGTAGAGGATCATGTCATCTGCAAATAGTGAGAGCTTTACTTCTTCTTTTCCAATTTGGATTCCTTTTATTTCTTTTTCTGCTCTGATTGCTGTGGCCAAAACTTCCAAAACTTTGTTGAATAGTAATGGTGAAAGTGGGCACCCTTGTCTTGTTCCTGACTTTAGAGGAAATGCTTTCAATTTTTCACCATTGAGGATAATGTTTCCTGTGGGTTTGTCATATATAGCTTTTATTATGTTGAGGTATGTTCCTTCTATTCCTGCTTTCTGGAGAGTTTTTATCATAAATGGATGTTGAATTTTGTCAAAGGCTTCCTCTGCATCTATTGAGATAATCATATGGTTTTTATTTTTCAATTTGTTAATGTGGTGTATTACATTGATTGATTTGTGGATATTGAAGAATTCTTGCATCCCTGGGATAAAGCCCAATTGGTCCAGGTGTATGGTCCAGATCTTTTTAATGTGTTGTTGGATTCTGATTGCTAGAATTTTGTTAAGGATTTTTGCATCTATGTTCATCATTGATATTGGCCTGTAGTTTTCTTTTTTTGTGGGATCTTTGTCAGGTTTTGGTATTAGGGTGATGGTGGCCTCATAGAATGAGTTTGGAAGTTTACCATCCTCTGCAATTTTCTGGAAGAGTTTGAGCAGGATAGGTGTTAGCTCTTCTCTAAATTTTTGGTAGAATTCAGCTGTGAAGCCGTCTGGACCTGGGCTTTTGTTTGCTGGAAAATTTTTGATTACAGTTTCAATTTCCGTGCTTGTGATGGGTCTGTTAAGATTTTGTATTTCTTCCTGATCGAGTTTTGGAAAGTTGTACTTTTCTTAGAATTTGTCCATTTCTTCCACGTTGTCCATTTTATTGGCATATAATTGTTGATAGTAGTCTCTTATGATCCTTTGTATTTCTGTGTTGTCTGTTGTGATCTCTCCATTTTCATTTCTAATTTTATTGATTTGATTTTTCTCCCTTTGTTTCTTGATGAGTCTGGCTAATGGTTTGTCAATTTTATTTATCCTTTCAAAAAACCAGCTTTTGGTTTTGTTGATTTTTGCTATGATCTCTTTTGTTTCTTTTGCATTTATTTCTGCTCTAAGTTTTAAGATTTCTTTCCTTCTACTAACCCTGGTGTTCTTCATTTCTTCCTTTTCTAGTTGCTTTAGGTGTAGAGTTAGGTTATTTATTTGACTTTTTTCTTGTTTCTTGAGGTATGCCTGTATTGCTATGAACTTTCCCCTTAGGACTGCTTTTACCATGTCCCACAGGTTTTGGGTTGTTGTGTTTTCATTTTCATTCGTTTCTATGCAAATTTTGATTTCTTTTTTGATTTCTTCTGTGATTTGTTGGTTATTCAGCAGCATGTTGTTCAGCCTCCATATGTTGGAATTTTTAATAGTTTTTCTCCTGTAATTGAGATCTAATCTTACTGCATTGTGGTCAGAAAAGATGCTTGGAATGATTTCTATTTTTTTGAATTTACCAAGGCTAGCTTTATGGCCCAGGATGTGATCTATCCTGGAGAAGGTTCCATGTGCGCTTGTGAAAAAGGTGAAATTCATTGTTTTGGGATGAAATGTCCTATAGATATCAATTAGGTCTAACTGGTCTATTGTATCATTTAAAGTTTGTGTTTTCTTGTTAATTTTCTGTTTAGTTGATCTATCCATAGGTGTGAGTGTGGTATTAAAGTCTCCCACTATTATTGTGTTATTGTTAATTTCTCATTTCATACTTGTTAGCATTTGTCTTACATACTGCAGTGCTCCCGTGTTGGGTGCATATATATTTATAATTGTTAAATCTTCTTCTTGGATTGATCCTTTGATCATTATGTAGTGTCCTTCTTTGTCTCTTTTCACAGCCTTTGTTTTAAAGTCTATTTTATCTGATATGAGTATTGCTACTCCTGCTTTCTTTTGGTCCCTATTTGCATGGAAAATCTTTTTCCAGCCCTTGACTTTCAGTCTGTATGTGTCCCCTGTTTTGAGGTGGGTCTCTTGTAGACAACTTATGTAGGGGTCTTGTTTTTGTATCCATTCAGCCAGTCTTTGTCTTTTGGTTGGGGGCATTCAACCCATTTACATTTAAGGTAATTATTGATAAGTATGATCCCATTGCCATTTACTTTATTGTTTTGGGTTTGAATTTATACACCGTTTTTGTGTTTCCTGTCTAGAGAATATCCTTTAGTATTTGTTGGAGAGCTGGTTTGGTGGTGCAGAATTCTCTCAGCTTTTGCTTGTCTGAAAAGCTTCTGATTTCTCCTTCATACTTGAATGAGATCCTTGCTGGGTACAATAATCTGGGCTGTAGGTTATTTTCTTTCATCATTTTAAGTATGTCTTGCCATTCCCTCCTGGCTTGAAGAGTTTCTATTGAAAGATCAGCTGTTATCCTTATGGGTATTCCCTTGTGTGTTATTTGTTGTTTTTCCCTTGCTGCTTTTAATATTTGTTCTTTGTGTTTGATCTTTGTTAACTTGATTAATATGTGTCTTGGGGTGTTTCGCCTTGGGTTTTTCTTGTTTGGGACTCTCTGGGTTTCTTGGACTTGGGTGATTATTTCCTTCCCCATTTTAGGGGAGTTTTCAACTATTATCTCCTCAAGTATTTTGTCATAGTCTTTCTTTTTGTCTTCTTCTTCTGGGACCCCTATGATTCGAATGTTGTAGCGTTTAATATTGTCCTGGAAGTCTCTGAGATTGTCCTCATTTCTTTTAATTCGTTTTTCTTTTGTCCTCTCTGATTCATTTATTTCTACCATTCAATCTTCTAATTCACTAATCCTATCTTCTGCCTCTATTTTTCTACTATTTGTTGCCTCCAGAGTGTTTTTAATTTCACTTATTGCATTATTCATTATATATTGACTCTTTTTTATTTCTTCTAAGTCCTTGTTAAACCTTTCTTGCATCTTCTCAATCCTTGTCTCCAGGCTATTTATCTGTGATTCCATTTTAATTTCAAGATTTTGGATCAATTTCACTATCATTATTCAGAATTCTTTATCAGGTAGATTCCCTATCTCTTCCTCTTTTGTTTGGTTTGGTGGGCATTTATCCTGTTCCTTTATCTGCTGGGTATTCCTCTGTCTCTTCATCTTGTTTAAACTGCTGAGTTTGGGGTGTCCTTTCTGTATTCTGGCAGTTTGTGGAGTTCTCTTTATTGTGGTGTTTCCTCACTGTGTGTGGGTTTGTACAGGTGGCTTGTCAGGGTTTCCTGGTTAGGGAAGCTTGTGTCGATGTTCTGGTGGATGGAGCTGTATTTCTTCTCTCTGGAGTGTAATGAAATGTCCAGTAATGAGTTATGAGATGTCTATGGTTTTGGGGTGACTTTGGGCAGCCTGAATCTTGAAGCTCAGGGCTGTGTTCCTTTGTTGCTGGAGAATTTGCTTGGTATGTCTTGCCCTGGAACTTGTTGGCCCTTGTGTGGTGCTTGGTTTCAGTGTGGGTATGGAGGCGTTTGATGAGCTCCTGTCAATTAATGTTCCTTGGAGTCAGGAGTTCCCTGGAGTCAGGGTTTGGACTTAAGCCTCCTATTTCTAGTTATCCGTCTTATTTTTACAGTAGTTTCAAAACTTCTCCTTCTATACAGCGCCATTGATAAAACATCTACATTAAAGATGAAAAGTTTCTCTACTGTGAGGGTCACCTAGAGAGGTTCACAGCGTTACATGGAGAAGAGAAGAGGGAGGAGGGAGTTAGAGGTGACTCAAATGAGATGAGGTGGAATCAATAGTGGAGAGAGTGGGCTAGCCAGTAGTCACTTCCTTATGTGCACTCCACAACTGGACCGCTCAGAGATGTTCACGGAGTTATACAGAGAAGAGAAGAAGGAGGCAGGAGACAGAGGTGGCCAGAAGGATAAAAGGGGAAAATGAAAAGGAGGGAGACAGATCCAGCCAGTAATCAGTTCCCTAAGTGTTCTCCACCATTTAGAACACACAGAAATTCACAGAGTTGGGTAGAGTAGAGAGGGGTTAGGGAGGAGATATAGGCGACCTGGTGGAGAAAACGGAGAGTCCAAAGGGAGAGAGAGCAGTCAAGCCAGTAATCTCGCTCCCTAGTGAAAAATGGGTCCTGAAGATTGGGTTCTTATGGGTACAAAATTGGTAACAAATACATAAAAGCAAAAATTAAAAATCTAGAGTAGAGTTTGGAATTTCAAAAATACGATGTTAATGGAAAGAAGAAGGAAAAGAAAGAGAGAAAAAACGAACAAAGAAAAACAAACAAGGTCGCGAAAATTATAAAGAAACTACAGGTACAAAATTGATAACTAATACCAAAAAGCAAAAATTAAAAATCTAGAGTAGAGTTTGGAATTTCAAAAATATAATGTTAAAAAAAAGAAGAAGAAGAAAAATAAAGAGAGAAAACAAACAAACCAACAAAAACAATGTCGCAAAAATTATAAAGAAAATACAGGTACAAAATTGATATCAAATACCAAAAAGCATAAATTAAAAATCTTGAGTAGAGTTTGGAATTGCAGATATACGATGTTATATAAAAGAAGAAGAGAAAGAAACAGAGGGAAAAAAAAGTCACAGAAATTATAAAAAAACCTATAGGTACAAAATTGATACCATATACCAAAAGGCTAAAATTAAAAATCTAGAGTAGAGTTTGGAATTTCAAAAATACAATGTTAAAGAAAAGAAGAAAAAGAAAAAAAAACAAAACACGGTCAAAAAATTATAAAATATATATATGAAGTTTGCTGAAGAAGGAAAAAAAAATAGGGTCTTTTTTGTTTGTTTTTGCAAAGTAATAGGGTATAAAAGTGAAAATTAAAAGACAATAGAGGACTTAAAATTTTTTTTTTAAATAAAAATAAAAGAAAGATTGATCGTAAAAATAGTAAAAATATATCTAAGTCTTTCTCTGGTTTTGTTGTGAGTATTGTGGGTTCAGTTCATTTTTGGCTAGTTCTGTGGTCCAACTTATATTTCTCAAGATTTATAGGCCCCTTCTTATGTAGTCCATAGCAACCACAGGGTTTTCATCTATGGCCTGTAGCTTCCAAGGCGTTTCCCTCTGTTACAGCTTCTTCTGTTTGCTGGTCTCTTCAGTGTCTGGTTCCCGCCCTGACACAAAGGGGACAGTGGAGGACACTATTTTTTTTTTATTTAGGCTTACTTGTTCAGCCGCGCTGTGGGGAGGGAGGGAGGGATGCTGCAAACAGATAACACTGGCGTGCGCTCGCAGTGCCTCAGCCACACTGGGTCTGCCCCCGCTCACGGCGCGTGTAGCCTCCCTGTCCACACTGCTCGGGCTCTAGGTTGTTCCACTGGGAACAATCAGAGGCAGGCCCTGGGCTGAGCTCCCAGGTCCAAGCCGCTCAGGTTCAGGCACTTGGGTAGTCCTCAGAGGCGCAGACTCGGTTCGGCCTGCGTTTTGTGCTCTTCCCAGGTCCAAGCAGCTCAGGTGATGAGGTGTTTGGTGAGTGCCAATGCTGCGACTTATCGCCTCCCCACCACTCGGTTATCTGGGTGTAAAACTGGCGCACCTTCTCAGGCAGATGTTGACCGTCCAGACCCTCAAGAAGTTTTAGTTAGCAAAGAAGCCTGCTTACAGTTTTATAGATAGTGTCTCTCTGGGGCTGCGATTGCCCCCTTCTGGCTCTGGCTGCCTGTCACCGGAGGGGGAAGGTCTGCAGCCGGCTATCTCTGTTCAGTCCTTTGTTCTGTGTGCAGGCCTGGCAGTGTCTTAGGTTAGGGCTGGCTTTTCACGTGGTAGATATCCCACAGTCTGGTTTGCTAGCCCAAATTATTTTGCTCAGATAGCGCTCTGGACATTCAGGCCAGATTCTTACTCTAAGCGACGCAGCCCGCCCCACGCTTCCCTGCCCAGCCCCCGCTTGCTAATGGCATGTGCAGGCATCTGCGCTGCTTCTCCGCTGGAGGAGTTACCGTAGGGCTCGCAATCTGCGATTTTTAATTGTTTATTTATTTTTTTCTCCCTGTTATGTTGCCCTCTGTGCTTCCAAAGCTCGGCACAGATTCGGCAGTGAGAAGGTTTCCTGGTGTTTGGAAACTTCTCTCTTTTTAAGACTCCCTTCCCTGGACGGAACTCCGTCCCTCCCTCTTTTGTCTCTTTTTTTGTCTTTTATATTTTTTCCTACCTCCTTTCGAAGAGTTGGGTTGCTTTTCTGGGTGCCTGATGTCCTCTGCCAGCATTCAGAAGTTGTTTTGTGGAATTTACTCGACGTTTAAATGCTCTTTTGATGAATTTGTGGGGGAGAAAGTGTTCTCCCCATCTTACTCCTCCGCCATCTTGGCTCCTCCTCTGTAAAGGCATTTTTAAGTCGCCTTTAGGTAATAAATTCTTTAAAATTCAATTTGGCTGAGTTATATTCCACTGTATATATGTACCACAGCTTCTTTATCTATTTAGCTGTCAATGGACATCTAGGCTACTTCCTTGTCCTGGCTATTGTAAATAGTGCTGCAATGAATATTGGGGTACATGTGCCTTTTTGAATTACAGTTTTATACAGAGTGAAGTAAGTCAGAAGGAGAAAAAAAACAAATATATATTAGTGCATATATACGGAATCTAGAAAATGGTACTGGTAGGCCTATTTTCAGGGCAAGAAGAGAGATGCAGACCTAGAAAATGAACTTGTGGACACAGCGGGGAAAGGAAATGGAATAGTTGCGTTGACATATATACACTGCTGCTGCTGCTGCTAAGTCGCTTGTTGTGTCCGACTCTGTGCGACCCCACAGATGGCAACCCACCAGGCTTCCCCGTCGCTGGGGTTCTCCAGGCAAGAACACTGGAGTGGGTTGCCATTTCCTTCTCCAATGCATGAAAGTGAAAAGTGAAAGGGAAGCCACTCAGTCGTGTCTGACTCTCTGCGACTCCATGGACTGCAGCCCACCAGGCTCCTCCGTCCATGGGATTTTTCACACTACCATGTGTGAAATAAAGAGCTAGCGGTTAGCTGCTATATAACAGAGGGAGCTCAGCTGGTGCTCTGTGATGATCTAGAGGGGTGGGATGGGAGGGTTGGTTGGGAGAGAGGTTCAAGAGGGAAGGGATATATGTCTACTTATAGCTGATTTGTATTGTTGTACGACAGACACCAACACAGCATTGCAAAGCAATTATCCTCTAATTTAAAAAAAAATCAATTTTGGCCTTTCATTTCTCCTTTTAATATATAGGGATATGTGCTTTAATTTCAGGAGAGTTTTTGTTCTTTTCTCTTCTGAAATTCTATATAGTTCTTTTGGGTTAAAACCATAACTGGGCTTTAATCGCAAATTTTGAATGCTAATGCTTGACACTGCTGCTGTCACCTGGGCACTGGCATTTTAAAGCCCCTGGTTGAAAAGGATGATGGAATTTATCATAGCACTCGAAGTGGTGTCATTTTAAAATCTCGGTCCCCATGTACAAATTTTGGAAAGAGACCTCTTGCCCTTTATTAATTGCAAAAGCGATGCCAGGGGAAAAGGACTGTCTCCTTTTTGTAGGCCTCCCATCACTCCCCTGTGAAATAGTGACTGAGTGATATTTACCTATGGGCATCCATCTTAAGTGATTAGTGGGAATTAAAGTAATTATTATAAATTAAGGGCTGTATGACTTCTAAAAGGGTAGATATTATGGCGTTTCATTGTCAGGAAGGCAGACACTTAAAGAAATATACACTTATAGACTGTAGCATAGATCTTCCAACATTTCTAGCCAGTTTGCCTTTTATTACTTTACTCTATATGATATGATGAGTGTTGCAATCTTGGTTTTACAGATGTCTACTAAAATTGCAGTATTTTATGGGAAAGAAAAATAATTTTTCATACAGGCTTACATGCAGTTCAATTTACTTAGGTTCTTAATCACTCACCTAGCCTTGGCCTCTTTTCTGAATTGTTCTGCCCTAGTTTACAGCCATTGGACAGTCATTTACTTTGAACAGTAAATCCTAATTCTCTATTAAGTTGTCATATAATTTAGTAAGAATGCTGATCTGTGGTTATCAGGGTCAAAAACAAGCACTTTGTAAATTGGTTTATTGTATATCACCACAGGATCACCAAATTCAATTGTAAAAATTACTAACTTTGAGTGAGCAAAAACAGGTGTGGGATTACAGATGCAATAAACTTGAAATTGATCATCATCTGTGGGTGAATTTGTAGGCAGCAGTTGGTTTGATTTATGCAATATGGGTTACAGAACAAGAGAGATATAAGTCAGCATCTCTGGTCAGTTGACATGTAGAAGGTCACTGGGAACTGGTGAATTACTGTTGGCCTGGATTTGGTGAGCAGTGTTGGAGCAGTATAACTCGATTTTTACCAAGCATGCCCATAGAAATGCCATTCAGGCCGTAGAATTGTAGATGTCTTTGAACATTTGAATATGAAGTTTTTGGAAATGTCTAAGATAACATGGCAAATGAACTGTGAGTAGGCATGAAATTGACAGCTTGTTTATAAATCTTGCTTAAACATCTCTGTTCTCAGTTCAGTTTGGTGGCTGAGTCGTGTTCAACTCTCTGCGACCCCATGGACTGCAGCATGCCAGGCCTCCCTGTCCATCACCAACTCGTGGAGCTTATCAAACTCATGTCCATAGGGTCGGTGATGCCATCCAGCCATCTCATCCTCTGGTGTCCCCTTCTCCTGCCTTCAATCTTTCCCAGCATCAGGGTCTTTTCCAATGAGTCAGTTCTTCACATAAGGTGGCCAAAGTATTTGAGCATCAATTGTTTCAATGAATATTCAGGATTGAATTCATTTAGCAATTATGGGTCTCTCTTATGGGTCCCAAGATAATGTATTTATGAAACACAAGTAGAAAATAAGATTGTATAAATTCTTTTAGATAGCATGGCAAAGATGTCTTAGTCATCTCTAAGTATACTTTCAAGGAGGACATCTTGATACTGAAGAAGAAAACATGCATAATATCAGTTCAACCTATCTAAAGAAGCATCGGCTAATTATGATTTCAAAAGTATGCATTAGTAAGTGAGCTCTTTGCTTTTTTTAATTGCTTCAACATAGTATTGAACTCTGACTTCCAAACTTTTTGCCTACATGTGCTATAAGAAATAACACTGTTCATTACAGCCCATTCTGTATATACTGTATAGAATAGTAGCACAACTTTTTTAATCGGTCTATTTTCTTTCTCTTTTTATTTTTAAATTAAAAAAATGTATTGGACTATAGTTGCTTCACAAGGCTATTTTTCACTGTACAACAAAGTGAATCAGCCATATTTATACATATATCCCTCATTTTTGGATTTCCTTCCCATTTATGTACCACAGAGCATTGGGTAGAGTTCCCTGTGCTATATATAGGTTCTCATTAGTTATTTATATTGGAAGCTTTTATAAGAAACACTCACCCTTAATTCATATGATGAGCTCTGAAATACACTGTTTTCTTTTAAACATGAATTCTTCTGGTCTTGTGCTAAATGAATTCAGGTCCTGTTGTTTGAAAGATATGCAAGCTGGGGTGAAGTGAGAGAAACAGGTGAAACCTTTCCTTGGATGTCCCTGCTTGCTATTGAAACATGAAAGATAGGTGGCACTTCTGCTGCTTGCCTAGAAACTATGTAGGCAAGTTCCAATTAAAGAGTTTCTGTTAGTAATGCTGTGCTTAGAGTCTGGGAGGTGCGTGAATGGTGAGAATTATGTGCTTTTTTAGATCTTATGCCTATCGGTAAGTAGTCGTACTACATAGATGCATCTTTCCATGCTGGACTCTAAGCTTCTTCTTTTTTTTTTGACTCCAAGCTTCTTAAGCACTCTCTTCTTATCCCTTAGCAGCGGGCATAGTACTTAACCTGTTAATTGTATGTTATAAATGGTAACTGAATAAGTGAATGAATGGATGAATGACTGAAAAGAACAGAAGAGTCAAATGCACTCACCATTTGTTACGGCACGTCCCATGTGCTAAACGCTATGATGCTGCTGTTGCTGCTCAGTCGCTTCAGTCGTGTCCGACTTTGTGTGACCCCATAGACGGCAGCCCACCATGCTCCCCTGTCCCTGGGATTCTCCAGGCGAGAATACTGGAGCGTGTTGCCATTTCCTTCTCCAGTGCAGGAAAGTGAAAAGTGAAAGTGAAGTCGCTCAGTCGTGTCCGACTCCTAGCGACCCCATGGACTGTAGCCTACCAGGCTCCTCTGTCCATGGGATTTTCCAGGCAAGAGTAGTGGAGTGGGTTGCCATGGCCTTCTCCAAAAGCTATGCTAGGGCAATGAGTACCACAAAGGTAAATAAGACAGGCTCATAATGACTGGTTTGGGATTTAACAACAGTGGGCATGAGCAGATGACTATGGGATAGTGAACCTTAGCTTTTTATAACAGTACTATAAGGGAACAGCTTCCTTCTCAACTCTGCTATTCCCTGTGTCCTGGAATAGCAGCCACTATCTGGGAATGAAAATTGCAAAATGTGGGTCAGTTACCTTGGTTCACCCTTCCATGACATTATCCCTGCTTGTGACTCATGGTGACTTTTCCTTTAAGCACACAGTTTAGCCAAGGTCCCCATTCCTGAAATAACTACTCTATTTCACCCTTTCTCGCCTCTTTGGGAAATTCTTTACTGTATGTTAGTAGCTAGAGATGGCTGGGGAGAACCAGTTTTCTTTTGAGGCAAATAAGTATTTGGCCATTAGATCCCAATGTGGGTTGTAGAAATGGCAGATTCCATTGGTCTAGGATCATTTTCATTGAATTTGAGGACCTAAGGAATTGAAGTGAAAAGTGAAAGTGTTAGTCCCTTAGTCATGTCCTACTCTGAGACCCCAAGGACTATAGTCCACCAGGCTCCTCTGTCCATGGAATTTTCCAGGCAAAATTACTTGAATGGGTAGCCATTCCCATCTCCAGGGGATCTTCCCGACCCAAGGATTGAACCCAGGTCTCCTACGTTGCAGGTGGATTCTTTACTGTCTGAGCCACCAGGGAAGCTCAAGTAATTGAAAGAAGCCAGTCAACAACACACAGTATTTGTGCTTCATACCATGGTACACCCAGAAGTGACACATTCCAGCCAATGCGAGTGTGCTTAATTTTGCAGGAATTTTGTGAACCTGTTGTTAAGTGCAGTCATTATTTAAAAACCACATTGTATAATAGCCTATTATACAGAGTGAAGTAAGCCAGAAAGAAAAACACCAATACAGTATACTAACACATATATATGGAATTTAGAAAGATGGTAACAATAACCCTGTGTACGAGACAGCAAAAGAGACACTGATGTATAGAACAGTCTTATGGACTCTGTGGGAGAGGGAGAGGGTGGGAAGATTTGGGAGAATGGCATTGAAACATGTAAAATATCATGTATGAGACGAGTTGCCAGTCCAGGTTCGATGCACGATACTGGATGCTTGGGGCTGGTGCACTGGGACGACCCAGAGGGATGGAGTGGGGAGGAAGGAGGGAGGAGGGTTCAGGATGGGGAACACATGTATACCTGTGGCGGATTCATTTTGATATTTGGTAAAACTAATACAATTATGTAAAGTTTAAAAATAAAATAAAATTAAAAAAAGAAAAAAAAAAGAAAACATAAGAAGACAAATTCATTTAAAGGAACAAACTACCAAAAAAAATAAATAATAAAAACCACATTGTTATATGATTGACTAATGTGGGAAAATTTGGGTTTTCAAACACAGCTTGGTACAGGAGATCAAACGGCATCAGAAATCTGCTGTTTTCCTCTTCATAGAGCCTCCACATGGCTCTTGGAGACTCCAAGCTCACATGCTCCCTTCTTAGTCAGTTTGGGCTGCTCTACCAAAGTACTGAGTTGCTTGTCCTGTATCAGTTAATTTAGTTACTTGTATAAAAAGGAGTTTTCATTTTTATTTTTAACTTTGTTATTTGGTATTTAACTCATTTTACGTAGAACTATTTCAAATGTAGGTATAAAAAATACTGAACGCTGTGAAAAAAATCACATTGTATAAATTTACAATTTAATTAATTATATTAAAAATAAGGTAATAAATTCTCAAAACTCATCACTTTCTAATCATTTTATTATTAGTTACATTCTTGATGTCTTTGTATCTGTAAGGAAGAAGTGTTATGTGATGGTGCCTATTCCCAAGTGGAAATTCAGGGGCATCATTTTGATAACTAGAAATCAGTCGTGGTGAGAGTATTTATACCATGGACATTGCCAAACTGTAAATTAGAACTCCCCTTCGAAACCTAGAGTTGCTTGTTAAACTGTTATCAAAAAACACTGGCCCTGTGTATCTCTGATACTGGGATTGATGGGCACTGAGAAGGGGAAAAAAGAATAAGCAATGATTCTCAACATTGTGTATCACCTACATGTATATGTATTTTTGCATATACACAGGGAGAGGTTTATTTTTAAGAACCGGCTCAAGTGATGTGATTGTGGGGCTGGCAGTTCTGAAATCTGTAGGGTAGGCAGGCAGACTGAAAACTCAGAGTTGATGCTTCAGTCTTAAGGCAGAATTTCTTCTTCTCAAGGAAACCTCAATTTTTGCCCATGAGGGCTTTCAATCGATTGGATGAGGCCCACCCACAGTATGGAGAGTAATCTCCTCTACTTAAAATCACACATCTTAACCACATCTACAAAATACCTTCACAGCAACACCTAGATTAATGTTTCATTAAATTACTGAGTACCGTAGCCTAGCCACATTGAGACAAAACTGTAATTTTCTGTGACACTCCTAGACTAGAAGAAATACTATTTTACTTCTTGTTTAAATTCAAATAATTAAAATGCATTTATATCCTAAAGAACTGAGTAGCCATATGAAAATCCAATATGTAGAAAATGTAAGAAAAAAGATAGGTGTACATCAAAGAGTGGACATGAAGGCATGAGGAGTCCAAAACCTTGATTTGGCTTTCTGCTTATCTTGTTCTCAGACACTTACAGATTATAACTGAAGTTTTCCATACTTAGATAACTTTCAGTTTGATTTTGAAGTGCAGAAATAATTAGATCAAGATTTCTTTACTGGACTTCCTTCTTAGAGAACAATCTAGAGACTAAAAAATTAACTTTTGCATGTTGAGATTTTATTATCAGTGTGACTACTTTCTGTACTAATATTTTATATTGAGACTACAACCTGGTGAGTGTAATACACAGAGGAGTAAGAAAGGAAAGGTCCCCTTGGAAGATTTCTGAGTTGATCAGACTGGCTGTGTATCAGAAGGTGCGTCTCTTGGGATAGCATGCTCATTAATTCTCCACTGTCCATCGTTCCCCAATTCAATTTTGGTACCCCTCTCAGTGGGGTACTGCCTTTTGATCATTTCTCACTCTAATGTTTTTCTGATTCTATTAATCCTTCAACAACAAAATACAGGGATATGATTAGAAGAGGCTCAAAAGACTCAAGACACAGCACAATAATTCACCTCTCACCTTTTACTGTGACCTAGATGCCAAAAACTCTCACTGTTATTAAGTACCCTTCCACCCATGGGTTTAGGATCATTAACTATGAAACTCTGATTCATCCATTAGCTTTGAGATTATATTTTATATTTGCTTCTCATTAACTTTTTGTTGAAATGTTGTAGGAAGTTGAGTGGCTGTTTTGTGCTGTATTTTGAATCATGGAATTACCTTGTCATTCAGCTTTGCTGTTGTCCCTGTGAAATTTAACCACAATTTTGTTGAGCTGTTGCCTATGCAGAAGATGAAAACTTGCCAGCAATTCAGTTATTTTCTGAAATCTTTCTATTCTTTGCTCTCTTTAAATACTGGGAAAGGCTATGCTATGTATTCTTGTGTGTGTTTATACCTTTGTCTATCTTCACTTACAAATACTGACAATCATTTGTATTAGGACAGTGCTTTCATTAAATGTTTCAAAGTCTTATATGTATGAATTTAAAAAGATGTAATCATTTTAAGACAAGGAGAAACCCCTTCTATTTAAATCTCATCCATCTATTCAGTTCAGTTCAGTTGCTCAGTCATGTCTGACTCTTTGTGACCCGTGGACTACAGCACTCCAGGCTTCCCTGTCCTTAACCATCTCCTCAGCTTGCTCAAAGTCACGTTCGTAGAGTCGATGATGCTATCCAACCATCTCATCCTCTGTCATACCCTTCTCCTCCTCCTTTCAATTTTCCAAGCATCAGGGTCTTTCCCAGTGAGTCAGTTCTTCGCATCAGGTGGCCAAAGGATTGGAGTTTCAGCTTCAGCATCAGTCCTCCCAATGAATATTCAGGACTGATTTCCTTTAGGGTTGACTGGTTTGATTTTCTTGCAGTCCAAGGGACTCTCAAGAGTCTTCTCCAACACCACAGTTCAGAGCATCAATTGTTCAGCACTCAGTTTTCTTTATAGTTCAACTCTCACATCCCTACATGATTACTGGGAAAACCATAGCCTTGACTAGATGGACCTTTGTTGGCAAAATAATGTCTCTGCTTTTTAATATGCTGTCTAGGTTGGTCACTGGCAACCCACTCCAGTGTTCTTGCCTGGAGAACCCCAGGGACAGGGAGGCCTGGTGGGCTGCCGTCTATGGGGTCGCACAGAGTTGGACATGACTGAAGCGACTTAGCAGCAGGTTGGTCATAGCTTTTCTTCCAAGGAGCAAGCGTCTTTTAATTTCATGGCTGCAATCACCATATGCAATGATTTTGGAGCCCAAGAAAAAAGTCTGTCACTGTTTCCATTGTTTCCCCATCTATTTGCCATGAAGTGATGGGATTGGATGCCATGATCTTTGTTTCTTGAATGTTGAGTGTTAAGCCAACTTTTTCACTCTCCTCTTTCACCTTCATCAAGAGGCTCTTTAGTTCCTCTTTGCTTTGTGCCATAAGGATGGTGTCATCTGCATATGTGAGGTTACTGATATTTCTCCCAGCAATCTTGATTCCAGCTTGTGCTTTATCCAGCTTAACATTTCGCATGAAGTACTGTGCATATAAGTTAAATAAGCAGGGTGACAATATATATGCCCATGAAGAGTATGAAAAGATCAAACTATTGACAAGGTTAATAATTTTTATTATATATCGAGTCAAGGTAAGATGTGAGAAAAAGCAAAGATAGCTTTTCCTACTCCAGCTACTGCGTACTCTCTGAGACCATCCTGATTCAAGCACTGCCTGCTCTCTGTCCCCCAAACTCCTTACTCTTGGCTGATTTTGACCACATTTCTATTCTTTGCCCTCACTTCAGCCCCCTGGATCATCAGCTTTTCTGAAATAACAAATGCAAGGAAATGATAAAGGCCAGAAACATTGGCACAAGATCCAAGAAGATGGGATCTTTACAACTTAAGAGCATTATGTTTGAAATCCTATTTATGCAATTCTTGGAACAGGTTTAAACAACTCACAGGTACCACTCAAAGAATTATTTTTACAGCATGCAGAGTGAAAATTTTATAACTAAGGGAACTGGTAGTCAAAGTCTTTATCAGGAAGTCAAAAACATGAAGAAGGACATGATTGTAGCTTCTTTGAGTGATAAGATCCACTGAAGTAGAACATGAATTTCTCACATCTTGTGTGAAAGTTTAAAATTTTTGATCATGGCACCGAATAACTTTGTGAAAGAAAAGCAGCCCTCAAGACATGAAAGGATCATTTATAATAACCTTTCACACTGAAAAGTGTTTAAGAAGTGCTTATTTGGAGGTCTGGGGAATTTGAATTTAAAGAAATGAACTGGAACATAGATTTGAAAAATACTGCTTTTCTAAATTCTGCCACTTCTGATTAGCTCTTAGAGGAACTTTATAATACTAAAAACAGTCCAGGACTATTAACTCCAATTTAAATTTTCTTAGCTATCAGAAATTCAGCTAAAAGTTCACTTACTCTTAACTTTCCTAAACCTGTTTCCTTCGATTCTTTGCTCCAGTCAACTTACCAGGCACCAGATGAATAAAATGAATGGTTATTTGAGGTGACATATCAAATGATGAGGAGACTCTATCTGGGTACCAGACACAGCTAATTGACTGTGGGGATTCTAATAGTTCAAGGATGAGAGAACTTTGGCAGAGAACACATGCTCTGAAGAGGGCCAAGTCTAAGACAAATATCGCACTCTAATCAAATGGAATTTATAGATTCAGATGTTGACGTGCTCTGCATTGTGAGCTCTTGCCATCGTTGTATTTTTGAGTTTTTTTTTTATTTCCTACCTACTTTCTTTTTTAAAATAATCTTCAGCTTACTTTTATTCTGTTTTTTTTTTTTAATTGGAAAATAATTGCTCTACAATGTTGTGTTGGTTTCTGCCATACAACTATGTGAACCAGTCATAACTATATATATATAGTCCCTCCCTCGTGAGCCTCCCTGCCTCCTACTTGCCTTCTAGGAAGTGTCAGGGTAGTAATTTCCCTCCACACTCCCAAGCTCTGTAAAACCAAGTGTTTGCCTGTCTGTAGGCTGTGAAATGTGACTCATTCAATCATTGCATTTTTGTTGTTTGTTTATTTGGGATGGGCATCCTGAGGTCCCCATGTGTCACCTCCGAGGGCAGTGAGTCTCCGGTCACTGACCCACGGAGGCTGGCGTCTGTGGTTAATGAGATCCTCCTGTCTCCTGCTCTTTCCCACCGTGCCACTCACCAGGTCTATTCCTGGAGGCTTTCAGACGCTGGGCCCTCCCTGGAGGGAGCTCCATCTGGCAAGCGTCACATTTCTGCTGTCATCTCAGCATCTTGGAGTGAAAACGAACTCCTGGCTGGCATTCATGGAAAGACTTTGTAAAGAAAGGGTGACACGTAGTTGAAAGGAGTGTGTAGAAAGAGGAACAGCCCCATCTCTTCTGTCTTGGAAAACAGATGACAGTTTATGGTGTGAGTGTATGTCCCAGAGCCTTTGCTCATCCTCTGTCTTCCGGTGGAACTCCCTTCTTTCACATTTACCATTCCCCTTATTTATTTTAGTTATAATAAAATTCCAGCTTTAATTTCTTCTTTGGGGGTGTGTGTGTTTTAATATTTATTGGAGTATAGTTGGTTTACAATGGTGTGTCCATTCCAGGTGTGAAATGAGCAAAGTGAATCAGTCATACATATACATATATCTGCTCTTTTTAGATTCTCTTCCAATGTAGGTCATTAAAGAGTATTGAGTGGAATTCTCTGTCTTATACAGAGTCATCTATTTTATATATAGTAGTGTGGAGAAGGAAATGGCAACCCACTCCAGTGTTCTTGCCTGGAGAATCCCAGGGACGGGGGAGCCTGGTGGGCTGCCGTCTATGGGGTCGCACAGAGTCGGACACAACTGAAGCGACTTAGCAGCAGTAGCAGCAGCAGCAGTGTGTATATAGCAGCCTCAACCTTCCAGTTTATCTCTACCTCACCTCTTAGCCCTTGGTAACCACTGGTCTTCTATATCTGTAACTCTATTTCGGTTTTATAGATAAGTTCATTTGTACCTTTTTTTTTTTTTTTTAGATTCCACATATAAGCAATATCATGTGATGCTTGTCTTTCTCCGACTTCACTCAGTATGACAATTCTAGGTCCATCCTTTCCACTGCAGATATCATTACTTCATTCTTTTCTATGGCTGAGTAATACCAATATTTATTTTAGAGCTAATGACGATTTCTGTAAAAATTCAGGGACTCGGGAATTCACTAGCATGAACTTCAGAGGCCTAAGAAAACAAGTACATGTGTAAACTGATTGCCTGACCTTGCGTCTAATCTTCCTGGATGTGAACCTATCATCATGATTTGCACAGAGGAGATTTTCAATACATGTTTGATATGTCAAGGCACAGTCATCAAAGTTTCAACCTTACATTTTCTGTCGTTATTGTCTCTTATCCTGACCTTCCAGAACCATCTATTTAATATCTTTATTATTAGTGATCTTGGAGATGCCTAGTGGTGCTCCAGTTGAGCTAAATATTATATCTAGTTATGGAATAGGTAACATATAGAGAACCTAAGGGGATCTGAGAAAGGAAGAGTGGGTGGGAAACTCTAAAAGGACAACAGATTTTTTCACCTTCATAAATTACAACCTGGGAAGAAACCCTGTTAATCTTATTAATAAAAATACTGTAAGTGTCAGGAAGTATGTAAGCTGAGAAAAGTTTCATATTCTTGCTCTTTGGAGAAATTGTGAGAGGTAATTCTTATATCCAGCCAAGTAGCTGTCATGTCTGATTTCAGAAAGTCAGTACTTCAGCTGTTACAGACCTTATGGTCTCTTTCATAACTACTCTGCTCTTCTAACCCTGCTGCTGCTGCTGCTGCTGCTGCTGCGTCGCTTTAGTCGTGTCCGACTCTGTGCGACCCCATAGACGGCAGCCCACCAGGCTTCCCGTCCCTGGGATTCTCCAGGCAAGAACACTGGAGTGGGTTGCCATTTCCTTCTCCAATGCATGAAAGTGAAAAGTGAAAGCGAAGTCACTCAGTCGTGTCCAACTCTAGCGACCCCATGGACTGTAGCCCACAGGCTCCTCCGTCCATGGGATTTTCTAGGCAAAAGTATTGGAGTGGGGTGCCATTGCCTTCTCCACTTCTAACCCTACAGCAGCCATAAACAAGGCATGAATGAGTGGGTGGGACTGTTATCCAATAAAACTTTATTTATGGACAATTAAATTTGGATTTCATAAAGCATCACATAGCACATAATATCATTTAAAAATTTTTTTTAAATATAATTTTTCTTACAGGTCTTATCAATACAGATGGCAGGCTGGATTTGGCTCAGAGGCTATGTTTGAGCCTGTTCTAGGGTCAAAACCAAAACAGATTAACACACTCACTCAAAACAAAATTAGCCAATTGTCCTAAGTCTTCTTGGCCATTCAAAGTCATCAGTTGTTTTCACAGTTATCAGTGGCCTCAGATGAGGGGGAGAGAGGAGCTATTAAGAATTTAATTCCTCTGCAACCTTCTTCTCCAGTGATGTGTTAGGAAGGAAGCAAGGCTTAGTCTCAATTAACTGCGTGTTTCATGACCTCTGGTTCTGTTTGTTTGGGGACATCATAGTGATCTCTTCCTAGGTTCTCTAACAGGCACTTTGCATAAAAGATTCACTCTTCCTGTAGCATGATTCTTCAAGATTCTGGTGATTTCCCCATATCTTCACATTTTCTAATTTATCTATCTCTGTCTTTCCATCTCTTTAGTTTTTTTTTTTTTTTTTTTCCTGCCAGGAACAAAGGAGGAGACATCAGTTACCTTCTTAAGGACACTACAGTTCATTAAAAAAAAATACCACCCTGCTTTGCATTAGTAAGTCAACTTCCTACATATATCTTCATGGCCCTATACACACACACAGACGAAATAGGTTTGGTTTAAATTGACCCCGCTAAGAAGTACCTTTCTCTTTTTATTTATCACCTGAGATAAAATACTGGTTTTCTTGGAGCGATTAGAAATTAGAAGACCACCAATCCATTCTAATTTCATGAATGTAGATCCATAGCGTTTCTTTCACAAATATCCCCAATACAACTATTACCCTCAGGTCATGAAATGTTTATTTTCTTTTGGTCAGTTTTTCACCAGAAGTCCCATGCCTTTTGTTGTAAACTCACTTGTAATGATTCAGAAATAGAATGCAGTCCCAATGTACTACTAAATCCTGAGAAATGGATGTTTCAATTGTGCATATTATAGTAGAAATGGAATAGAGTTTTTTTTTTTCAGTAGTTTATAACAGGTTAGAGAAATGAACATTCTGCAAAGTTGTTAATCTTAAATATCTATTTGATCTGGAAACAGTGTTGTTCTTATCAGTTAGTTTTGATATTTTAAAAAAGAAAATAAGTGATTTGTGGACCATTTGCCACACTTATTCTTTCCCAGTCTCTTCAACTCTAGACCTATGCTTCAGAATGGGATGTGAGTATCAGAAGCACTTGGGGAAAAATTTCAAAATTTTCATGTTCTATCCTGCCTCCTTTTGGAATGTTTTGCCCCTTCAAATCAGAGCCCATCAGGAACAGACCTGTGTCGAATGAGTTATCACTCAATGCAGCAAGAGAGAATACACCATAGAGAACCTCAGGATTTCTCAGTTAGAGGGACTTTGCAGGCATGTGTGCCTAGTTGCTTCAGTTGCACTCGACTCTTTGAGACCCTATGAACTGTAGCCCCCAGGCTGCTCTGTTTATGAGATTCTCCAGGCAAGAATACTAGAGTGGGTTCCATGCCCTCCTCCAGGTGTTCTTCCCAACCCAGGGATCAAACCCACGCCTCTTGTGTCTCCTGCATTGGCAAGCAGGTTCTTTACCACTAATGTCACCTGTTAAAGCCCAAGAGGGACTTTAACAGATTCTTTTATAGGATTTGGATTTTGGTGGATGATGTGGGGGAAGTGCTCAAAGAAGCAGCACTTCACCCTAGATCAGATGTTCTCAGAAAGTGGAGGTAATTCCATAGTAAGGTATCCCAACCAATGTGACCAGCAAGGGGTGTGACTATGGTGAAGATCAATCAATAAAAGGATAAATGTAAAAGTACAGATGCCCATCTTACAGTGAGAGGAGATTTTTTGTACTTTTGGATGGCACAATCACCTTGTTTTTGTCTGTGTTTAGACAAAATTTTTCTGTGGCCTTGCTTTGTCTCATGTCATCATGGTGTCAGAATGATCTTGTCTGAGATGGGTGTTCTGTGAGCTTGTTTACATATAATAGACTATGGTGACCTGGCCGTGAGTGCCAAGCTGGATTCTGAATGTGCAAAGCAGTTTGATTCGTCTTTATGCCTATGTACCCCCTGCCCTCCTTTCTGGTGTAACTTTTTCGTAACATACTGTGAAGCTTTTATTAGAAGATATTTGAAATGTACATAAAAGTAATGATAGTAATATAATAAACACCATGTAAATATCTAGCAACTTATGAAATAAAAGATTACAGATAAAAGTATTTGGGCATTGCTCTCAAATCCTAATTCCTCCTGGGAGGAAACTGTGATCTTGAATTTGATGTTTATCATTCTCAAGTACACTGCATGTTCCTTCCTTTCAAAAAAAGATATTCATAACATTTTATGGTCTCCTTCCCTTTCAGGAATTATATAAGTTCTAACTTTAATGCAGACCTGTGATCCTTTTTTTATTCTGGGGTTGTTTTAAGTAGGCATGAAAGCATCCAACTTCATGAAGAACCATGAGACAGGTGCCCTATACTTGACACGGGGCATAATTTTATATAAGTACTGTTAAACATTATAAATGAATTTTAATCACCACATCAAGTACTCTGTTCATTTGGTTTCTCCATGCCCTATAGTGATTTTAATCACAGGGGCAATTTGTTGGTTTTATTTAGCAAAATGTTGGGTGGATTTTCCTTCTTCCCTCAACTGGCTCTCTTAAACATTTTTGACACTAACAGAGCTGAATCAATTGGAAATTCACATTTTATGCAATAACAGACCATTTTAATTTCATGAAGCAAGCAAGGGTTTGGCTTCCACTTGTGAATAGCACTGAAGAAAGCAATATTGTCAAAAGAAGCAGCCCAGTATATCCAGAGATAAATCTATTGAATTAAACCCAAGACTTTCATTAGCTCTTACTTTACATTTCCCTACGACATAAGCATTAATTAAACCCATTGGCGCCTTTCCCCTTGCAGGAGACATTTCTCTCTGACGAGGAATGTCAACCAAGGGAACGCGTGGCATAGGAGACCTGCCAGTAAAATCACACTTACTTTCACAGGGAGGAAGCCTGATGCATTCTGACGGTTGAATGGGCAGAAACAGAACCCAGTGAGTGATTGCCATCTTTTCTTGCCCCCACCGTCTAACAGTCTATGGTGGTGGGCTGTTTCTTGCCTCACTCGAGGTTTCTAAAGATAAGCACACTTATAACTGTGTTGCATCTCTTGTCACCTGTTGTTACTCGGTACATTTCAAATAAAAGCAGGGACCTTGTGGTCTTCTGAGGTCTTTAACGTACCTCTACTTATGTGATGGGGGCTAGAACTAAATGTCAGGTCTCTTAGTCACTTTGGGTGCCAAGACAGAAATACCATAAACTGCTGCTGCTGCTGCTAAGTCGCTTCAGTCGTGTCCGACTCTGTGTGACCCCATAGACGGCAGCCCACCAGGCTCCCCCATCCCTGGGATTCTCCAGGCAAGAACACTGGAGTGGGTTGCCATTTCCTTCTCCAATGCATGAATGTGAGAAGTGAAAATGAAGTCGCTCAGTCGCGTCTGACTCTTTGGGATCCCATGGACTGCAGCCTACCAGGCTCCTCTGTCCATGGGATTTCCCAGCAAGAGTACTGGAGTGGGTTGCCATTTCCTTCTGGCTGATAAATAGCAAACATTTACTTCTCGTATTTCCAGAGGCTGGATAGTTTAAGATCACATCACTGGTGGATTCAGTGTCTGGTAAGGGTCTACTCCCTGATTCAAGACCCCATCTTTTGGCTCTGTTCCCATGCGACAGAAAGAGCAAGCTTGATCTCTTGGGGGACTCTTCTGTAGGTCTTGAGTGTGGATACCAATTCCATTCATGACCTAAACACTTCCCGAAGGCCCTATCTCCTAACATCGTCGCCCTGGGGCTTAGGATTCAACACATGAATTTATTGGGGAGGGCAGAGACTACCAGACCGTGGGTTTGGGTTCAACTTGAGTCTGGAGTATTTGGAATGGTAGGCACCCCAAGGCCCAGATAAAAGTCCGTGGAGAGGACTGAGGGGCTGGTGAAACAGGAACCCCAGTATTTGAGGGAAATGCCAGAAAAACAAACACCCTGAAGGCCTGATCATTCTGTGCTGACATTCCCTTCCTTCTTACAGGAGAACACTTAAGAATCTGTCCTCAAGAGTACACGTGCTGCACCACGGAAATGGAAGACAAGCTCAGTCAACAGAGCAAACTGGAGTTTGAAAACCTGGTGGAGGAGACCAGCCACTTTGTGCGCACCACGTTCGTGTCCAGGCACAAGAAGTTTGATGGTAGGAGGCAGCTTTTCCTTCTCCTTGTGCTGGGTGTGCTTTTTGAGGCGAGATTCTTGATCCTATACGGAAAACATTTTCTTTAAGTGGAAGCTTTTCTTTCCTTCTTAAACATTTATACCTGTGTCTATTTTTAGGAAAGCCATGAGCACTCTTGACAGTTTGTACAGCTTGGAAAAACCTGAGTTAACAAAGAGCTGTTTGGCATTTGCAGTTTGCCTGTGAGATTTATTTGGAATGATTTTGGCTTACATTTTCATTATTAGAGTGATTCTAAGTCAGCTTTTGTCACACCATAGCTCGTCTTCAGTTTCCATCTAAGGATTTGCCTTGAAGTCATTAAATGTCATTTAAAATTATTTGAAATAGAATGTCACTTTTTAAGAGGACAGACTTGTTTTAAGTGCCAGTTGATGTGAACTTTATTTTAGAATGTACATTTCCTGTAACGTAAGTAACTGCATTTTATATTGTAGTTGAAATTGTCTGGCAGAAGGTTTTGACCCTTCATTGATTTCCTGGTTATAAGCAATTGACTTCATTTCTATATTCTGTTTGTTAAATAAACATTTTGTATTAGAAAGCACAATGAGCAAAAATAAGTATGACTAGGATGCAGTGTTGGATTTTCCCATTGGAGCCTCAGAAAGATTTTCAAAAGCAATCTGACTTTTTCAACTGAATGAATAATGAGAACGATAAAGATAATATTCTTGGGTAGTGAGGTGTTGTCAGTGCTCTGTGAAATGAATGCCCCTTCCTATGGCTCCTTGTAAACCAGACTTTCAAATTGCAGCGACCCTTTCTTGGGTGCCTTGGTCTTAGGAAATTGCCCGACAGAAACAGAACAGCCATTCATTTCCTCCATCCTTTCCAATCAATGCACAACAAAGCTGGTTCAGAAAAATCTTCCTAAGTTTGTGTTTTTTTCTTTTTCTTTCTCTGTAGTAGATAAGATGTTCTTATTGGTGGCTGCTGTAAATTGGATGTGCCAATGTCTCTTAGATTAGTCCTCCAGGTTCTAAAATCAAGATTATGTAACATTTTCTGTGGAAATGAAAGGGATTTATATTGTTGCAAGTATATTTTAGCGTTTTCACGTTCTTCCTCTTTCTCTCACTCTGTGTTCAACTGTATGTGCGGATGTATCTAGAAGTAACTCTTTATTTATCTATGATACTGTGACTATTGTTCCCTTGAGTGCAACTAGCAAGGACTTGGGAGTTGGCCTTGATTTACAGATTATAAATCCAGTGACTTTTAGGAGCCCTGAAGGGGCTCTGTTCTTGAGGAACTATAATGTACAGTATTACTTCAAATTGAAGCAAATTGAGATGTGTTATCCTATGTTACAGAAAGCAGGGGAGGGTGACCTGCTGCTCTGACTTTGACCTGTATCTTTAGAAAACAGCTCTTAGTGCTTTTATAAAGTTGTGCTCCAAAATTAAGTAGGAATAATCCCAGGGCAGCATTCACCTTGTGCTTGCGTGCAAGCTCAGTCACTTTAGTCATGTCCCACTCTTTGCCACCCTATGGACTAGAGCCCACCAGGCAATTCTGTCCGTGGGATTCTCTAGGCAAGACTACTGGAGTAGGTTGCCATGCCCTCCTGCAGACTTCCTGACCCAAGGATCAAACCTGTGTCTCAGGCAGGTTCTTTACCACTGAACCACTGGGGAAGCCCATGTTACATAATATATATTCCTTTAAATAAAAATATTAGACTTAAGGTAGATTTTTGGGGTATTGAATTTTTTTTTTTTTTTTTTATAATGAGTAAAGCTATTCAACAAGACTGAGTCAGGTACTTCCTGTATTCGTCTATCAATGACTTTCAATATCTTTGGATTTATAATTATTAAACTCAGATGTGTTTCTCCTATTAAAGAAACCACTCTCTCTTTCTTGCTTTCTCTCTCTCTGTCTCTCTCTTTACGCGTATGTTCTAAATTGTTCTAATGTATTTAAGGGTCTTATGTCAGTTGGTTTGACAGGACATTGATTTTGCTAAGATTTGATCTGACATGGGGGTGATGAATTCTTTAACTACAGTACATTTCATTGTAGTTGCATTAGGCTAGGATGGGAGAGAAGTTAAGGAAGCTTTCAGCTTTTTTTTTTCCCAAAATATAAATGGGATCTGGTGAGCTTAGTTTCTGAAGAGTTGTCTTAAAAAATTATAAAAATTAGTCACCATTATAATTTCTGCCCTTTGTTTGAGCAATTTCATGAAGGTCATCCATGCAATTGTATGATTTATCTTTTTATCCCACAAAAGTGATCCTGCCAAGTCACCTTTCAGGAATGCGGGTACATTCATGAGGGCAGTTTTCCATTTGTTCCCTTACAGCTTTTTTTTTTTTATATTCCTGGATGAACCTGATGGTGCTTTGAGGGGCTTTATTTTTAGTAGCTTCCTATTCTGAGTCATTTTGCATGATTGCTGGAGTCTCTTGAACCAAAGTGTTCATTTTGCATCTCTGCCTCTGGTCCCACTTTCTCAGAGATCTTGATTTCTCATCTGGATTTTAGGCATCTTTGTTGGTTATGTGTTCTTTATTATATGAAAGAGGACTGTATCATATAAGAAGGTGGCCACTTACCTTCCTATTTTCAATAAGTACAGCAACTATTTAAATTGCACCTAATATATGTGATTCAGTCCAAACTCTATTCAGAGTGGCTAGATTCAATCACAGTTAATCATTAGTCTACAGTCTAGTCATTATGCTAGAAATGTTTTTATTCCATTTAGCTTGTCATTTTGTGGTAGAGGTGACTTTTAAAGAAATTCAGAAACATTTAACAGAACATAACATTACATTTATTGTCATATTCTTTCCCATTTTCTATTAATATCTTTGGTAATATTTAGTAGATACTGTATAAAATTATAAATATTCATTGCCTGGTTGGAAGCTAAACCTGAATGAATATGAATTTCCCCCAATTTCCTTAAAGGGCCCAGCTTTGCTCCCTAGCTCCATTAGCTGAAAATGTATTGTTGTGAAGCAGTGAATAGAAAAAAAGGGTAGCTGTGAGTCAATGAATTGAAAAAGTATATAAAACCAATTGTAGAAATATTTGCTCTTTAGCAGTGAATTTCCTTATAGATGAGTAGATTTTTCCCCCTTTTTTAAACATAGAGTTGAAATATGATGAATGTATATTCAAGTTTATATCCTTGGCACTAGTACTCTTCCAAGTGTCTTACATGGTTTTTATTTGTTTGTTTGTTCTTCCTTTTCTGGCCAAATCTCCACCTCTGCTTGGCGTTACACATCTCTGCAAACCCTTCACCTGTTGGCCAGAACCTGGCCACTGCTGATTCTCAAAGACACAGGGATGCTCTCAGTTTGCTCTGTAGCCAAGCCTAGGTTTCCCAATACACTCCAGTGGTTAAAATTATGGATGAAGGTCCAGCCAGGTACACCTGGAAGAATGATCACAACTCTATTCCCTGACCTATGGCCTTTCTCACTTTTGCCAAGTACCCCAGATAGCCAGAAATACACAAACAAATGGATCATATAAAAATACAGATAAACAGAGTGACATCTTTGTATACCCACTCATTTTCCTAGCATTTTGGTGTTTAGTAACTGCCCGACCTGTCAGATTGGCATCTGTGTCCAAATTCCAGTGGCTGTCTTGCTTCAAATTTGTAAAGATCTAGGAAAATGGAGAGCAACCAAATACTCAGATAATAGGAATGGTAATAGTAGGCAACATCTGGCCTCGTTCCTCGCCCATTACAGACGTTAACCTGTTTACCAGAAGTGAGCTGCAGTGCAGAGACACATAGACTCTCAGTGGCAGAGTCAGCGTCCTGTCCCAGGCTAGCCCTCCTGAGTGCTTGCTCTCAGCCACAACCACCCCATAATCTCTCTCTTGTTTTCTAGTCCCCACATGTGCTGAGATTTCACCATCAGCAGCATCTTTTCCTCTATCTCCCACTGCCAGTTACTCCCAGTAATTGTGGGAAAGAGGTGGAAATATCTTACAGAGAAATATGGGAAGAGATTAAAAAAAAAAATCCTTAAAGAAAGAAAATAAAATTACTCACCTAAATATAGTCCAGCCCCCAAGGAACTTGGAGCCTGGAGAGCGTAAATGACTTGCCAAGTTTCCACCAAGAATGATGAAACCAAGACTGTAACCTGATGCTCTTGACTTACATCAGACTTAGAAATAGTAATGTGATAGCAAGTTGATATTTGGCTGAAATTCTAACTCAGCTTTTATTTGTTTTCAGTGGACACTGGCTAAAAATTACTGATTTTCTTTCAACAAGGAAATTGTGATATTGGTGGGTAAAGAATCTAGCCATATTTTTGGAAAAGGCAGCATCAGTGTTTAATTGAATATTGTCCCTAAATTAAAGGGACATGAGTGTTTTGTGCAAAAAAAAGTTATTAAATCAATGAAGTCATGTTATTTATTCTCCTCACCTCGTGAAGCCCTGGTAGCTTCTATCCTGATGTAAGCACAAGCACCCTATTCTCGAGAGTCATATATGGAATATGGATTATTCAGAAACTGAAAAATTTAGTTGAAGGGATATATTACTTTGGCAGTTTTTTCTTTATATTTATTTGAGCTGGTATTTATTCATCTGAATCTCAATATGAGGTTTTTTGTTTAGTGTGTTCTTGGTCTTATTATTTTACTTTGCTTTTTGGTTTTTATTTATGTATTTTTATGATATACATTTGTCCAGAGATCTTGGCAGCAAGTACATTTTTAAAAGCAAAAGAAAAAGAACAAAAAAAAGTTGAGCAGTAATTTCCATCTTCCCAAAGAACTTATTCCGTGGTAACACCCTCAGAATTCTCATTTTGACTGAATGCCAAAATAATTTATACATGGCGCCATAATATTTTTACACTGCAAATCTGCTTGTGTTTTCTTTTTAAATATCATTTCTCATCTATATGCTGTAGAGATGACAATAATGTAATGATATCTTTAAAATATGGCCTAATTTTCTCACAGAATATACTTATTTGAAAAGGAAAAATCTCTGAGTAGTTTTCCTTATGGTAGCAGAGTCTTCTAAATTTCCTGTCACATGGGTGCTGTGTGTGTGTGTGTGTGTATGTGTGTGTGTGTGTGTGTGTGAGTGAGATTTCAATTTGGAAACATTTATTCAGAACCTATTGTATAAAGACATCTAGCTAAGGGTCTAGGTCTAGTACATGCAAAGATGACTAATAATGACAAAAATATGGTCAGTCCATCACAGAATTTACCTTGTTGGGGGTCTAGACATCCATATAAAGCTAACTCTAAGGGAGCCACAGTTGACTGCCATATTGTGGAAGTCCAGAGAAAACTGGAAGGAGTCAAGTATTTTATTGAGACACTAGAGAAGAAACTCAAAAATACAAGTGAATAGTGCTTGCTATGATAGGGTTTCCCTGGTGACTCAGTGGTAAAGAACCTGCCTGCCAATGCAGAGACATGGGTTTAATCCCTGAGTTGCGAAGATCCCCTGGAGTAGGAACTGGCCACCCACTCCAGTCTTCTTGCCTGGGAAATCCCATGGACAGAGGAACCTGGAGGGCTGCAGTCCACGTGGTCGCAAAGGAGTCAGACACAACTGAGCAACTAAACACGAGAAGACTTTTAGAAGATGGAACACACTGGACCCTGAAAGAATGACTTAAGGTTGTGAAGGTTAAAGAGGTGCCAGGAGGCGGGTGGCAGGAGGATATAGGCATCAATCTTGTTTGCACAGTCCACAAAGTCCTTGGGACATGCCAACATAATTACAATTGATTCCCCTCAACACTGTTAATTTATTGACATTTGGCATACATTCATGATGTAAATAATCTGCAGAAACATTTTTGTTCCAGTATCAGTCTGCTGTTGTTTTGTAACAACCAACCACAGCATTTCAGGGCAGAAGTAAGATGCTTCTCTTTTTCCTTGAATGTGTCTTTGGGTAGCTGGAGTTTGGCTGTTTCAGGCCTTTGCTCAACGAGGCTGCCTCTAAACTGTGGATTTGGTCTGGTCTGTTCCAGATGTATTTTGGAAGTAGATCTCTATCTACATTCTTCTCATGGTGGAGTCTGGAGACTATATTACACACATAGAAGCATGATGCCCCTTAAAGCCTAAATTAGAGTTGACTGGTTGTTGTCTCAGCTCCTGTTGGCCAAAACAGATCTTGTGGTCATTCCCACCATTGATGGTCAGAGAGTGTTTAACCCCGAAGAAGATGGAGGTGAGGAAAGGAGTAAATATTTCTACACCTAACCTACCACAGTCCTGGACTGACTTCTTCTTGCTGTCCCTTAAATAATGTTTTACCTTTCATGTTGACTTGTGATATATGTATTTTTGGCAGGTGGGCAAGGGTGGGGAGGGAGGCAGATTTTTCTAGTAATTCAAGAGCAATAATTATTTTCCAAATAAACCGCAGTTAGTCAAATACACCTGTTACAGACTACCTCCCATATCCTAGCACATTAACAAACACTTAGGACACACACACACCAGTTTCTTGATATTATTCAAGAATACACAGATGTGATATTTCTATTTCTTATGTTACTACCCCCCTTGATTATTGACCAGAATAACACATTAACTGTATCCTGAGGGTTATCGTATTAATCAGCATATGATGTAGTTACCCAAATGCCTCCTTGAACATTGCTGGGCCAGTATATCAGCGATATATGGGCTTCCTTGCTGGCTCAGCAGTAAAGAGTCTACCTGCAATGCAGGAGAGCTAGGAGATGTGGATTCGATCCCTGGGTTGGTAAGATCCTGTAGAGGAGGGCGTGGCAACCCACTCCAGTATTCTAGACTGGAAAATCCCATGGACAGAGGAGCCTGGTGGGCTATAGTCTATGGGGTCGCAAAGAATTGGACATAACTGAAGTGACTGAATACATACGTATCAGTGATATGAATTTCATCTGGATGACACTCCTCTGGAAGTCAGAATGTGCTGAATTGGGTTTTAGAAATTAGAGAAATGGTCTCTCTGGCTTTGGAAAGTAATCTGACAATTTTCCCAAAGGGCAGCCCTTCCAAAAACAAGAATCATCTAATCAGGCGTTGGGTTTTACCGGAATTGGTAAACAGATTTATAAATCGCAAATGCCTTCCTTGTGCGGGGTGTTGGGATAAATGGTCCTTGCATGGTTGAAGACTCTTTCAATGCAGAGCATGAAGAACCCAGATCTTTGTGTAAGTGGAATCTCCCTCCCTCCTTCCTTTCTTCCTTCCTTTCTCTCTCTGTCTCTCTTTCTTCTCTTTGGGCAAATCTTTCAAAACTAAGAAAATACTGCTGATCAGTAGCTTTGTGTCCTTTGTGATAGACTCCCAATCATTTTCTAATTCTTATCCCACTACCACATACCTCAGAGTAACTGAAAACATTAAGCTCCCAGTGTAGTTGTAATATTATCATCTTATTATCACCAATTCCCTTGCATGGTGGCTTTGCTGAGCAGCTGTTTCACAGACAAGCCAGTTCTTTTAAGTATTTCTCTATCAGAGGCTGAGACCAGCCTACCAGAAGGGTTCTTGGTCATGAATGTTAATGAGCAGACAAGTATCTCTTCCCTGACAGTGGCTCTCTAATCCTTTGAGTAAGCATGACTAAATTATAAGAGAAATTTTATTTCAGTTAAATTCATCTGCCACTGGATAGAGAAAACAGGTTTTCTTATTTTAATGAAAATCAAGAAAAATATTTAATGGTGATGTAAATTAGAGTTTGGTGGAAACATTTTGGTCCCCAGACCTGGGAATGCAGTAGCTCAGTGTAGACTGGTTCAGTTGTGTGGTGTGTATAAAGTTGATGGAAACTTCATTATCTCCTGTGAGGTGTGATGTGCAATGGGGAACAGTGTAAGTCCTAACTCTTGAGCTGGAGTTTTATATGAAGACGCTCTTGACCTTTCTCAAGTGGTGTGGAATTGGAATAAAAACTGGGCTTTCTTCATTCACTGAGACGAGATAAGACCTCCCTTTTCCAAGCAAATAACATGATAAATGAATAAGAAAAATGTTTGTATGCTTTTTTAAGATTCAAAAGCAAACTATGCAGGCAAATCTTTATTTCAAATGGAATACCCTGTCCTGATGGAGTCCCTGAGGTAGACACTTAGAAGGAACAAGATGGACATAAAAATTATCATGGTTGAAACTGGTTAGTGAGTCCATGGGTCTTTCTTATAATGTTCTCACTTTTGGGTGATCCCCAATATCCGTAATTAATATTTTTTTAAAGAGAGAACTGACTTAAGCACATGCAGGACTGAAGATTTCCAAACTGTGAATTCATTCCCAATGCAGAACAGTGTTAGTGGATATTGCCGGTCTTATGTCTTGCCAATTCAATGATGGTAAATTTTTACTAGTTTTAAATAGTAAATTCAACATGCCATTTTCAAATTGCAGAGATGAACATAACTTATAGATCTTTTAACTCAGATCACGGTCACTTAGCTTCTGCTTCCACCCAACATTTTATTATTGTGTTGCTAGAACTGGCATCTCTAGTTTATCTGCAAGAACAGGCCTGTGAAAATGAGGCTAAATCCTTAGATGTTCCTATTAAGTGTGATTCAAAATGTCAAACTCTTGGTTAGAAAATGTATGGACACCAAGACAAGCAGATTATTCCAACACAAACTTTGGCAAGATTCAGAAGAAAACATAAGGTGTAGATTATAAATGCATTATAAATAATATTCCTATATCACTAGGTAGTCTTCTAATGATTCTTCGCTGAAGCACAACCATCATGAGCTCTGTGTTTGGCTTTTTAGCAAATCCAAAGGAAAAGACAGCATGTCTAAACAATTAATTCCATGTGATTCCCTTTATTCCATTAAAAAGGGGGAGAATCCTAATCTCACATGCAGAGGTAGATTTAGCTAATAAGCTTGCATGATTCATGACACTCAGAGAAATTGTAGGGAAAAACCACCCATTACAGTTTCAGAATTTTTCATTTATTATTCTTTCAAATGGTTTTTTAATATTCATTAAATAGACAAATATTATTCTTCAGATGATTATATAAAGTAATACGTGATCTTCATACTGTATCCTCCCTACCTAGTGGTTTAATTGAATCCAAACAACTTGAAAATGAAAGACAAACTTTGAAGGAAGATAGCAGGAAATTGGGCCTCCAAGGCTTTTCCATGTTGGAAGAAACTGTACTTCTCCACCTATTTTTTGTATGAAAATCTCTTTGCATATTTTCTGCTTTTGAAAGAACAGTGTGTAGTCACTACAAGTTTTGGTTCTCTTGCTGTCTTATCTCCTTCCCTTCGGTGCTTATGAAGTTGACACCTTATCACTTTCACTTATTTAGTGTTCTTTTAATAGTATTCTTGAAAAAAAAGTATGATCTATTCCCTGTTGAAGTCTAAGCTCATTAAGTATAGAGATTAGGTCTCCTATTTCTATTTTATCTTCCTAGACTTGACTTAATATGGAACATATTTAACAATGCTGCAGTGTTGTTTGACTGTGGCACCAAGCCGCACAGACCCAAGGGCACAGACCAGTCAGATGAATTACTTAAGCTCCTATAATAAATGCGGCAGAAGAAAATAGGAAGCCTTGAATTTTAGTTATCTATTAACTCTGAGGGTCCATAAACCTGGAAGTCATATTTGATTTCAGCAGTATTTATTCCAGTGGATTTAATAGAACTAATTTTAAATTCCCAGAATGAAGGTGATCTTTATTTGGAGTGGAAGGAGAACCTTAGCTCAAAAAGTGGGATGAGTGCACTTAAACACACGTACACACAGAGGTTTATACATGTGAGTAAGGAGGGATTAAGAGACACGAGTCTCTCAAAGGACCAGTTAACACAGAGATTTGTGTGCTCAAACTCTGGAAATTTTTAAAAAATATTTTTAAACATTAAAACATTTTCTTTCTTTATTGGACTGTTTTGATGTTTTCATTAAAAGTCAAATAACCCTATAAGTAAGGATATATTTCTGAGATCTCTATTTGTCTGTCCTTAAGCCCTTGCTACAATGCCTTGATTACTGTCACTTCATAGTAATTTTTAAAGCTGTGTTAGTCCTCTTCCAATTTCAAACAGTGCAGTCTGTAATTCTGTGGTCCCTTTGGGATTTAGAAATCTTCATTTTGTTTAAGCATCTCACATGTCTGGGTCAGCACCCTTTGAGTATCACTGGGTAAGTGGAGTTGAGAGATCAGTTATCAGGATGTCGGGCTGAGGCAGATAAGAATGACAGAAGCTTTTCCATCTTTGCTCTGTCCTGTCAAGGTCATTTAAGGGCTGCCAATAAAAGGTCCACCATATGTAAGGTGGGATTCAAGCATCTATTGACCAAATGGTGTTTTTTCTTTTTTTATACCTTATTCAAGTTTCTCTTTTTTCCTTCTGATTTTAACACTGAATTGCACTCCAGATCTGCAACTCATGTAATGTTTTGCAGGCCAAATTATTCTACAGTTGATTTTTTTTTATATTTGTGAACCACAAATTTTCTGTTTCCTCTTTTATTTTCTAGTTTCTAACAAATACTTATTTTTCTAGTTTCTAACAAATACTTATTTTTTAGACACTTATAGTTTCTAACAAATACTTATAGTTTCTAACAAATACTTATCTTTCACAATCTAGAAAATGCATTTCAATTTTTTTTTCTCTTTTTTTGTGGCTTACAGGATGTTTTCTGAAGCCAAGTATATAATTTATTTTAATAGCATTTTTAAAGTATTATATGCTTTTTATAGAAAACTTGGAGAATTTAACTTAAGGCATTAAAGAAGTTAAAGTTACTTTAAATTTTGGCTCACTTGTGGAAAAAAATCTGATCTCTGAGGACACTGAGGTAAACATATAGTAATACAAATGTTTGATTTCTCATGAGAGTTTATTCAACTAACTTCTAAAAAAATAAAATAAGTTGAAACTCTTATTTCCTATGTTTAATAGTTTATAATATAAAAGGAAAACCAGAACCCAGTCCCTGTAGGAGGGAGGGAGGGATTTCCTGTTTTGGGGGGAATAATATTTCCCTACCCTTTATAGCATTTGGTCAATAAAACGTTGGATCACTTTTATTAATACTATAATTGGGTTGGTGTTCTTTACTGAGAGTGTAATCAGAATTATGTCAACATAGTTCCGAAGATTTGTGGGATATAATAAATTATGATGTATATTAAAGAAAGGGTCAAAGAAGTAAGTAGGATGAATCTTCTTCACAAAGTAATGAGTTAAGGAAAACAATTCCAAGAAAAAAAGAAAATCTATCATTGCTTCCACTCTTCCCCCTTCTATTTGCCATAGTGATGGGACTGGATGCCATGATCTTAGTTTTCCATAAGAATCTCTGACAGTCCCATGGAACCACGTAGGCAAGTATCTAAGTAGCAATAACACAGACTGGTGCCAAGTGTGAAAATACAGATAAAGTAGAAGAAGCGAATGAAATCACTCCATTAAGGACAGACTATAGACAATTCTGAAAAGATCTAATGAAAACTCGCTTGGAAGCTGGGGAGGAGTTGGACATCAGTTTGGAAGGATGTGGAAATGTGAGGGAAGGTGTGGAGGCGGGGAATCTGGCGATACAGGCTTAATTCTGTTGGTGAACAAAGCATGCTTGAATGAAAGAGGAGCTGGACCCATTGGTAAGGTCCTTGTGTATGCTAAAAAAGTGGAAAAATGCTTCTATTCTCTGAAAATCAATGGGTTTTCTTGTTTATTTTCATTTAAATAATTGAGTTGACTGTTGATCTTGAAGTTCTGTCGACCAAAGTTAAAATCCCTGTTGAACAACAACTTACAAAGTTTATACTGTGCGGTTTGTTCTGTTTAATTAATGGCTGACAGCAGGCATGTGGATTAGAGAACAAAATGAATTCAGTTGATTCCTTAGATCCTTCAGTGTTAGGGCCTGTATAATATTTGTAAATGAACAGTCAAATTCCAGGCATCTGTGATTGAGTTTGTTTCACGTGTAGTGCGTGTATGAGAATGCTTTACAAGAGGACTGGTAAAATGTTGGTTCCACCGCAAAGTACAAAGTTTCAACAGTGATGTGTGGGGAATGGTAGGTTAAAGCATACACTGTTCTTCCAGTATCTTACTTTTCAGGTTCCTCATGACAGTGAATGTGTGTTACTGTTGTTTGTTGTAGTTTCCAAGTCACGTTCGACTCTTTGCAACTCCATGGACTGTAGCTCGCCCAATTCCTCTGTCCATGGATTTTCCAGGCAAGAACACTGGAGTGGGTTGCCATCCCTGCCCCCCACCCCAGGACATCTTCCCAACCCCGGGATTGAAACTGTGTCTCCTGCATTGCAGGTGTGTTCTTTACTACTGGGCCACCAGGGCAGCCTAAAAAAATATGAAACACTTCACAAATTTGTGTGTCATCTTTGCTAAGTCACAAAAAATTGTTAAATGGCCCATCTGATTATAAAATGAGCATTACCTTTCATAAGGCCCTTCTGTATACACCATACCTGAGCCTATGAAATGATTTGTCTTGTGGAAATTTTCTCACAATTGTGTCAGATCCCAATTTCAAAAGCTAATTGGTTTTGATTTTCATTTCTCTGATAATGAGTGATGTTGAGCATCTTTTCATGTGTTTGTTAGCCATCTGTATGTCTTCTTTGGAGAAATGTCTATTTAGTTCTTTGGCCCATTTTTTGATTGGGTCATTTATTTTTCTGGAATTGAGCTGTAGGAGTTGCTTGTATATTTTTGAGATTAGTTGTTTGTCAGTTGCTTCATTTGCTATTATTTTCTCCCATTCTGAAGGCTGTCTTTTCACCTTGCTTATAGTTTCCTTTGTTGTGCAGAAGCTTTTAAGTTTAATTAGGTCCCATTTGTTCATCGCAGCACTGTTTATAATAGCCAGGACATGGAAGCAACCTAGATGTCCATCAGCAGATGAATGGATAAGAAAGCAGTGGTACATATACACAATGGAGTATTACTCAGCCATTAAAAAGAATACATTTGAATCAGTTCTAATGAGGTGGATGAAACTGGAGCCTATTATACAGAGTGAAGTAAGCCAGAAAGAAAAACACCAATACAGTATACTAATGCATATATATGGAATTTAGAAAGATGGTAACAATAACCCTGTATATGAGACAGCAAAAGAGACACTGATGTATAGAACAGTCTTTTGGACTCTGTGGGAGAGGGAGAGGGTGGGATGATTTGGGAGAATGGCATTGAAATATGTATAATATCATATATGAAACGAGTCGCCAGTCCAGGTTCAATGCATGATACTGGATGCTTGGGGCTGGTGCACTGGGACGACCCAGAGGGATGGTGTGGGGAGGGAGGGGGGAGGAGGGTTCAGGATGGGGAACACATGTATACCTGTGGCAGATTCATTTTGATATATGGCAAAACCAATACAATATTGTAAAGTTAAATAAAATAAAATTTAAAAAAAGCTAATTGGTATTCGAACTTGTTAAATTTCACATTGTTATATTTCATGAATTGTTACATTTCTGTTTCAAATATCTAACATAAAGTTTCCCCCCAGCAATATTACATGCAAGCATATAGGATAACAACCCTGCAACAAGTATTCCAGTCAGCCACTGTGGTAGACTCATAACTAATGATAATTGCCCTCTTCATGTAACGAGGTAAATTTTCTCAGTAACAATTTAGTATGCAACTGACTTAGTATATAGATCATTGGGGATGGATGAATACAAACATCTCTGTGCACTCAAATCCTTCCCATCATTGAAAACCCCAGAGCCTCAGGAGCTCTGTTAAGAAGTCTACATTATGTAAAGATATGTATATTTACTTATTGCCCATTTATATAGTGCTTATTAAGTTACTATTGGTTTTCCAGAGCTGCTTTTTAGCACCCTTAAATCCTCACTGAAAATGTGTAATTTTTAAAGGCAACAGAAATCTCCGTTGGTTCACATTATTAGAAATGGACTGATCCACAATAGCGTGGTGTGCTCTTGGCTGGTTGCCAGTGGTGAATGAAGGCTGCATCACTGGATGACTAATGGTATCTCTTATCCCCAGGTTCACTCACTGTGGTTAATATTGAACCAAGTCTACTTGTGTAGAGTTTTTTAAAGAGGCCAAGACATTAAGATTCCTTAGCGCAAACATCACCCGTGCATCACCTGCACAGCTAAATGGATTTCTTGCCAATGAGTAATGCTGTTCCTTCACTACACAGTCGACACAGAAAATGCCAGGACTTGATTCAGGGAATGCAGCCCTCTTCTGACTAAGGTTCTTCATTAAGGACCCTTTGATGAATCCATTTCTGCTCTGTTCCATTCCTCATTTGAAGGAAACACGTTCTAAAGATCATCAGTTTTAGGCAAAGTTAAAGACAAGAGTTTTTTTGTAAAAAAAAAAAAGAGATCAACAATATGTTTTTCTTCTTTATGAGAATTTTGTTCAATAGCATAGCACAATGATTTCATGGGAGCTTAATAAAAGCTACCTAGATAACAGAGCAGAAAGTTAGCTGTGTTTTTTTGCTAATGTAAAACCCTAAGTGTGGTTTTATTCTCTTCTCTCATTGCCCATTAGCTTCCTGTTAAATCAGCTTTCTTAGTATTTGAACAATAATTAAGGGACGGATCATTGTTGTCAAATATCTTAACCTTACAGACAATGTCTCTTTAATATAAATAATATATTGAAAGAAATAAAGCATCAGTGGCCTTTAGAAAGGCTAATTAGCTTGAGCAGTGGTGACTAATAATGTTTTTTTTCCCCCACAATTTTTTTTGACCTCTAAACAAACTTGAGCACACAGAATAAACTATCGGGCTAGATATTCAATGATCCAAATTAAGAAGACCTTTCTTTTTACTCAGTGATCAGATACTAAATTTAAAGAATATAATTAATTTCTCCCATTGGAATACTAGGGTCTGAGGAATAGAGGATATTTTTTCAAAGTACTAAGAGTAAAGAAAAATGTGTTCACACATTTATATCAATAATTGCATATTATATTGTATCCAGTAACCCATTGTGTGTTTTTTCAACTGTAATGCTTATGTCCCAGTATTGTTTTCTTTTCCATTTCCTCCAGGAAATAAAAGTTAACTGGATCCTGAGTTACATTTTGTGTGTTACATTAGCTAACAGAACTGGTATTGGGAAATGGGGCCAAATGTACAAGAGCTGAAAGGTTTTCTTTTTGAGTATTTGTTTGCAAAACAAGCCCAGGATAATGGAGTATCATTTGTGGGAAGCTGAGCCATGCTGGGTGCTCATTAGATAACTTAGAAAGACTCTTGTTTGCACCCCACCTTGCAGATAGTTGCATGTGTTTCAATTAAAATCTCCATTTACTTCCAGCTGGTAATGTTAGCATCCATTCCACCGACAGAGAGTAAAGGTCGCAACCTCCTGCCTGAACAGATATTTAAAGAAAACCTGCCATTTAGTAGGGACCTGTGAGCCACCCAGAGCAAACTTGGGGAGCAGATTCTGGAGGGTCAGATTGCAGGGGGGCTTTTTCCTTATTTACCGAGGCAGCTTTGGTATCTGCTGGTCAAGATGCTACAGCCGCTGTTGCTTTGTGGCTTGGGATCCAGCAGCAGCTGTCGTTCTTTGCTAGAGCGTGCTGCTGACATTCCAAATTTAATAGTCTGAGACCTTAGTCGTTGGAAGCTACGCTGAAAGTTAATTTGCTGAATCCAAGTTTATTTTCCTACCTAAACCACCATTTGTGATAGAGCCTTTCCCCCACAATGCACAGTAAGGTGAGGAAAGGAATTCTTTGCTGTCCTTAGCAGGCTGAAGGGCAAGAGAACGCAGTGATTCCTGAGCAGAGCAGAAGCCGGGTGTCCTTGTGACTTGGCTGTGTTCTGGCTGTCAGATATCTGACCCCATGCCCTGCCGCTTTCTACCTTCATAGCAGTAGGCAACCTGATGGAACTTACTAGTTTCTCCATCTCAAACAATTAGGACAATAATTTCTACCTGATGGAGTGTTACAATGAGAAAGCAAACATAAAGCACCTTTGCTAATGCCTGCTCCATAGTTATAGTTTACTCTTTTTTTGAAATTAAATTTTATTAGAGTACAGTAGCTTTACAATTTTGTGTTCATTTCTGCTGTGCAGCAAAGTGAATCAGCTATATATATATATATATATCCTCTCTTATTTGGATTTCCTTTCCATTTAGGCCACCACAGAGCATTGAATAGAGTTCCCTATGCTGTAGAGTAGGAATCCATTAGTTATCTGTTTTATACACAGTGTCAATAGTGTATATTATATAGTATCAATAGTACATATTTTTTGTTCATGAGCCACATAACCTTTATGAGGTTTTTCTGATAAATGAAAAGCTCTACATTCCCTTGCTTCTTTTTTGAGCCAAAATTAATGTTCTTGCTCAATAAATATGAACATTCCCATACATTCAACTAATTATAGCTGATATTTATTCGGTTATATCTTGTGCCTTGGCACACCACATTTTCCATCTCATATAGCCTTCACAGGAACTTCCCTGGTCGCTTAGACAGTAAATGTGTCTGCCTACAATGTGGGAGACCTGGGTTCGATCCCTGGATCTGGAAGATCCCCTGGAGTGGGAAATGGCAACCCATTCCAGTACTCTTGCCTTAAAAATCCCATGGACAGAGAAACCTGGTAGGGGACACAAGTCGGACACAACTGAGCGACTTCACTTTCACAACAATCTAGCCTTCACAACAATCTAACAAGGTAGGTGATATTACTATTATTCCTATTTTCTAGCTGTATAAGTTCTTGCCTAGAGACTTAAATAATTTGCGTGAGTTTGCATAGCTTGTAAGAGTCAAGAGCTGGGATTAAATCCAGCCCAAACCCTTTACCAAGCCATAGTTTCTCCCAGAAGGAAAGCAAATCAAATTACCTTGAAATGAAGTATTTGAACTCTGTTTCTAAAGTGAAAGTTTATATATGAGTAATGGGAAGTTAAGGCAACCCTGCTATTGCTTTATAGCTTTTTCCATTCCCTGGACTCTAGATAGTTGGTAGATGGATTCATTTTATTCTATTCTATTTTATATTCTATTTTATTATATTTTCAGTGGCAATCATTATTTCATGACTAATGCTTTGACATTCTTTTTTTCAAAATTATTTATTTTTTATTCAGTTAGTTGTTATTGAGTTAGTTGTTCTATTTAGTTGTTAGTTTAGTTATTATTTAGTTGTTTTGTATGGTTACTTTACACTGCTATACAGCAAGCTTATTAGCCATACATACACTATCCCCCTTTTCTGGATTTCCTTCCCATTTAGGTCACCAGAGAGCATCGAGAGGGGTTCCCTGTGCTATACAGTAGGTTCTCATTAGTTATCTATTTTATGCGTAGGTATTACTATGTGTATATACGTCAATGTCAATAGTATATCCATGTCAATTCTCACCTCCCAGTTAATTCCCCCACCCTTCCCTCTTGGTATGCAGACATTTGTTCTCTATGCTTGTGTCTCTATTTCTGCTTTGCAAATAAGATTATCTTTACCACTTTTCTAGATTCCACATATATGCATTAATATATAATATTTGTTTTTCTTTCTGACTTACTTCACTCTGTATAACAGTATCTAGGTTTATCCACATCTCTCCAAAGGACATAAGTTCATTCCTTTGTATAGTAGAATAATATTGAATTTTATATATATATATATATATATACACACACACACACACACACACACACACACATACCACATCTTATTTATCTATTCCCCTAATGATGGACATTTAGGTTGCCTCCTTACCCTAGCTATTGTAAATCTATGCTTTGGTATTCTCACTTGGACATATCTGGGTATGATTCAGTTAACTATAAAAAGGCATGGAAGGTTTAAACTTGACATGTCTATACCAAGATGGACTTAGTTGTAGGTGCTGCCAGTACAGCGTGGCAGGAGCATAGAGAGAAACAGTCTTTAGAAAGTATAATTACCAGCAACAGTTTGGCCAAGTAATCTACCTTTCTGCAAAGTTACCAGGATTCTCTATAGACAGAAGAGTGCCATCACTGGGGATTTAGGCACAAGTAATATGTCGAGCCATGCAGAGACCCAGTTGACCCTTGGGAAATGCCAGTCCTGGGCATAGTGACAGGATCCCTGTTTAAGAGCTTATGTCTAAAGCTTGGCCTATGAGAAACACTACAGAGATTGAATCTCAGACCCAATAAACAAGACCCATTTTCAACCAGAACTGGTGCCTCAAATTCTAATCCAAATAGTAGCAAGTATGTCATTAGATCTAGAAATTCTTGTGTCCTTCATTGCTAATGTCAAGGGCTCCTGTGTCTACAGATGGGAGGCTGAGAACCAAAGAGAGACCAATTCTGCTAGCAGAAAAGGGCACGTGTTGCTTATTCCGAGGAAATCATTGACACTCCAACAGCATGAAGTTGCAAGAGTTATATTGAATTGTATGAAACATTAAAGACAAGATTTTTTAAATGCAAAATTGTGTTATATATTTCCTACTTTAGCCCATGAAAGAAATCATATAGTTTGTGATAATGTCACTGTTTTAATGTAAGGGTTAAAATATAGCAGTTCTCTCTCTTCCAAGAAGGGTATGTGCCAAGATGCCCAGTATATGCTTGAAACTGGAGATAGTACCAAATCCTGTGTATATTGGTTCTTTATATATATATATATATATATATATATATATATATATATATATATATACACACACACACACACACATATCCTTATGATAAAGTTTGTAAATTAGGAACAGTAAGAGAATATCCAAATTGCCAGTATCACTACTCTTGCACGTTAGAGTTATTATTAAGTAAAATAAGCTTCCTTGAATACAAGGACTTGTAAAACTATGGCAGCTAGGTGGCTTCTAAGAGACTAGTGGGTGTGATTCTGATGGATAAAAGGATGAATCATGTTGCAGGCTGAACAGTGAAAGATTTCATCAGATGACTTTGAATGACATGCAAATTAAAGCTTATGAATTATTTCTGGAATTTTCCACTTAATGTTTTTGGACCTCAAATAGCTGAAACTAAGAAAAGCAAAACCATGGATAAGGGGGGACTACTGTAGTTAAAGTTTCTAAAGATTCTGTAAAACCTAAAAATATGTACTTAAAAAAATGTATTCTTGATTTCACTAATATTTCTTTTTTTTTTATTCATAGTTAGCAGTTGTGTAAACTTCCAACAGACTCAAAGAAGTGAATGACTGTTTATACACACACAGACATACATATAGTATATTTGGTCATATATAATAGTAACTCATAACTTGTGATGGTGTTTTGTTTGGGGAATGAAACCAACCTCTAGGAGCAAGACTGAGAAAAAGATGTATCAGTGTATATCCTTTATACCTGTTGAAAGCTGATTTTATATATATATAATTATATATATAGTTTATATATATATAAATTATATATGTATGTATAAAATAATTTTATATATTATATATAGTTTTATATATAATATATATAATTTATATATATGATTTTATATAGTTTATATATAAAATTTATATATATGATTTTATATATATTTAAAATAATGCTTGATTATATATATATGTGTGTGTGTATATACATATGTGTGTGTATATATATATATATGGATTCTGTGTATGTACTCAGTTGCTCCATCATGTCCAACTCTTTTCCACCCCATGGACAGTAACCCACCAGTCTCCTCTTTCCATGGGATTGTCCAGTCAAGAATTCTGAAGTGGGTTTCCATTTCCTCCTCCAGGGGAGCTTCCCAACCCAGGGATTGAACCCCTGTCTCCAAGTCTCCTGTGTCGCAGATGGATTCTTTACCACTGAGCTGCAGGGGAAGCTGTACATATAGGGTTTACCTACCCCAAAAATATATGTTTAAGAACAAACAAATGCAGCTATTAAGGAGAATCATTAATCTTCAAATTCACTACTTAACAAGATGTGGAAATTAGCTTGTGAAAGCCTTTTGTTTTTCTACTCTCCACTCTCATTTCAAAGTAACCACGTTTATGTCAAAGTCAATGATGAAAACACTTTTAAGTTCAGTGAAACATGTTTTTTTTTCCTCCTCTGAAGAGCACTTTTTACCTCTAAGAAGTGAATGACTTTGACATTTGGATATTGTACTGTTTCTTTTTTAAGCATGTTTTGTCATATGAATTAATTCCAGGAAAAGGCCAATTCATTGTTTAAAGATTTTGCATAACCAAATAAGGTGTTAACTAGGAGTTGTGTCTTGGGAACTGCCCATCACGCCACACCCCTTATTAATACCCTAAGTCTATTCATTAACCCTGTACTGTTGCTTTTAATATTTAAAAAATTTTTACCCTTTCCTGTGTTATTTTCTACCTTTTCCTATGCTATTCCTAAACTGAAATTAAATAAAATCAAGAAAGACAAATCTTACATCAGGATATAGCATTTGCATCATAAAGTAGCATTTTTATCAGTTGATTTTCCTTCTTCAACTTTGTCAACATGTTGGTGTCATTGTCATTCTCCTGCATGTCCCTTTCCTCATCAGTTCAGTTCAGTTCAGTCTCTCAGTCGTGTCCGACTCTTTGTGACCCCATAAATCGCAGCACGCCAGGCCTCCCTGTCCATCACCAACTCCTGGAGTTCACTCAGACTCACGTCCATCAAGTCAGTGATGCCATCCAGCCACCTCATCCTCTGTCGTCCCCTTCTCCTCGTGCCTCCAATCCCTCCCAGCATCGGAGTCTTTTCCAATGAGTCAACTCTTCTCATGAGGTGGCCAAAGTACTGGATTTTCAGCTTTAGCATCATCCCTTCCAAAGAAATCCCAGGCTGATCTCCTTCAGAATGGACTGGTTGGATCTCCTTGCAGTCCAAGGGACTCTCAAGAGTCTTTTCCAACACCACAGTTCAAAAGCATCCATTCTTTGGTGCTCAGCCTTCTTCACAGTTCAACTCTCACATCCATACATGACCACAGGAAAAACCATAGTCTTGGCTAGATGGACCTTTGTTGGCAAAGTAATGTCTCTGCTTTTGAATATGCTATCTAGGTTGGTCATATGTCCCCAGTCTCATAGACCATGTGCATAACTCCAACACCATTATATTCCTAGATCTATGTCTCCGTGTCTCCATTCCTCTTTCTGTCGTCAAAGGGAAAGAGCAACACTGAATGTAACATTGTGCAATTTAAGACCTCAGTTATGTACCTGCTCCAGTCTGGCTGGTACTGGTCCCTCTGCAGTTTTGGAGATGCAAAGCTTGTAGGGAAAACCCTGAAGGAATTAAAATGGGTACTGGTTCATTGTTTATATGGGAGCATTTTAACAAGAACTCCCTCAGGGATAAAGAAATATATATCCTTTGAATTAACAAATTAAGCTTCTCATTTAGCTCTTTGCCTTTTCTAATAATTGAGAGTATGTTGAGCTGGCCTTTGTTAGGAAGTGTGTGATTTCTTGATTTTTAAGGACATCATTACTCTAATGGTCTTTGAAAAGTCTATTGAGGTTTTCTTTGATCTGGGGACTCTGAGAACCTTTATAGGTGTAGGATCATTAAAAACACATCTGGTCAGTGCAGTTGCTTCAAAGATTTAGAAGAGAAGAGGAAAAAATTGTGAGGTTGAATCACCTCCAAAAAATAGATAGCTTCATGGCTGACTTAGGAGCAGAGCCGACAGTAAGCAGCCATCCTATCAGACATAAGGCAGTGCTGTCTGCATTTAAGGGATCAGAGAGATGGAGAAGTAGAGATATGCTGTAGAATTTTTATTTCTCCTTGAAATAAATGAACTGTGTTATAAGGCACTGATTGCCGCAAAGGTGGTTACTGCCTGAATATTATTCAATAACTTATGTAAGATATGTTAAGTCTTATTTTCTCAAAGTTAAGTCCTCAAATCTTATCTTAATTAAATGTGCTGTATATTGTCAATATGCCTTATAGAAACTTAGCAAATGAGTTTCATCTCTGTTAAAAGTGATGATGTTCAACTGGTGCGTTTCTTGGATGTATTTATTAAATCATCCCATTTGTGGAACACCCCTCTTTCATATCAGAGATACACGTTTAAGATGACACTAACCAAATTAATAACTTAGTTGTCACAGTGAAAATAGTCTTGTTAACAAATAATTACAATAAACATGCCACCTGCACTATAGTAGACATATAAACAGTATTCTGGAAGCAAAGAAGATGACATGGCCACCTTTATTGGTGGAGTCAAAAGAGTTCTTAGCAGAGCTGATGGACTCTATTCAGTTTTAGCAGAACAGAAATTTATTGCATGAAGGAGCAAACGGTTATTCTAACCGGAGGAAAGGGGAGAAAATATGCAATATTTGAAAATATATTTGACCCGTATGACTTTTTGTGAGAAATAAAATAATCTCATTAGACTGTTGGTCTATTGGAGAATAAAATAGAAAATATTGAACTGTTTTAACCCTGAAATTTCTTCCAGGTCTGAGCAGTTCACGATTCTACATGATTCTATTGTATCATTAATGTTGGAGTTCAGTTTTCATCTAAAAATGGATAATCTGATTCATTTTCTCCAAGAACATATGTAGGAGCGCTTCAGCCTTCATCACTTGGTTACTTTGAAGGAAGATTGTGGGGTCTGATCATTGCAATTCTGTTTTCCTTTAATATTGTTGTGACATGTATAGAATAATTGGACTGGAAAATTCTTGAGAAATTACTTTATCCAAGGCATGAATTTCTTACTCTTTTTTTAGAATAGAGATTTATATTCCAGCAAATTTCTTTTGAGGTGAACTTGAAATACCAGTTAAATCATACCCTATTTGTTATCAGAAAGAAAAAAACCTGTAATTTTAGATTGGTCAAGTTATTTTATTTTAGAAGCACAAGAATTAGGCTATTTAGATGTAATTTAAGTCATTCTATAAAACTTGGTGGTTCACCTTGCTTAGAGACTCACTCTGGTCCAATATTCCAAGACCCACTGTTTGTTTAACAGTCAATAAAAGATGACCCCAAAACAGACATAGCTCATAGGGATCCCCCGCAAGGAGCTAAGTATACTGATAAAGAAATCAGTAAGGGAAACAAATGGCTCCATAGTGCTATTCATATTAATATCTGGAATGTTTTAGTTCATCAATAGTAGAACAGACATTAGAAACTTCCTATGAGCAAAAGGAAAATAAATGAGAAGACAGTACCATATGAAGACATCTTTCAGGACTTCATCTTCTAAACTCTGAAAGAATTTAGAGCTTCCTTCCAAAGAGGTAGTAGTTGCTTATGCTTATTGCTGTGCACATTTTTCATTTCACTTTTAGAAGTACTCTTTGTGCTTTTTTGTAATCATTTTATTAATATGAATCTTATTAACTAGGAAAACATAATATCTTTCTTTTTAAGAGTTGAGTTTGGGCATGAGTTTGACCCAACAAAGACTTTTGTGCTCGATAGTAATAAAATCAGTGAAAGTGAGTGAAGTCGCTCAGTCGCGTCTGACTCTCTGCGACCCCATGGACTGTAGCCCAGCAGGCTCCTCCGTCCATGGGATTTTCCAGACAAGAATGCTGGAGTGGGTTGCCATTTCCTTCTCCAGGGGATCTTCCCAACCCAGGGAACGAACCCAAGTCTCCCGCATTGCAGGTAGAGGCTTTAACCTCTGAGCCACCACAGAATCCCAATTAAAATTAACTAGTGAACAAATCTCTGCCATTGAGATGTTGATGGTGGGGTTGAAGGAAAGGGAAGGGAAGAATCCATGAGACTCTATGTTCCACACAAATGCAATGAGATATAAAGTAGGGAAAGATTAGAAAGAAGACAGTTACTTAAGGCTGGAGCCATAGAAGCCAAAGCAATCAATAAAATAGAGGTATCTGCTGCTAACCCATAAACAACCTTACAGCAAATCTCTACAACTTAATGTAACCTGAGGGTGCCTCCATCTTTCTTTCTAAAGAGGATCATTCATTTATGTTCAATAATATACTACTTTTGTTAAAAAATATTGATTTTATTGTTATTTCTAAAAACAAATATTTCTACTCCTTCATTAACTGATTACTCTCACCTTTGGGCAGAAATTGGCTTTCACATATGTTTCTGTCTTTTCTTTTTAAATTTGAATTCCAGGAATTTTTTGAGAAAGAACAATTAAGCTGATATCTGTTTATCCCAGACTAGTTTTCAAGGTAACTGCTGGATTTGAAATTTGACAGGATAAAGAAAAGACCTCATGCCAGGTCTGTGTCTAATCCTGATGTGTATTTATAGAGCATACTTTAGTGTCTGAGGAGAGCCTCAGGTCAGACTTTTTCCTAAGATCCCAAAGTTAGTTTTGTTTTATATATTTTTGATACCTTCATTTACACACAATGGATTTGGAATCTACCCTGATTGTAGATGTGAAAGTTATAATATGACTTTCTATTGTTAAAGATAAATAAGATTGTAATTAAGTGTAGGATCATTAATGATATAGAATATTTCTCAACATTAACAAAGAAGGTTAAGGCAATAGAGTAAAAAGAGCATCCATTTTCATTCATAAATCATTTAGCTCAAGCACTTATTTGGCTTGAGGCTTTAAGAAGTCATTTCACTTATCTGAGCTTTAATTTTCACATTTGATATATGGGGTTAATTATAATACAAATAAATTAGTTCATATTTATGACATTAAATAGAGTTTCTTCAGCCTTTACCTTTCTTTAATTAAGCATTCAAAAGTAATGGGATGGAAATTAAAGGAAAAAGACAGAAACCCTCATTCGCTATAATCTCTGCTACTTGAATGGAGAGCAAGAGTTGGAAATGACCAGCAGCTACTGAATATCACGATGGTGTGATCACTCACCTAGAGCCAGATATCCTAGAATATGAAGTCAAGTGAGCCTTAGGAAGTGTCACTACGAACAAAGCTAGTGGAGGTGATGGAATTCCAGGTGAGCTATTTCAAATCCTAAAAGATGATGATGTGAAAGTGCTGCACTCAATATGCCAGCAAATTTGGAAAACTCAGCAGTGGCCACAGGACTGGAAAAGGTCAATTTTCATCCCAATCCCAAAGAAAGGCAATGCCAAAGAATGCTCAAACTACCGCACAATTGCACTCATCTCACATGCTGGTAAAGTAATGCTCAAAATTCTCCAGCCAGGCTTCAGCAATATGTGAATCATGAACTTCCAGATGTTCAAGCTGGTTTTAAAAAAGGCAGAGGAACCAGAGATCAAATTGCCAACATCCGCTGGATCATGGAAAAAGCAAGAGAGTTCCAGAAAAACATCTATTTCTGCTTTATTGACTATGCCAAAGCCTTTGACTGTGTGGATCACAATAAACTGTGGAAAATTCTGAAAGAGATGGGAATACCAGACCACCTGACCTGCCACTTGAGAAACCTATATGCACATCAGGAAGCAACAGGTAGAACTGGACATGGAATAGCAGACTGGTTCCAAATAGGGAAAGGAGTACTTCAAGGCTGTATATTGTCATCCTGCTTATTTAACTTATCATGAGAAATGCTGGGCTGGATGAAGCACAAGCTGGAATCAAGATTGCTGGGAGAAATAGCAATAACCTTAGATATGCAGATGACACCACCCTTATGGCAGAAAGCAAAGAAAAAAGCCTCTTGATAAAAATGAAAGAGGAGAGTGAAAAAGTTGGCTTAAAGCTCAGCATTCAGAAAACTAAGATCATGGCATCCAGTCCCATCACTTCATGGCAAATAGATGGAGAGACAGTGGAAACAGTGGCTGACTTTATTTTTCTGGGCTCCAAAATCACTGGAGATGGTGATTGCAGCCATGAAATTAAAAGACGCTTACTCCTTGGAAGGAAAGTTATGACCAACCTAGATAGCATATTGAAAAGCAGAGACATTACTTTGCCAACAAAGGTCCATCTAGTCAAGGCTATGGTTTTTCCAGTAGTCATGTATGGATGAGAGAGTTAAACTATAAAGGAAGCTGAGGGCCAAAGAATTGATGTTTTTGAACTGTGGTGTTGGGGAAGACTCTTGAGAGTCCCTTGGACTGCAAGGAGATCCAACCAGTCCATCCTAAAGGAGATCAGTCCAGAATATTCATTGGAAGGACTGATGCTGAAGCTGAAATTCCAATACTTTGGCCACCTGATGTGAAGGGCTGACTCATTTGAAAAGACCCTGATGCTGGGATGGCTTGAGGGCAGGAGGAGAAGGGGATGAAAGAGGATGAGATGGTTGGATGGCATCACTGACTCAATGGACATGAGTTTAGGTAAACTCCGCGACTTGGTGATGGACCGTGAGGCGTGGTGTGCTGTGGTTCATGGGGTCGCAAAGAATCAGACACGACTGAGCAACTGAACTGAATTGAACTGAACATTAAAAGAGATGGGAATACCAGACCACCTTACCTGCCTTCCAAGAAGCCTGTATGCAGATCAAGAAGGACTATTAGGATTGGACCTGGAACAACGGACTGGTTCAAAATTGGGAAAGAAGTATATCAAGACTATATTGCCACCCTGCCTATTTATCTTATATGCAGAGTATATCATGCAAAATGCATGCTGAATAAAGCTCAAGCTGGGATCAAGATTTGCCAGGAGAAATATCAGTAACCTCACATATGCGAATGACACCAACCTAATGGCAGAACCTGAAGAGGAACTAAAGAGCCTCTTGATGAAAGTGAAAGAGAGAGTGAAAAAGCTGGCTTAGAACTTAACAGTCAAAAAACTAAGACCATGGCATCTAGTCCCATCACTTCATGGGAAATAGACGGGGAAAAAATGGAAACAGTGAGAGACTCTAGTTTCTTGGGCTCCAAAATCATTGCAGATGGTGACTGCAGCCATGAAATTAAAAGGTGCTTGCTCCTTGGAAGGAATGATATGAGAAACCTAGACAGCATATTATAAAGCAGAGACATTACTTTGCGAACAAAGGTCCATCTAGTGAAGGCTATGGTTTTTCCAGGGGTCATGTATGGATGTGAGAGTTGGACTATAAAGAAAGCTGAGCGCCAAACAATTGATGCTTTTGAACTGTGGTGTTGGAGAAGACTCTTGAGAGTCCCTTGGACTGCAAGGAGGTCCAACCAGTCCATCCTAAGGTATATCAATCCTGGGTGTTCATTGGAAGGACTGATGTTGAAGTTGAAGCTCCAACACTTTGGCCACCTGATGCAAAGAGCTGACTCGTTGTAAAAGACCCTGATACTGGGAAAGATTGAAGACAGGAGGAGAAGGGGATGACGGAGAATGAGATGGTTGGATGACATTACTGACTCAATGGACTTGAATTTGAGCAGTCTCGGAGAAATGGTGGCAGGGAAGGCTGTGTGCTGCAGTCCATGGAGTCGCAAAGAGTCGGACTGAGGTGAGCAACTGAACAACATCATTATCCATGGTTATACGTCATTATACTGAATTAAAGAAATTTGCTTCCCTGCAATCTCTGGATAATAATTATATAACTTAGTGGAATTATAAATTAAAGGCTAGCATTCAGGGATTTTCCAACTCTGGTAAAATTAACTCAGTGATAACAAGAGGAAAGTGAGAAAAAGCTTTTTTTTAAGATATATATTATGATCTTTGCACATTTTTTAACAATAATATGCTTCACAATTTCAAGAATATATGGGATGGTAACAATTCAAATTAATTATAAAAATATCTCTTATTCAGATTTTGTATGAAAATAAAGTGAAATATTTATGTAAATCCCAATGTTTGTATTAGCTTTAAAGTATAAAATATCTGTGTTTTCATTGGTCATGATAAAGGCTTCAAGTGATATTGATTGAATTAATTACTATATATTTTTGATCCTTGGTTGTCACTAAAAGATTTATTTCCTTAAACATGCTGTGTTATTTAATGTCACTGGATATGTTGATGGTGCTGTTCAAATGTCGAATAGCTGCCCGAGGTCTTGGGGAAACTAGCTTTTCATGCATGTTTAAGTTTTTAGTGCACGTCAACTCATCAAAAAGGAAAATCTTGCCATTAAATCATATCATCTTAGACTCTCTTATAGTCAACAGCAGAACTTTCCAGTATGATGTGAGACATACATATGTATTTTTAAAGGGCATTCTCTTAATTAACCTAAGTAAGTTTAAATGTATATGAGTAAAATTTCCCTTTCTTCACTGTGGAGATCTGAATTTGAATTACTTGTATTATCATTACATAATTCTCATCAGTAACCACTGCTGCTGCTGCTGCTGCTGCTAAGCTGCTTCAGTCTTGTCCGACTCTGTGCGACCCCATAGACGGAAGCCCACCAGGCTCCCCCGTCCTTGGGATTCTCCCGGCAAGAACACTGGGGTGGGTTGCCATTTCCTTCTCCATTGCATGAAAGTGAAAAGTGAAAGGAAGGTCTCCCAGTCGTGCCCAACTCTTCGCGACCCCATGGACTACAGCCAAGTACCTATTATGCATTAAGTGGAAATTTACTTGTCAGTACATGGAAAGAGCCCCATGTTACAGCAGAAATTTTCTGTGTCATACAGTTACTTTGTTGATTTAGAAAATGCAATTGCAATGGCTGTGCCGTTACAGTCATACAATCATTTATATGATCATGCATGATGGGAGTGAGGTGAAGGAAAGGAAGAATAGTCTAGGCATTAAGCTCTGTATTAGAAAACTGTGGCACCTTCAGAGGAGGTGAAGTAGAACTGAATGAGTGGATGTTATAGCTAATAAGATTTCTACATGGGGCTTCCCAGGTGGCTCATCAGTAAAAAAAAATCTGCTTGCCAATGCAGGAGCCTCAGAAGATATAGGTTCAATCTCTGAGTTGTGAAGATCCCGTGGAGGTGGAAACGGCAGCCCACTCCAGTATTTTTGACTAGGAAATCCTATGGCTGGAGAGGCCTTGCAGGCTACTAATCCATGGGATCTCAAGAGTTGGACATGACTTAGGGACTCAGTCACGCACACAGAAGATTTCTACATATAAAAAAGAACATTTTTACACTTACAACTGCCTCTTGAAATTGTGAATTTGTGAATCCTGGACACAATTACAAAGAAACTTGATTTTTTTTTTTTCTTTCAGCTAGGTTGTAAAGCAGTCGTTTTCAAATAATTTCCAATAGGAAACAATTCTTTCATTTGGAATATTATACAAAACTCTAATACATAAAGCAAAGAGAAATGAGGCCATAAATAAAAGTGTACTTTATGATGAAAATGAAAGCTACCTATCCATAATTCAGTTGTTGGCTTGATGAGAGTCCTGATGTTGGTCTCCAGCATGTCAAAATCTGGGGTTTGACATTTTTTCAGTGTGCATGGTGTTTGTTTCATTGCACTCATATTTAAGATTGGGAAATATGAATTAAGCATGAGGTTCAGTGTGTGTGTGTGTGTGTGTGTGTGCTCAATTGTTTCTGACTCTGTGTGACTTCATGGACAGTATCCTCCAGGCTTCTCTGTTCATGGAACTTTCCAAGGAAGTATACTGGAGTGGTTTGCCATTTCCTTCTGAAGGGGATCTTCCTGACCCAGGAATAGAACCCATCAACTGCATTGCAGGAAGATTGTTTATCACTCTGCCACCTGGGAAGCCCATTTGAAGTACTATAATACAGTTGTAATGTTAGCATCAGAGAGAAAAACCCTGCTCTGTGTTAAAGGCAAAAGTCAACAATGGGACATAATTTACCTCTGGTTTGTGAGGAGTGGCTACTGACAGGAAAGGAGCCTGAAGATCTTTCTGGGGTAATCACCACATATATGGGTGAGCTAGGCTTCCCTGGTGGCTCAAATGGTAAAGAATCCTTCTGCAATGCAGGAGACCTGGGTTCAATCCTTAGTTTGGAAAGACCCCCTGGAGGAGGGCATGGCAATCTACTCCAATGTTCTTGTCTGGAGAATCCCCATGGACAGAGGAACCTGGCAGGCTACAGTCCATGGGGTTGCAAAGAATTGGACGCTACTGAGAGACTAAGCACACATCTATCTGTATGTAGTTATGGATATGGTTGTAGTTATACGGTTATCAAATACCTAATATTTAAAAATTTTAATGCAGTAAAATATGCAAAAGCACGATCTCTTTCAAGACTATGGAGTGAAAGTGTTAGCCATTCAGTCCTTTCCGCCTCTTTGTGACACCATGTACTGTAGCCCACCAGATTCCTCTGTCCATGGAATTCTTCAGGCAAGAATACTAGAGAGGTTAGCCTTGTCTTCTCCAGGGGATCTTCCTGACCCAGAGATTGAACCTGGGTCTCCTTCATTGCAGGCAGATTCTTTACTGTCTGAGCGACCAGGAAAGCCCCCCAAAATGTTCCATGTTCCAAAATGAACATGGCAGCAGTTTAGTTCTGAATTGTCTTCCCTACCCAGGGATTTAACTTGCATCTCTTATGTACATTGGTAGGAGGGCTGTTTACCACTGGCACCACCTAGGAAGCCTATAATGACGTGCTTTCATGATCACTGTCCATCCGAACCCTAAAAATAGCTGATCTAAAGTTAAGCTCACCACTGCCGCCTTTCTCCAACATCTTTCTCCCAAGCTCAGTTCTCCCCACCACACACACTCACACACACACACACACTCACACACACACACACACACACACACTCTTCTTATTGTTGCCCCAGTTTGAGAGCTCTAATTTCACTGATTAGCTATCCATAAAGGAGAATTAAATTGAAAATGTTTTGATCCTTAGTAAATTTGCATGGAGGAAAATCTTGTTTTCATTATCTGAGTTGAAATTGGTTCAATTAAGGTTTTAATATACCAGAAAATCAATATTAGGAATTTGTTTTATATAATTTTATGCCTCTTACAAATTTATAACTTCCAGAAATCCATTGACTTTCCAATGAATGTTTCAAGATGTGGTATGTTGTAGTTGGTATTCGAATCTGCCTTGACAAAATAAGCATATAGGACAGCATTTAGCAATGTAGATTTTTTTAAAAGAACTTAAATTGATTTTTTTTTAATCTAAAGAAAGCCTTGTAAAATTGAGCTTATTGATCAAAATAAATTGTTTTTTTAAGTTAGACTCATCAGGTGGTATATATTTTGTGGATTAAATGGTAATGCTTCATCAGTAGTTTTTTTCACTGCTGCTGCTGCTAAGTCGCTTCAGTCGTGTCCGACTCTGTGCAACCCCATAGACGGCAGTCCACCAGGTTCCGCTGTCCCTGGGATTCTCCAGGCAAGAACACTGGAGTGGGTTGCCATTTCTTCTTCCAATGTATGAAAGTGAAAAGTGATAGTGAAGTCACTCAGTCATGTCCAACTCTTCACGACCCCATGGACTGCAGCCTACCAGGCTCCTCCGTCCATGGGATTTGCCATGCAAGAGTACTGGAGTGGGGTGCCATACTGCCTTTGCTTATATTAGGTATTTTATTAATATTTCAGATAGCACAGGGAACAGATATTTTGAGTGATAATATAGTTTCTGTAGATCCAACCAGCAGATGATTCATTTTATTCACGAATTAAACTATAGAAAGTTAGATTCATTGGTCTCATTTTATATTACTTAAATATATGTAATACCCAGTTTTATATTTTAATTCAGTTTTGCTGCCTTTATAACCCTGCAAAGTTGACATACCATTGTCATTTGGAAATCAGAAATAGTTGAAACTTCTAGCTGTAACTGGGCCAAAATCTTAATCAGAATCTACATCTAGAGCTCTTTCACTGGCTTAAAACTGCTGCAGACATTTTCTGTTTTTCTTTGTGAAAGTGGTCTAGGTTCGATTAAAAGAGGCTGAAGAGATTATCTGTAGACTATTCAGAAGTCCCTAAGGGTTTTTCTGTGTATTTTTGAGGGATCTGATGGGAGAATGATGACTCTTATGCATCTGTAGTGCTTACTCTAACTTGTGGAGTGTTGCTTAACTCATGATTCGGAACTGTTACTAATGTGCTCTTCCATATCAAAAATCTAGGAGACTCTAGGAGAATAAAAATAAATGAGAACTTGGGAATGGCATTTACACGAAGTTCTTAAAATGTGATTTCAGGATCATCAGCATCAGTATCCCTAGGTAACTTATTAACAATGCCAGTTCTTGAGCCCTACCCCAGACCTACTCAATCAGATACCCTGGAGGTGCATGCATACATGTTAAATTTCTTCAGTCCTGTCCGACTTTTTAAGACCCCATGAACTGTAGCCTACCAGGCTCCTCTCTTCATGAGATTCTCTGTGCAAGAATACTGGGGTGGGTGGCCATGCCTTCTTCCAAGGGATCTTTCTGACCCAGAGATTGAACCCACATCTCTTATGCCTCCTCCAGTGGCAGACAGGTTTTTTATCACTGGCACCACCTAGGAAGACCACTCTGGAAGTCAGTTCAGTTCAGTTCAGCCGCTCAGTCGAGTCAGACTCTTTGCGACCCCATGAATCGCAGTACACCAGGCCTCCCTGTCTATCACCATCTCCCGGAGTTCACGCAGACTCACATCCATCGAGTCAGTGATACCATCCAGCCATCTCATCCTCTGTTGCCCCCTTTTCCTCCTGCCCCCAATCCTTCCCAGCATCAGAGTCTTTAAATCTCAGTAATCTACAAAGAGTCAGACATGGGACATGACTGAGCGACTTCACTTTCACTTTTCCCTTTCGTGCATTGGAGAAGGACATGGCAACCCACTCCAGTGTTCTTGCCTGGAGAATCCCAGGGATGGGGGGGCCTGGTGGGCTGCTGTCTGGATAGCACAGAGACGGACACAACTGAAGTGACTTAGCAGCAGCAGCTATGTGCTCTTAGGCTTCAAAGGGTATTTAGAAACGTACTGTTATTTCATAGAGAAATAAAAAGTGCACAAAGATAAATTCTAAGAGATAGTAATTCAGATTGGTTTGTGAAGATTGGTTGAATAGATATCTTTTTTCTTTATCCTTTTTTTTTTTATTGAAGGATAATTGCTTTACAGTATTTGGTTCTTTTCTGTCAAACCTCAAAATGAATCAACCATAGGTATACATATATCCCTTCCCTTTTGAAACTCCCTCCCATCTCCCTCCCCACCCCACCCCTCTAGGTTGATACAGAGCCCCTGTTTGAGTTTCCTGAACCATACAGCAAATTCCTATTGGCTATCTATTTTACATATGGTACTGTAAGTTTCTATGTTACTTTTTCCATACCTCTTAGCCTCTCCTCCCCTCTCCCCATTTCCATAAGTCTGTTCTCTATGCCTGTTGGTCCATTGCTGCCCTGAAAATAAAGTATTCAGAACCATTTTTCTAGATTCCATATATGTGCATTAGAATACAATATTTATCTTTCTCTTTCTGACTCACTTCACTCTGTAAAATAGGTTCTAGGTTCATCCACCTTATCAGAACTGAGTCGAATGTGTTCCCTTTTTTTTTAAAAAAATATTTCTTTATTGAAGGATAATTGCTTTTCAGAATTTTGTTTTTTTCTGTCAAAACTCAACATGAATCAGCCATAGGTATACATATATCTCCTCCCTTTTGAACCTCCCTAACCCATTGTTCCTTTTTATGGCTGAGTAATATTCCATTGTGTATATGTACCACAACCTCTTTATACATTCATCTGTCGATGGGCATTTAGGTTGCTTCCATGTTCTGGGTATTGTTAATAGTCCTTCAGCGAACAATGGGATACATGTGTCTTTGTCAACCCTGGGTTCCTCAGGGTATATGCCTAGGAGTGAGATTGCTGGGTCATATGGTGGTTTTATTCCTAGTTTTTTTAAGGAATCTGCATGCCATCTTCCATAGTGGCTGTATCAATTTATATTCCCACCAACAGTGCAAGAGCGTTCCCTTTTTCCCACACCCTCTCCAGCATTTATTGTTTGTAGACTTTTTGATGATGTCCATTCTGACCAGTGTGACATGATATCTCATTGTGGGTTTGATTTGCATTTCTCTAATAATGAGTGATGTTGAGCATCTTTTTATGTGTTTGTTAGCCAACTGTATGTCTTCTTTGGAGAAATGTCCATTTAGGTCTATTTCTCACTCTTGATTGGGTTGTTTGTTTTTCTGGCGTTGTGTTGTATGAGCTGCTTGTATATTTTGGAAATTAATCCTTTGTCAGTTGTTTCATTTGCTCTTATTTTCTCCCACTGTGAGGGTTGTCTTTTCACCTTGCTTATAGTTTCCTTTGCTGTGAAAAAGCCTTTAAGTTTAATCAGGTCCCACTTGTTTACTTTTGTTTTTATTTCTGTTACCCTACAATGTGGGTTTAGAGGATCTTGCTTTGATTTATGTCATCGAGTGTTTTGCCTATCTTTCATCTTAGAGTTTTATAAATTCTGGTCTTATATTTAGGTCTTTAATCCATTTTCAGTTTATTTTATATATGGTGTTAAGAAGTGTTCTAATTTCATTCTTTTACATGTAGCTATCCAGTTTTCCCAGCAACATTTATTGAAGAGGCTGTCTTTGCCCCATTGTATATTCTTGTCTTGTTTGTCAAAAATAAGGTACCCATAGGTTCACGGGTTTATTTCTGGGCTTTCTATCTTATCCCGTTGGTCTATATTTCTGTTTTTGTGCCAGTACCATACTATCTTGATGACTGTAGCTTTGTAGTATAATCTGAAGTCAGGAAGGTAGACTCCTCAAGCTCCCTTCTTTTTTTTCAAGACTACTTTGGCTATTCGGGGTCTTTTGTTTTTCCATATGAATTGTGAAATTTTCTGTTCTAGTTCTGTGAAAAATGCCATTGGTAATTTGATAGGGATCACATTGAATTTGTAGATTGCATTTGGTAGTATAGTCATTTTCATAATATTGATTCATCCTACCAAGGAACATGGAATATCCTTCCATGTGTTTATGTCATCTTTGATTTCTTTCATCAGTGTCTTATAATTTTCTGTGTACAGTTCTTTTGTCTCCTTAGGTAGGTTTATTCCTAGATATTTAATTCTTTGTGTTGCAATGATGAATGGGATTTATTCCTTAATTTCTCTTTCTGATTTTTCATTGTTAGTATATAGAAATACAAGTGATTTCTGTGTATTGATTTTCTATTCTGCAACTTTGCTAAATTCACTGATTAGCTCTAGTAATTTTCTGATACTATCTTTATGGCTTTCTATATACAGTGTCATGTCATCTGCAAACAGTGAGAGCTTTACTTTTTCTTTTTCTTCTCTGATTTCTGTAGCTAGAACTTCCAGAACTATTTTGAATAATAGTGGCATAAATGGACACCATTGTCTTTTTCCTGATCTATGGGGAATGCTTTCAGTATTTCACCATTGAGAATAACGTTTGCTGTAGGCTTATCATATATGGCCTTTACTATGTTGAGGTAGGTTCCTTCTATGCCCATATTTTGAAGAGTGTTAATCATAAATGGGTGCTGAATTTTGCCAAGGGCTTTTTCTGCATCTATTGAGATTATCATATGTTTTTTATCTTTCCATTTGTTAATATGCTGTTTCACATTGAATGACTTCTGTATATTGAAGAATTCTTTCATCCCTGGCATAAACCCAAATTGATCATGGTGTATGAGCTTTTTGATGTGTTGCTGATTCTGTTTGCTTAAATTTTGTTGAGGAATTTTGCATCTATTTTCATCAGTGATATTGGCCTGTAGTTTGTGTGTGTGTGTGGTCTTTGTCTGGTTTTGGTATAAGGGTGATGGTGCCTCATAGAATGAATTTGGAAATGTTCCTCTGCATTTTTTTGAAAGAGTTTTAGAAGAATAGGCATTAGATCTTCTCTAAATGTTTGATAGAATTCCCCTGTGAAGCCATCTGGTCCTGGACGTTTGTTTTCTGGGAGATTTTTGATCACAGCTTCAATTTCAGTGCTTGTAATTGGATTGTTCATAATTTCTATTTCTTCCTGGTTCAGTATTGGAAGAATGAACTTTTCTAAGGATCTGTCCATTTCTTCCAGGTTACCCATTTTATTGCCATAAAGTTGGTCATGTGGTGGTGGTTTAGTTGCCGTTGTGTCTGACTCTTGCAACCCCATGGACTATATAGCCCTCTAGGTTCCTCTGTTCATGGGATTTTCCAGGCAAAAATACTGGAGTGGATTGCCATTTCCTTCTCCAGGGGATCTTTCCTACCCAGTAATCAAACCTGGGTCTCCTGCATTGCAGGCAGATTCTTTACCAACTAAGCTACAAAGGAAGCCATAGTTGGTCATGATAGTCTCTTATCATCCTTTGTATTTCTGCATTGTCTGTTGTAACCTCTCCTTTTGCATTTCTAATTTTGTTGATTTGATTCTTTCTTTTCTTCTTGATGAGCCTGGGTAAAGGCTTGTCAATTTTGTTTATCTTCTCAAAGAATCAGCTTTTAGTTTTATTAATCTTTACCAGTGTTTCTTTCATTTCTTTCTCATTTATTTCTGCTCTGATCATTATGATTTCTTTCCTTCTGCTAATTTTGGGGTTTTTTTGGTTCTTTTTTCCAGTTGCTTTAGGTGTAAAGTTACGTTGTCTATTCTATGTTTTTCTTGTTTCTTGAGGTAGGATTGTATTGCTATAAACTTCCCTCTTAGAACTGCTTTTGCTGCATCTTGTAGGTCTTGAGTTGTCGTGTTTTCATTGGCATTAGTTTCTAGGAATTTTTTTATTTCACTTTTGATTTCTTCAGTAACCTGTGGGTATTTAGAAAGGTGTTGTTTAATCTCCATTTGTGTTTCTTACAGTTTTTTTCTTGTAATTGATATCAAGTCTCATTGTGTTGTGGTCAAATAAGATGCCTGATATGATTTTGACTGGAAAAGGTCAGTTTTCATTCCAATCCCAAAGAAAGGAAATGCCAAAGAATGCTCAAACTACTGTGCAATTGCACTCATCTCACACATTAGTAAAGTAATGCTTAAAATTCTCCAAGCCAGGCTTCAGCAATACCTGAACTGTGAACTTACAGATGTTCAAGCTGGTTTTAGAAAAGGCAGAGGAACCAGAGGTCAAATTGCCAACATCCGCTTATTATGGAAAAAGCAAGAGGGTTCCAGAAAAACATCTATTTTTGCTTTATTGACTATGCCAAAGCTTTTGACTGTGTGGATCACAATCAGTTCAGTTCAGTCGATCAGTCGTGTCCAACTCTTTGCAACCCCATGAACGTGGATCTCAATAAACTGTGGAAAATTCTGAAAGAGATGGGAATACCAGACCACCTGACCTGCCTCTTGATAAACCTGTATGCAGGTTAGGAAGCAACAGTTAGAACTGGACATGGAACAACAGACTGGTTCCAAATAGGAAAAGGAGTATGTCAAGGCTGTATATTGTCACCCTGCTTATGGGTTTGGGTGGACTCCAGGAGTTGGTGATGGACAGGGAGGCCTGGATTGCTGTGATTCATGGGGTTGCAAAGAGTCAGACACGTCTGAGTGACTGACCTGAACTGAACTGAGGTTTAATTTGTGACCCAAAATGTGGTCAATCCTGGAGAATGTTCCATGTACACTTGAGAAGAAGGTGTATTCTGCATTTGGATGGAATGTCCTGAAGAGACAATTGAGATCACTCTCATCTAATGTATCATTTAAGACTTGTGTTTTTTCATTAATTTTCTGTTTTGATGATCTGCCCATTGGTGTTAAAGTCTCCTACTATTATTGTGTTACTGTCAATTTCTCCTTTTATGTCTGTTAGTGATTGTTTTATGTACTGAGGTGTTCCTATGTTGGGTTCATAGATATTTACAATTGTTATGTCTTCCTCTTGGACTGATCCCTTGATCATGTGTAGTGTCCTTCCTTATCTCTTGTAATCTTCTTTATTTTAAGGTCTGTTTTGTTTGATATGAAGTTTGTGACTCCAACTTTCTTCTGCTTCCCAGTTGCATGGAATCTATTTTTCCATCTTCTCACTTTCAGTCTATATGTGTCTTTAGGTCTGAGGTGGGTTTCTTGTAGACAGCAAATATATGGGTCTTGTTTTTGTATACATTCAGCCAGTCTGTGTCTTTTGGTTGGAGCATTTATTCCATTTACATTTAAAGTAATTATTGATATATATGTTCCTATTGCCATTTTCTTAATTGTTTGGGGTTGATTTTGTAGATTTTTTTCCTTCTTTTTGTATTTCTTGACTATATAATTCCCTTTAACATTTTTTGTAAAGCTGGTTTGGTGGTACTGAATTTTCTTAACTTTTGCGTGTGTGAAAAGCTTTTTATTTCTCCATCAATTTTGAATGAGATCCTTGCTGGGTACAGTAATCTTCGTTGTAGATTTTTCCCTTTCGTTACTTTAAATACATCCTGCCATTCCTTTCTGGCCTGCAGAGTTTCTGCTGAAAGATCAGCTATTAAACGTATGGAGTTTCCCCTGCATGTTACTTGTTGCTTTTCCCTTGTTGCTTTTAATATTCTTTCTTTGTGTTTAGTCTTTGTTAGTTTGATTAGTATGTGTCTTGACCTGTTTCTCCTTGGGCATAATCCTGCATGGGACTCTTTGTGCTTCTTGGACTTGGTTGAATATTTCCTTTTCCATGTTGGGTAAATTCTCAACTATAATCTCTTCAAAAATTTTCTCATACCCTTTATTTTTTCTCTTCTTCTGAGACCCCTATAATTTGTATGTTGATGCATTTGATATGGTCTCAGAGGTCTCTGAGACTATCTGCAGTTCTTTTCATTCTTTTTACTTTTTTTGCTCTTCAGAAATTATTTCCACCATTTTATCTTACAGCTCACTGATTCATTCTTCTGCTTCACATATTCTTGTATTGGTTCCATCCGTAGTTACTTTTAATTTCAGTAATTGTGTGTTGTTTGTCTCTGTATGTTTATTCTTTAATTCTTCTATGTTTTTGTTAATTGATTCTTGCATTTTCTCCATTCAGTTTTCAAGGTTTTTGATCATCTTTACTATCATTATTCTGAATTCTTTTTGAGGGAGTTTGCCTATTGTCTCTTCATTTATTTGGACTTCTGTGTTTGTAGTTTGTTTCTTCATTTGTGTAGTATTTCTCTGCCTTTTAATTATTATTTTTTTAATTTATTGTGTTTGAGGTCTCCTTTTCCCAGGTTTCAAAGTTGAATTCTTTCTTCCTTTTGGTTTCTTCCCTACTAAGTTTGGTCCAGTGGTTTGTATAAGCTTAGTATAAGGTGAAGGAGAAGTATTAGTATTGGAGAAGGAAATGGCAACCCACTCCAGTGTTCTTGCTTGGAGAATCCCAGGGATGGGGGATCCTGGTGGGCTGCTGTCTATGGGGTCACACAGAGTTGGACATGACTGAAGCGACTTAGCAGCAGCAGCAGTATAAGGTGAGATATGTGCTTAGTTTTTGTTTGTTTGTTTGTTTTTCCTCTGATGGACAAGGCTGAGTGAGGTGGTAATCCTGTCTGCTGATAATTGGGTTTGTATTTTTGTTTTGTTTGTTGTTTAGATGAGGCATCCTGCACAGTGTGCTACTGGTGGTTGGGCGATGCTGGGTTTTGTATTCACGTGGTTTCCTTTGTGTGAGGTCTCAGTATTTGATACTCCCTAGGGTTAGTTCTCTAGTCATCTGTGGTGTTGGAGTCAGTGTTCCCATTCCAAAGGCTCAGGGTTTGATCTCTGGCCAGGAACAAAGATTCCACAAGTCGTTTGTTACGGCATTAAGTGAGATTAAAACAAATATCCAAAAACGATAAACCAAAGATGCACCTCAGACAAATGGCAGTTACAAACTCGGGCAAATAATAATTAATATAATGGAATATACACATATACATATATACCCATGAACAAAGTCAAAACAGTCCAACAAAAATAAAGTACAATAGATTGACACAGCAAACAAAGGAAACAAAAAATTATATTTACCGCTTAACAAAACTAACTAAAGCACAAAGTGTAAAATAAAACTAAAGAGAGGTGCCAAGTGGAGAATAAAGCAATGAAAATAAAACTAACAAATATATTGAGAGGCAAGGAAAGAAAGAAAAGAAAGTACAGATATGCAAAGTTAAATAGAAGTAGAAAAAGAAGATTTATACATTAAAGATTAACTGCAAGGGGAAAAGAACAGTAGGAATGCAAACAAAGGAATAAATGTGGAAAAAATATAATAGGTTTACAAAAATTAAAAGGTAAAATTATAAAAAAGAGAAAAGAAAAGAAAGGAAAAAAGAAGGAAAACTGCACAGAACTACAAAAGCCCAACATAGAGGCAGAGGTTTTTAACAACAATAAAAAGTATGACTGAATATATACATATACATATCACCCATAAGCAAAATCAAATCAGTCCAACAAAAATAAAGTACAATAGACTGACCCAGCAAACAAAGGAAACCAAAAATTATATCTACCAGAACAAAGCTAAGTAAAGCACAAATTGCAAAATAAAACTAAAGCAAGGTACCAATTGGGGAATAAGGCAATGATAATAAAACTAACAAATATGTTGAGAAAAAAGGAAAGAAAGAAAGAATAGATTTGCAAATTTAAATAGAGATAGATGAAGAAGATTTATATTCATTAAAGATTAACTGCAAAGCAAAAAGAACAGTAGGAAAGGCAAACAAAGGAATTAATGTAGAAAAAATGTAATAGGTTTAAAAAAATTAAAATTATACAAAAGAGGAAAAAGAGGAAAACTCTATAGAACTGCAAAAGCCCAACATAGATGCAGAACTTTATAACAATAGAAAAATGTGACTGAGAAAAAAAAAAACTCAAAAATTTAATTAGATTTCAAAGCTTCCCTGGTGGCTCAGAGGTTAAAGCGTCTGCCTGCAATGCAGGAGACCTGGGTTTGATCCCTGGGTCGGGAAGATTCCCCTGGAGAAGGAAATGGCAACCCACTCCAGTATTCTTGCCTGGAGAATCCCATGGATGGAGGAGCCTGGTGGGCTACAGTCCACAGGGTCACAAACAGTCGGACACGACTGAGTGCCTTCACTTCACTTCACTTCAATAGAATTGACAACTCCAACAGAGGGGGATCAAAAACAGGAAAAAAATCCAAAAGAATCTATAGATCAAGTCAAAGCATAAGAATAATAAGTGTTTTTCTTGAGTCACTGCTGTCAGAATCCTTTCCCTCACTGAGAGTCACAGTCCATCTCACCTCCCTAGGATGCCCTCCAACACTGTGCTGATCTCTGGACCTGTTACGGGGCCGCTCAGATTCTAATCTGGTCCTACTCCTCTGTATTCTTTCCTCCAATGTCCTCAGCTATCAGAACTAGCACGTTTTCTTTTGTGGGAGCTCTCAATGGCCTTTTATGTATTCCATAGACACAGAGTCTGCCTAGTTGATCTGTGGATTTAATCTGCAGCTTGTATAGCTGGTGAGAAGGTTTTCGGTCTTCTTCCTTAGTCACACTGCCCCTGGGTTTCAATTGTGGCTTTATTTCCACCTCTGCATGTGGGTCATCCACTGGGGTTTGCCCCTGAGGCTGCTCTGTGCTACTTGGGTTTGCCTCTGTGAGGGCCACATTTGGAGGTTGTGCAGCTGCTTGGGTCACAGGGGTTCTGGCAGCACCAGGTACTCAGGGGAGTTGGAGGCTAGGGCAGCAGGACATATAGTGCTCTAGAAGGGTATGTCAACCAGTACTGGCCAATATACTCCAGTATTCTTGCTTGGAGAACCCCCTTCCCTGACAGAGAAGCCTGGCAGGCCACAGTCTACCGGGTCACAAAGAGTCGGACACTACCGAACGACCCTGCATGCATAGACACAAGACCTCTTTTGCCTGTGGCAGCTCTGCCCCAGTGAGAGTTGAGTGTGAAGGTGGCACAGATGCTTGGCTTGCAGGGACCCTGGTGGTGCCAAGTTTGCAGGGACACAGACTGGCTCTGCCAGAGGAATTATGACCCTATCAGAGTCTTTTTTCAAGCCTCTTGTAGTGGGGATCAGAAGGCCTCTTTGGCCAGTCTTTCTCCCTAGCTGTACCCGTTGAGGCACTTAGAGGGCTCCCTTGCCTGGGGCCCTTCTCTGTTTTTCAGAGTGTCAGGCATGTAGAGGGGTTCCCAGGCTGGGGTCCTACTATAGATCTGCCAGTCAGGCACTTAAAGGGACACCCTGGGTGGGGTCCTACTCTGTAGTTCAGTGTGTCAGGCGTTTGATGGGCCAGCCTCTCTATTGTTCAGCTGCCCCTGCTGGCAGTGTGAGGGGAGAGAGAGGCTATGGTGATGGCTCCACCCCCTATGCGTGACTCAGCAGTATCACCTTGCTTCCATGGCTGCCAGGATTTTCTCCACAGGCATTTCCCACCACAGTCTCCTCCCTCACATCCCCTCGATCGGTCTCTCCATAGTCAATAGCAGACTGACTTTCCCTGGGATTGCTTCACAATTCCTAAACCATAGCTCCCAGACACTGCACCTTCCAGGGAATCTAGGTCACCGTCCGGGGTATGTATGGCTGCGGCACAGGCTGTCTGATTCTCATTCCATTTAGGCTTCCACAGATCAACTGTTTCACTTTCAGCCTTAAATGTTTCTCCTCTTTCTCAAACAGTTGCCTTGATGTGAGGATTGGACCCCTGCTTCAGTTCCCCCACCCACCGAGGACAGGTCCAGTCCTACTGGCACTCCAGTTTCCCTCCTAGTTCCTTCATTCTATCGAGTTTTACGTAGGTCTATATATTCTTTTCTGCTGGTCAGCTACTCTTGTCCACACTCAGATGGTGTTCTGCATGCACTTCTGTGTCTGAAGGTGTATTCCTGATGTATCTGAGGAGAGAGATGTAATCCACGTCCACCTACTCCTCCGCCATCTTGTTTTCTCTTGAATAGATATCTTTTGTACTTGGTCTTTCAGATGAAACCTTTAGATCTCAATAAAAGCTTTGTTAAGTCAGAGCTTTTTATTTTCAGTACAGGTTTGCTCTATGCTGAACTATGAGACCTCAAAAAAGTGTTTTATTCTTTCTTTTATATTAAATTCCTTACATCTCATGACTATAGAGGGAACACTAAATTGTGCATAGAACCTTACAAAAGAAAGCTCATGATGTCAAAGAGATGGCAGGTCACTTAAGATCAAATTGTCTTGGGCCCATCAGGTCAAAGTCAACTGTTACCTGAGGTGGTGGAGGAGGCAGAAGTTAAGGTCAGGGTATTTCAAATCATAATAGAAAGATGATTCAATAAAGTCAATAGATGTTTCTTAAGTATGTATTGAGTGCCACTGACTTTTCTAGGCACTTCAGATATATCAGTAAAGAAAATAGAAAAAAGATCACTGCTATGGTAGGTTATATTATATTCAAGGAGACAGATAGTATGTAAAAAACATTATAAATTAGTAAATTATAGAACATTAATATTATAGAAATTGATGGTGTTGTGGAAGAAATTAAAGAAGAAAAATCCCATTAACAGGGATATGGTGTGGCAATTCCAACTGTATATGTTGTGGATAATGAGTTAAGTCAGGTAAGATAGGCCTTCATTTGATAGAATAGATTTATTTAGCAATTTTTAACAATGAATGAATTTGTGGGACTTCCCTGGTGGTCTAGTGGTTAAGATTCCATGCTTCCAATGCAAGAGGTAAGGGTTCCATCCTTGGTTGGGGTGTGGCCAAAAATAAAACATAGAAAGAGGCTGCGGTGAAGTGAAAGTTGCTCATTAGTGTCCAACTCTTTGCGACCCCATGCACTTTTTGGGACAGTCCATGGAATTCTCCAGGCCAGAATACTGGAGTGGGTAGCCGTTCCCTTCTCCAGGGGATCTTCCCAAAACAGGGATCGAATCCAGGTCTCCTGCACTGCAGGTGAATTCTTTACTGGGTGAGCCACCAGGAAAGCCTGAGGTTGCAGTTCCTCCCTGCTCACCAATACTCCCTGAACCCGACAAATCTGATGGAGTTGAACATTTGCAAAAATGTAAAAAGAAAACCAAAATTTAAAATTTATTTTAATGGAAAAAGAGCTGCTACAAAGAAGGAAATTTTGAAACCCACCAAACAAGCAATAGCAGTAAAAATAAATACCCAGGAAAGCTGAATGTGGATGACATGAGAGAATGAAGAGATGGGGACTGGGCTAAATTGAGCAGCCTAGACCTAGTTCTTTAACAGAGTTGAGGCAGGTGTCTCCTTTATGTGATTCTGGCTCCTACTGCAAAAAGTGGTTATGTTTTAATAAGAACTTCTTTTTCTCAAGACATCTATATAAACTGGATGGATGCTGAACAGTAAGTTTCAACAAAAGGATTCCATTCTGTGCCTTTTTTCTCTTCTTCTGTGGATGGATGCTGAACAGTAAGTTTCAACAAAAGGATTCCATTCTGCGCCTTTTTTCTCTTCTGTGGATTTCTTTCTACCACTTTCTGTGGGAATCAAATTTTATGTATTGACATGTGATCCATTGTCCTTTAGATTGTGAATGTCATTATCAACCAGGATTGAGTTCTAGACCATGTATGCACATGGTGTGTCTTTTTAAGAAATGGGTATTAGTGCATCAATTGCCAAGAATACTGTTTTTATAAGAGACGTTTTTAATAGCACATGTTCGCGTATAATGAACTTCTGCATGGACATCATGTAAGTTTTTTTTTTAATAGTTTTATTGAAGTCTAAATTTGTATACAGTTATAGAATGAATTAACTGTATGCAAATTAGACTTTAATTAAGTGATTAAAAGTAAGCTTGCAACATATTCATACAGTTATAGATTGAACTGAAAGGCTTCCCTAGTGGCTCAGTGGTAAAGAATCCACCTGCCCAATGTAGGAGACATGGGTTCAGTCCTTGGGTTGGGAAGATGCAGTAGAGAAGGAAATGACAACCCACTCCAGTATTATTGCCCGGGAAATCTCACAGAGAGAAGAGCTTGGCTGGCTATAGTCCACACAGTCCCCAAAGAGTAGGACTTTACTAAGCAACTAAACAACAACGGCAACAATGATTGAATTGTGTCTCTCCAAAAGAAATGAAGTCCCAATCCCCAGTTCCTCAGAATGTGACTTTAGTTGGCAATATGCTTGTTTCAGGTGGAATTAGTTAAAATGAGGGCATACTGTAGTAGTGAGGCCCTTAATCCAATACGATTGCTATTCTTACAAGAAAAGTCAGAGACACACAGGGAAAAGATGGTCACATGACAAAGGAAGCAGAGATTGGAGTATGAATCTACAAGGAAGTGTTGTGGTGTTGTCAGCCAAATGTTGTCAGCAAACACCAGAAGCTAGGAAGCGTCATGGAAGGATGATTTCTTAAAGGTTTCAGAGGAAACATGGCCCTGATGACACCTTAATTCCAGACTTTAGCCCCAAAATTATAAGACCATAAATGTCTGTTATTTGAAGCTAGTCAGTTTATGGAAAAATACAAACAAACTTTTTTGGCCAGCTCAATACTTTGTTATGGCAGCCACAGAAAACTAATATACATGCTATAATCTTCAATTTTAAGTACAAAACTCAATGATTTTTAGTAATTTATAGAGTTGTGCAGGAATTACCACAATCCAGCTTTAGAACCCTTCCATCACCACAAAACCTTTCTCTTGTTGGTTTGTAGACTTTTCTTGTTCTTCTTTGCCCTGAGCCCCAGACAGCTACTAATCTGTTTTGTGTCCCCATCGATTTGTCTTTTCTGAATATTTCATATAAATGAAATCATAAAAATAGTTATTTGCTTCTGGTTTCTTTCAGTTAGCATATTTTGGGGGTTCATCCATGTGGTTCAGTTTTATTTTTTACTACAAGTTAAATTTTCCCCATAGGCTAGCTACACGTAATGATAAAGTACTTAATATACATTTTTGGCCTATAAGAATGTGCTGGGGAAAAAAAAGAAACTGCTGAAAGGGGACATGGCTCATTTGTTATGACAGGACTTAAAATGCTATTGATGAGATTAAAGGAATGTTAGCCTAGGCCTTTACTTAATTTATTGTTTCTCAGACTTGAATATGTATTAGAATTACTTCTAGGAAGGATTTGCATACATCATGCTGGGCCTCAGCCCTACAGTTTCCAAGTCAGTAGGCCTGTGCTGGGGCTTTAAAAATCTACGTCTCTAACAAGGTCACAGATGATGCTGCTGGTCCATGGAACATCCTTTGGGAATGACTGTTTTAATCAAAAGCCACATTTGGTAGTGTTAAGACTCTCATTTTTTGTCCACATCAATTCCTTCTTCTTCTTCTCAGTGTCTCATAATAAGTAGGAAGATTACTGTTTCTTGACCTAGACTGGCCTCTAGTCCAAGTACATCTTTGAAAGATGCATTTAAGTGTTGATAACTATCATCTATGCCTTCCGTGAAATAATTCATCTCATGAGAGCGTTTGGTTTGCTGGATAAAATTTAAAAATCAATCAGCTTAATGTCATGTCTGTGCTGCATGCCTCTTTGAGATCATAGTCACTTGCCCTATTTTAAGGAAGTCTCAGCTTCATAAAGCTGCTGAGAATTGCTGCAATTTTTTTTTCTTTTTTTCACCCAGTAAGCTAGATTGAAGCCCAATTGCTTAAGTGCACACAGATTGGTCAGAGTCTTCATTGCATCAGTAATAAAGAACATTTTCTTGAAATCATTGAATCGCTGTTAGACTTAGCTTTGCCTGTAGGTGTTTTTAATCCCTTTTTCTCTAGTGTGAGTGAAAGAACCACCTGAATTGCACTGTCTCTTCTATTTAGTGTGTTGCGTTCTCATGGCTGCTTCTATAGATTTGTTGTTATATTAACAGTAAGTACTTAAAATAATATTAATTTAAACATTTTTACAGGCAAAACAGATCCAAGTTTTGTGAGGTCTATATCTTATATAAAAGGAGAGGGAGAGTGTCCTTTTTTAATTAAAAGAATATACAATTATTTTATATTTTGTAAGAAAACATGCAGTTCTTTATTACATGGATGTTTAGGATGAATACAGTAATCATCAACACAGCAAAGAAAAATAAAAGATCAAACAATCTGGAGGAATTACTTTTATTTATTAACTGCCTAACACACCCTGTTTTTTTTTTTTTTTTTTTAAATCTTTCCAATTTAGGACTTTTACGCTTTGATGGTATCTTCTTATGATATGGGTTTTGTAATATTTTTATTCAAAGAATGGAAAGTAAATCTTTTCTTTTATCTAGCATGATTGATTGAAATTATCCTTTATTATAATAGTTTGGAAATTTTTCTTTCAGCTTCAAATCTCATTATTGACAATGTAAGGCTAAGACAAAGTCCATCGGTATACAATAAAACATGCAACTTCACCCAGCCACGTTCGCCTTTGTTAATAGTGCTGCTAACACGTTACGTCTTACAAGCACAAATTCAGATAAATTTAATTTTATATAATTTTCATCAAGATAGGGCTTCCCTGGTGACTCAATGGTAAATAATCCGCCTGCCAATGTATGGGACATGGATTCACTCCCTGGTCCAGGAAGATCCCACATGCCTCAGGACAACTAAACCCATGCCCCACAACTACTGAGCCAGAACTCTAGAGCCCATGAGCTGCGATTACTGAAGTCCCTGCACCCAGAGTGCATGATCTGCAGCAAGAGAAGCCATCTCAATGAGAAGCCCACACACTGCAAGAAGTGTAGCCCCCACTCCCCACAGCTAGAGAAAGCCCATGCACAGCAACAAAGAGCCAGCACAGTCGTAAATTAAATGAATAAATAAACAAATCACTAAACATTTTTTTATCAAGAAAGTAAAGATGTATGGTGCATTTATCATTGCATATATTGCATTATTGAGAATATTCTAGATAGGTGAGGACTTTTTTGACTAGACTTCACTAAAAACAAATGGCTCAGATGGTAAAGAATCTGCCCACAATACATGAGACCAGGTTTGATCCCTGAGTTGGAAAGTTCCCCTGGTGAAGGGAATGGCTACCCACTTCAGTATTCTTGTCTGGAGAATTCCGTGAATGAAGAAGCTTAGCAGGCTACAGTCCATGGGGTCGCAAAGAGTCGGATGTGATTGAGTGACTAACAGTTTCACTTTTCAAAAACAAAAATTTTTCACTTTATATTATATATTTATCTCATAATTAGAAAAATTTTATGAATATGAGAAAAAAAAACACACAAAAAGCATCCATGCTTTTGAATCACATTTATTCCCTCTTCACCTACCCTAAAACTTCTGTTGCTGGGCAGTGCAGAACACGTTTTTGTGGTGGAATGATCTCTGACCTGGCATCTTTCACGTGAGAAGTCAAGTGGGCTAGGAATAATCTAAGATGTTACTATACTAGTAATAACTTCACTTTATGCAGAAGTAATGGGAGCTATAGAAACAGATATTACTGAACACAAATTACCAGAATTCCCAAGCCAGCTGTCTCTTGCTCACATTCCAAAAATGTCAATAAACTCTGCAACATTACTTGACCCAAAGGAGAGCATCCTGATCTAACTGAAGATCAATAATCTCACTTTTGGAAATTTTGCAAAAGCACAGTTATGTGATCGTATTGCTGTGGCTCTTCCCAGCTTTGGGGTCAAAACCCAGGCCAGTGAGGTAGAGGTGTAAGTACATCGACTTCATGGGAAATTTGTCTCTATCTTTGTGTGTGTGTGTATACACACATACACACACACACACACATATATATATATATATATATATATATATATATATATATATGTAGTTCAGGAATGTGATGGAGAACTAAAAAGAGAAAGTTAAAGATTTTTTAGGTGGGATAAATAATATACCTAAGCTACAGGAAGAAGGTTAATTCTTGTTTCTTTTATCAATTCCAGTGTTCTAACTAGAGCTGAAATTACAATCAGGGATACATGGCTTTGTGTGATTTATTTATTTATTTCTGATCTGTTTTTTAGTATGATTGGGAAGGAATGGATGAGAAAAGAGACTTGATTAAGACCCTTGAAGCCTACTATTAAGTTTCATATGATTTTAAGAGGCAGTTTAAGATTCTTGAAATCTTTTGTGTTAGTCAGCTCTGGCTGCCGTAAAAAAATACCATAGATAGAGTGGCGGAAGAAACAGAAATTTATTTTTTCTCAGTTCTAGAGACCAGAAAGTCCTAAGATTTGGGAGAATTCAGTGTTTGGTCAGGGCTTTCTTCTGGCTTGTATTTGACTGTCTTCTCTGAGTCCTCACATGGTGGAAAGAGAAAAATCTCTCTCTTGCTCTTCCTCTTCATGAGAGGCCACAGTCCTATTAAATTAGGGACCTATTCTTTTTTTTTTTTTTGGATAATTTTGTTTTATTAAATGAATGTTTTAATTTTATGTGGAGTTGACATTCTACTATGAAAAGTGGACCTAGTCTATGAACTTTTCTTAGATAATGGCTTCCCAAAGGCCTCATCTCCAGCTACCATCACATTAGGGGTTCAAGCTACAATGTGAACTTTGAGGTTCATAGTTCATAGCAGTTTATGAGATGAGATATTTCATGATTAAAATGGTGACTTGGAAAGATGGTATCTAACTTTCTTAGTAATAGGTTTAATATAAATTTTGGAACCCCAGGCAACTGATTTCATGAGATTGCAGAAATTCAATCACATCTTCAGGCTCCATTTCTAATTTTAGTTCTCTTGGTGTTTCTGCCACATCTACAATTACTTCTTCACTGGAGTCTTGAACTCCTCAAAGTCATCCATGAAGATTGGACTCAACTTCTTTCAAACTCCTTTTACTGTTCATATTTTAACCTCTTCCCATGAACCACAAATATTCTTAATGGCATCAAGAATGATGAATCCTTTCCAGAAGGTATTCAATTAACTTTGCCCAGATCTATCAGAAAAATCACCATCTATGACAGCTATAGTCTTAGGAAGTGTATTTCTTAAATAATAAGACTTGAAATTAGAAATTATTACTTGATCTATGGGATGTAGAATGGATATTTTGTTAGCATGTGTGAAAGCAAAATTAATTTCATTTTACTTTACATCAGAGCTCTTGGGTGAGTAAGTGCATTTTCAGTTTCATTATTTACTAGCAATAATTTTAAAGGAATTTTTTTTTTATCTGAGCGGTAGGTCTCATTATTGGGTGGGCTTAAAATATTCAGTAGACCATGTTGTAAACAGATTGCTGCCATGGCTTTCTTATTCCATCTATGGAGCACAAATAGAGTAGCTGCTGCTGTTCCTTCTAAATCTCTTCAGTAGTGTCCGACTCTGTGCAGCCCCATAGACGGCAGCCTACCAGGCTCCTCCATCCCTGGGATTCTCCAGGCAAGAACACTGGAGTGGGTTGCCATTTCCTTCTCCAATGCATGAAAGTGAAAAGTGAAAGGGAAGTCGCTCAGTTGTGTCTGACTCTTCGCGACCCCATGGACTGCAGCCTACCAGGCTCCTCCGTCCATAGGATTTTCCAGGCAAGAGTACTGGAATGGGGTGCCATTGCCTTCTCCTCAAATAGAGTAGATGTAGTCTAATTTTTTTAACTTGTAAAATTATTTTTTTCATTTGCGTTTATTTATTTTTATTTTTGACTGTCCTGGGTGTTCACTGCTGCATGGGCTTTTCTCTAGTTCTGGAGATATGGGCTACTCTCTAGTCGTGGCATGTGTGCTTCACATCGTGGTGGCTTCTCTTGTTGCTGAGCACAGACTCTAGTGTGCACGGGCTTCAGTAGTTGTGGCATGCGGTGGATTCGGTAGTTGCAGCTCCTGGACTCTAGACCATAGGCTCAGGAGTTGTGATGCACAGATGTAGTTGCTCCTTGGCATGTGGGAGCTTCCTGGACCAGGGATCAAACCTCTGTCTCCTGCATTGGCTGTGGATTTCTTGCCACTGAGCCACCAGGGAAGCCCAATTTAGCATAATTCTTGAAGACTCTAGAATTTTCAAAATGGTAAATAAGCACTGGTTTCAACTTAAAATCTCTACTTCAGTAGCCCCTAACAAGAGAGTCAGTCTGTCCTTTGAAACTTTGCAGCCAGGCATTGACTTCTCCTTTCTAGCTATGAAAGTCCTTGATGGCATCTTCTTCCAAAGAAGGCTTTTTGCATCTACACTGAAACTTTGTTGTTTAGCATACCTATGTTCCTGAGTTATCTTAGCTACATCTTCTGGGTGACTTGCAGTAGCTTCTACATCAGCACTTGCTGCTTTACTTCGTACTTTAATGTTATGGAAATGTCTTCTTCCCTTAAACTTCATGAACCGACCTCTGCTAGCTTCCAGCTTTTCTTCTGCAGCTTGCTCACCTCTCTTGGCCTTCAGAGAATGGGCGAGAGTTAGGGCCTTGCTCTGGACTAGGTTTGGCTTACAGGAATTCTATTGCTGCTCTGATCTTCCGTCCAGACCACTAAATCTTTTCCATATCTGCAATAAAGCTGTTTGCTTTCTTATCATTCTTATGTTCACTGAACCAGTACTTTTAATTTCCTTCAAGAACTTTTCCTTTGCATTTACAATTTGCCTGTTTGTCACAAGAGGCCTCACTTGGGGCCTGCATTGGCTTTCACATGCCTTTCTCACTAAACTTAATCATTTCTATCTTTAACTTTAAAGTTAGAGACAGGAGACTCTTTCACTTAAATGCTTATAGGTCCTTTTAGGGTTATTAATTGGCTTCACTTCAGTATTGTAGTGTCTTCAGGGAATAGAGAGGCCCGAGGGGAGGGAGAGAGGGAGGGGGATTGTTGGTTGATGGGACAGTCAGAACATACCCAGCATTTATCAATTAAGTTTGTCATCTAATATGGTTGTAATTTGTGGCACCCCCCAAAATTAGTTACATCAAAGATCACTGATCGCAGATCAATAAGACAAAGATAATAATGATGAAAAAGTTTTAAATATTGGGGAAATTACCAAAATGTGTCACAGAGACAAGAAGGGAGTAAATGCTTTTCGAAAAACGGTACTGATAGACTTACCGCAAGATTGCCTCAAACCTTTAATTTGTAAGAAAACATTTTATTAGTGAAGCACAGTAAAATGGGGTATCGCTCGCTTGCTCACTAAATCGCTTCAGTCGTGTCCGACTCTGTGTGACCCCATGGACTGCAGCCCACCAGGCTCCCCTGTCCCTGGGATTCTCCAGGCAAGAACACTGGAGTGGGTTGCCATTTCCTTCTCCAGTGCATGAAAGTGAAAAGTGAAAGTGAAGTCGCGTCTGACTTAGCGACCCCATGGACTGCAGCCTACCAGGCTCCTCTGTCCATGGGGTTTTCCAGGCAAGAGTACTGGAGTGGGGTGCCATTGCCTTCTCCAAAATGAGGTATATCTATAATTAAATGTAAGTCATATTTTTGTTCCTACTTATAGCCACATCAGCGTGGCCTTTATGTTGCAACAATAATTTGAATTTAAATATAAATTATTCTAGCCAGCATCAAAGGCATAGCATGCAAATATAATTTTTACAAAGGGTATTGTTCTGAATATATAATGTACTATAATATGCCAGCAAATTTGGAAAACTCAACAGTGGCCACAGGACTGGAAAAGGTCAGTTTTCATTCCAATCCCAAAGAAAGGCAATGCCAAAGAATGCTCAAACTACCGCACAATTGCACTCATCTCACACGCTAGTAAAGTAATGCTCAAAATTCTCCAAGCCAGGCTTCAGCAATATGTGAACCGTGAACTTCCTGATGTTCAAGCTGGTTTTAGAAAAGGCAGAGGAACCAGAGATCAAATTGCCAACATCCGCTGAATCATCGAAAAAGCAAGAGAGTTCCAGAAAAACATCTATTTCTGCTTTATTGACTATGCCAAAGCCTTTGACTGTGTGGATCACAGTAAACTGTGGAAAATTCTGAAAGAGATGGGAATACCAGACCACCTGACCTGCCTCTTGAGAAATTTGTATGCAGGTCAAGAAGCAACAGTTAGAACTGGACATGGAACAACAGACTGGTTCCAAATAGGAAAAGGACTTCGTCAAGGATGTATATTGTTACCCTGCTTATTTAACTTATATGCAGAGTACATCATGAGAAACGCTGGACTGGAAGAAACACAAGCTGGAATCAAGATTGCCAGGAGAAATATCAATAACCTCAGATATGCAGATGACACCACCCTTATGGCAGAAAGTGAAGAGGAACTCAAAAGCCTCTTGATGAAAGTGAAAGTGGAGAGTGAGAAAGTTGGCTTAAAGCTCAACATTCAGAAAACAAAGATCATGGCATCCGGTCCCATCACTTCATGGGAAATAGATGGGGAAACAGTGGAAACAGTGTCAGACTTTATTTTTCTGGGCTCCAAAATCACTGCAGATGGTGACTGCAGCCATGAAATTAAAAGACGCTTACTCCTTGGAAGGAAAGTTATGACCAACCTAGATAGCATATTGAAAAGCAGAGACATTACTTTGCCAACAAAGTTCCGGCTAGTCAAGACTATGGTTTTTCCTGTGGTCATGTATGGATGTGAGAGTTGGACTGTGAAGAAGGCTGAGCACTGAAGAATTGATGCTTTTGAACTGTGGTGTTGGAGAAGACTCTTGAGAGTCCCTTGGAGTGCAAGGAGTTCCACCCAGTCCATTCTGAAGGAGAGCAGTCCTGGGATTTCTTTGGAAGGACTGATGCTAAAGCTGAAACTCCAGTACTTTGGCCACCTCATGCGAAGAGTTGACTCATTGGAAAAGACTGATGCTGGGAGGGATTGGCGGCAGGAGGAGAAGGGGACGACAGAGGTTGAGATGGCTGGATGGCATCACTGACTCAATGGACATGAGTCTGAGTGAACTCTGGGAGTTGGTGATGGACAGGGAGGCCTGGCCTGCTGCGATTCATGGGGTCGCAAAGAGTCGGACACGACTGAGCGACTGATCTGATCTGATCTGATAATCAAATATAAACGTATCTTAGATTTTGTATCACTTACAGAAGTAAGAGGGGCTTCCAAGGTGGCGCCAGTGGTAAAGAACCCTCCTGCCAATGGAGGAGATGTAAGACACGGATTCAATATCTGGGTAGAGAAGATACCCTGGAAGAGAGCACGACAACCCATTCCAATATTCTTGCCTGGAGAATCCCATGGATTAAGGAGCCTGGTGGGCTACAGTCCACGGGGTTGCAAAGAGTCAGACACAACTGAAGCAACTTAGTATACATACATACATAGCTGTAAGAGAATTTGTCACATTAACAGTTTTGAGGTTGTTGAATAAGAAAAAAAAGTGATTTTGAGGCATTGCAATTGCTTTTTAAAGATTTAATTTCTCAAAGATATAGTTTGCAAGATACTGAAGATGAGCCAATGTAGTGAGACTGATTCCCAAGTCCATACACTGAGTCTTGCTTCATTGTTGGTGATGTTCAGTTGCTCAGTCATGTCTGACTCTTTGTGACTGCATGGACTCCAGCTCACCAGGCTTCCCTGTCTGTCATTATCTCCCAGAGTTTGCTCAGACTCATGTCCATTGAGTCGGTGATGCCATTCAACCATCTCATCCTCTGTTGTGCCCTTCTCTTCCTGCCTTACATCTTTCCCAGCATCAGGGTCTTTTCCAGTGAGTTGACTCTTCCCATCAGGTGGCCAAAGTATTGGAGTTTCAGCTTTAGCCTCAGTTCTTCCAATGAATAATCAGGGTTGATTTCTTTTAGGATTGACTGGTTTGATCTCCTGGCAGGCAGTCCAAGGGATTCTCAAGAGTCTTCTCCAACATCGGAGTTTGAAAGGATCAATTTCTTCAGCATCAGTCTTGTTTCAGTTCTTCAACTCAGTTCTTTGAAAGCTTCAGTCATGCTTCATTTTGATGTTAATATTCAGGGTCTGTGTTTCACAAAAGCAGAGTGTGCAATATCAGGACATGCCAGAATCCTCCATCCTCCTGGACACTTTTCTCTCCTCCTATTGCTAGTGCTGTACCACTCAACTGTTCAATACACTGAAATCAGAAAAGCATTCCTCTGTAAATTTAATTTTTAGAAAGCAGCAATGTCAGAATTAGAATTAGCTCCACAAATAATCTTAGTGACAAAACCAACTTAATGCCTAACATAAAATAAAATGTCAATGGTAAGACAGAAATAAAGAAAATGGTCCTATTAATAATATCTGGCAGGGGAGAGCCACAGAAACTGTGTCCCTAACCTCCCATATGTGCCCTTAGAAGCCTGGAAGAAAGACAGATGTTGAATGTCACACTTTTCCCCCTTGGATGCAAATAGGTACATCAATTTATAAGGAGAGTTATGATATTGATAGTATCATGAATCCTCAGTTCAGTCACTCAGTCACGTCCAAATCTTGGTGACCCCATGGACTGCAGCACTCCAGGCCTCACTGTCCATAACCAACTCCCGCAGCTTGCTCAAACTCATGTCCATTAAGTCGGTGATGCCATCCAGCCATTTCACCCTCTGCCGTCCCCTTCTCCTCCTGCCTTCAATCTTTCCCACCATCAGGGTTCTTTTTCAATGTCAGTTCTTTGCATTAGGTGGCCAAAGTATTGTTGCTTCAGCTTAAGCATCAGTCCTTCCAATTAAGATTCAGGATGATTTCCTTTAGGACTGACTCGTTTGATTGCCTTGCAGTCCAAGGGACTCTCAAGAGTCTTCTCCAACATGGAGCTGACTTAATAGAGACTACCCTTTTGACAGTGTTTATTACAGTAAAGTGAAGTCGCTCAGTCATGTCCGACTCTTTGTGGGCCCCTGGTGGTAACCTGCCAGGCTCCTCCATCCATCGGATTTTCTATGCAAGAATACCGGAGTGGTTTACCATTTCCTTCTCCAGGGATCTTCCCAACCCAGGGATCAAACCCGGGTCTGCCACACTGCAGATTCTTTACCATCTGGGCCATCAGGAAACTACCACCCCAGTGGGTGTCTTAAGATATCAGTGGAGTGCCTCCGTGATTAAAAATGGTTAAGCAGTTAGGAATCTGCTTGCCAATTCAGGGGACACTGGTTTGTTCCCTGGTCCACGAGCATCCCTTATGCCACAAGGCAAGTAAACCCTTGGTCCAAAGCTACTACAACCACACGCTAGAGCTTGCAAGCCTCAATTACGGAGCCCATATGCCTCAACTGTTGAAGCCTGCGTGTCCTAGAGTCTGTGCTCCACAACCAGAAGCCACTGCAATGAGAAGCCCATGCACCGCCCCTAGAGAGTAGCACCTGCTCTCCGCAAGCAGCGAAAAGCCTGTGTGCAGCAGTGAAGATCCACTGCAGCCAAAAAAAACCCAAAAAACATAAATTTAAGAAAGACTTAAAAAAAAAGATATCAGTGGTGGAAGCATAGGGCTTCATATACATTGAGATTAAGCAGGTTTTTTCTGGGTGTCAATGTGTGTACAGCTTTCTGATTATCTGGTAATGAAGAGTCAATTATTGGAGCCATACCTTCGAGGGACTTTCATTTTTTATTTGAGTTTCAAATAACAGAATATAAGTGAAAATCTTTTTCTGATAATGAAATGCAAATATTAGTCACCATTATTTCTCTCAATATACTATTTGTATAGATTGTCTAATTGTTAACTGAGTTTATAAGACAGGGCAGTCATTTGATGCTATGGATTCAAATTTAGAAGAGAGAGGGGTCTGGAATTCTCAAGGAGGAAGAAAGGACAAACTTTTTTGTCTTTCTCTACATTCCTTAGGATTATATAACAATAATGTATCCTGCCTAAGGACAGTCTTTGAATTCAACCTTTTGTTATCTTAAAATGTTAATTATGGGAGTAGACCTGGTCTTTACAAGGATGTATCTTGCCTGAGGACAGTGTTACCTTAAGATGTAAATTATGGGAGTGGGTCTGATGAGGTCTTTGCAACCTCCAGACATTCTTATATAACTTCATTGTTAACACTAGCAAGCGGGTACTCTTTCTGCCCCCTTCTGATGCCTATGTCAGAAGCTTTCTCTTTATACTTTAATAAAACTTTATTACACACAAAAAAAAAAAAAAAAGAAAAGAAAACAAACTGTGGGCCCTGGAGCAATGTTTTTCAAATGTTTAGAGTTTAAAGGATCAACAGAATTCAATTTCAATATTTGGAAACTGACATTGTGCTGATTCGTTAAATTGTGTCTGAGTTTTTGTGACCCCATGGACTGTAGCCTGCCACGTTCCTCTGTCCCTGGGATTTTCCAGACAAAAATTCTGGAGTGGGTTGCCATTTTCTTTTCTATGGGGCTTCAGCATAGGGCTGTCCATTTTTTAAATTTTGTGGAGAGAAATACGTTTTTAAAGAGGCTACTGAATTCATTACCAACTCCATTGGATGGGAAGGACATCATTTCAGACCTGAGAATAGACCTTTAAATGGACAATATTTAGCTTGATCAAATACTCATTCTGTTTGTCTTTATTTTTCTCAATTTTCCTGAGGCAGCCAGGGACTATTTTCAGGAGCTGATAGTACTGGTGTTTGGGAACCTCTGCCCTTGGATCACCTCTTCCAAGGGTAGATTTAACTCAGAGCAGAGCTTCACTCTTGTGGTTTTCAGGTGGGTGGGTGCTGGGACAGGCCACTGTCCAGGAACAATGCAAACCAGATCTCCTGTCAAGCAGGAAAGGTAGCCAGCCCCCAGCCCACCTTCTCATAGAGGAGGCCTCTCTTTTCTGGCTATATCTAGATAGGATGGTGTCTTTTTCTGAACCCAGAGTTCTGCACCATAAAACCTGATGAAACTATAGGGCTCATTTAATGTAATATGAGTCTAACAGATTCACACCTTAACAATTGCTTAACTTTATTAAAAAGCTATTGGTTACCAGTGAGAAGAAGGAAGAGGGCAGGGCAAGATCAGTTCAGTTCAGTTCAGTCACTCAGTCTTGTCCAACTCTTTGCGACCCCATGGACTGCAGCACTCCAGGCTTCCCTGTCTATCATCAACTCCCGGAGTTTGCTCAAACTCATGTCCATTGAGTCAGTGATGCCATCCAACCATCTCATCCTCTGTCATCCATTTCTCCTCTTGCTTGATCTTTCCCAGCATCAGGGTCATAGGGGTAGGGGATTAAGATGTGCAAACTACTATGTATAAAGTAAGTGAGTTGTTTGGATATGTTCTACAGCACAGGGAATATGCCCAACATTTTATAATAACTATAAATGGTGTATACTCTTTAAAAACTGTGCATCACCATGCTGTATTCCTGAAACTTATATAATATTGTAAATTAGCTATACCTCAATCAATCCATCAACCAATGTGTAGGATACTCCAGATAACTAAATGAGAAAAATACCTTGACAAAATTTTCTGGAAGGGTTTCCAACTCATATAGTATTTCTGCCTCCAAATAAAGACTTTTGTTGCTAGTATTCAGCTGATTTTTAGGACACACAGGTATTAATTCCTAAATAACAAACAGACACTACTAACTCTGAGCAGTAAATTATCGAATATCATCTCTTCTACCCCCTGAGACTCAATCTTCTCTATCTGTTCCCTTCTTGCAGGTTCTGAATGTGTTTTAAAGGAAAAGACATTTATGAATGTGAGGTTGTGTGAAATAAACCTGCCTGCCTAAGGAAGAGTACCTCCTGTTAATACCATAAATGTTCTTACTGTAGTTAGAAGCTAAGTGTCTAGAGGCTAAAATAAAAGACTAGCCTCATACCCTCTCACATGTCAACCCCCATAGTGAGCAGGTGAGAACTGATATGCATTTCTGACATTCCAAACCCTTGGTCACCATGTTGCTGTCTCTCAACCTGTGGGAAGAGAAAAAAGCCTGTGAGAACCTCCCAGACCTTTGTAAGGTAAAAGACAGGAGAGTGCGTTAAGCTGCAAGGAATTCTGGGAAATCAGTTTTGTGCTGAGTGGGCTGGTGGCTGGCTGAAACTCAGTAGTTCTATCTTGAAAGGGGAGGGTGAATAAAAGTAAGTGTAAGTGTTAGTCGCTCAGTCGTGCCCGACTCTTTGTGACCCCATGGACTGCAGCCCACCAGGCTCTTCTGTCCATGAGATTTTCCAGGCAAGGATACTGGAGGGGGTTGCTATTTCCTTCTCCAGGAGATATTCCCAACCCAGGAATCGAACCCCGGTCTCCTGCACTGCAGGCAGATTCTTTACCAACTGAGCTACAAGGGAAGCCCCTGAAGGTGAATATTGGTGCACAACTAATAGTCAATTACCTTCCTTTTCAAGATTCAAGTGTTTGTTACCACTGACTATTTAAGTTGGCAATGACTTTAAAGAATCAAAGATGAAATAAGGTGAGTGAGGATGGCAGTGTTTTTTAAGGGGGAATGAGAAGTACATTTTTTAATGCTTTGATTTTAAATTGGAAATGACATGACTTACTAAAGCAGCTGTTCTCAGCATCTTCTCCAGGGGCTTTTGGAGGTTCCAGAGACCATTATCAGGGGTTCTTTAAGATCAAAGCTATTTTCATACTAATTCTAAGACATCCTTTGCTCTTTTTTTTCCTTCTCTTTCTCTCACAAGAATGCAGTGGAGAGTTCCAAAGGATATGCTTAAAATCTTTGTTCTGAAGGATAATGGAATGCATGCTTGTGTATTTATATGTTTAAACACTTCTCAGTTGTTGTAATTTCTAATACATAAAAAAATTCTTTCTGGGGTCCCTGATAATTTTAAAACTATAAAGAGGTCCTGTGACCAAAATGCTTGAAAATTGCTGTTCTGAAGTATAATGCATTTTATCTTCAGATTTAAAAATGCAACCTCATTTTTAACAGGTCACTTGATTAAACAAATGAAAAGAAATGTCATGAAAGTATGTTTTATCTCAGAGGTTACTACCTTGACTCTGGAAGAATGTGTTCATGCTGCTAGGAAAACTTTTTGATTGTTTTTGCTTCTATAGGATGTCAGTTTTCAGCTGCACTATTTTAGTATTTTTAGAGGCACTCAAAATCAAACCATGAACAGAAAATGACAATTGCTTTTCAACCACACTCCTCTTAAGAAAAAAAAAAATCTCCTTTTATCAGTAAGGGTAAAGGTTTATAGAGAAGTTTAAGATATTAATGTTCACTGACTCTATCTGGTATGTGTTGTGGGGGGGGGGGAAACTTTGATATTGTATAATGACAGTTAACTTAAGAATTTTCAAGATTTGTTCAGTCTGCCAAAAAGAAGCTGTTCAGCTAGATAAAAAGAGGTATCCTTTCATTTTGACCTTGCATTTCAGTGCATCAGCAGCGTTTTAAATGCTGAAATTACATTGCTAAGTGCTATCTGAAATGTTTGAGAATTGTTCGCCCTCTTAGAAACTGCATTATAAAGGAAATTTTGACTTTGGCTTTGATATTCCTGGTATTTCTGCAACTTACCATTTTTGCTTTCCTTCAATAATTTCTCCTAAGGAGAATGATGAAACCATTGACTAAGAAACACAGATGTGCCCATTACTTTCAATGACTTTAGAGGGAACACTTACAGGTTGTTTTTTATTTCTCCAAATCAGGGAAAGAAATTAGAACAGTCCCTGGGGAATCAATGAAGTATGAATGTCAACCAGTGCTGTTCATTTTAAAATGAAGAGATGAGTAACAGTTTATTATTTGTTCTGGGGGGAGGGGGAAGGAACTATTTTGACTTGTCACTGTACCAGATTCTTAGAGCATGAACATATAGAATGGATATTTCTGTCTTCGATTTTCCTTATTTCTTCCTCTGTTTCATCTAATTACAATAATTGCCACACTGTAGAAACAAGAACATTTTGACCTTTCCAGGGTCTTACCACTGTAGATGAATTCTGTAGTTCACGTGTTACACTGAATTTTCTGTACTACATTGTTTACAGCTTCTTTTCATTCATATGCCAGTAATGAGTATTGGGGATTCTCTGAAATAGACCTTTTGTTAATGTATACATTTTATGGTGAAATTTTGGGGCTTTGGATACCTGAGGTTATTTAATAAGTTTTTCATAATAGAACCTGTAGATGACATGAGTCACTGGAAATAGATTCAGACTTGGTCTGTGAATCTGACTCATGGCCTAGATTCCTAATAGGAAGATGAGTAAACTTGGATAAGTGGTCAAACCTACTTGGGCCTCATTTTCTCATCTTTGACTTATTAAATGCAGAACTTGGGGCAAATTATCTTCTGTGATCTCAGTTCCATGATTTATGAAATGGGAAATATCACAATTCTTACATCACAGAGCTATTGGCAGGGTTATGAGAGTTAATATATGTAAATGTATGCCTAGAATAATTTCTAGCATATAAGTTGTATGAACAGGTTACACAATATTATTATTACCTTTATAGAGAGTGGCTTGGATGGTAAAGAATCTGCCTGCAATGCAGGAGACCCAGGTTTGATCCCTGGGTAGGGAAGATCCCCTGGCGAAGGGAATGGCCAACCACTCCCATCCGTGGACAGAGGAGCCTGGAGGAGTCCATGGAGTCACAAAGGGTTGGATGCGACTGAGTGAGTAACACACACATACAGAGTGAGAAGATTATCTTGATAAGATCTGAGACTGCTTCCAGCTCTAACTTTTAATTAATATAATGACTGAAAAGACAAACTCACAGTTCCATATTTTTGTGGGAAATCACATCATCTGTGCTGTTGGCCCTAAAATACTTGTAGTAGTTCCTCTAACTGCTTGTCCTCAGCGCACTCAGATATCCCAGACTTGCCCTGTGCTCAGGGCCCACCTTTCCCCCACTCCCAGTGCACAGGAAGCTCCTTTCCTCTCAGGGACCCAGGCTTATTATGAAGGGCCTGCTTCTCTCTGACTGGAGTCTCACGTTTACGGGAAGATTTACGCAAAAAAGCCCATCCAAGTCCTCCTCCCACCCTGGTTTCCTCTTGTTGCCCCAAGGCAGAATTTCTCTCAGGCTGAAAAGGCTTCCCAGAGCTTCTTCAACCCAGCATGGGCACTGGCCCAGAGTTAGGTGTCCAGACAGAAGATTTGGGAGCGCACAACGTATTTCCATATTTAAAACTGGTGCAAGGTAACCAGCAAAAGCTGTCTCTAGAACCTTATTTAAGATCCCCTGGGAGAGGGCATGGCAACCCGCTCCAGTATTCTTGCCTGGAGAATCCCATGGACAGAGGAGCCTGGTGGGCTACAGTCCATAGAGTCGCAAAGACTTGGACATACCTTAAGTGACTTATCGCACACAAACAGAACTTTATTTACTGCTTACAGAGCCTATAGCCCACCACACTGCTGTGGAGTATATCCCTCCTTAAAGGACTTCTTTTAGCCTCACTCACCTACTAGGAATTTTGGATCCTTTTCTCTAGACAAAGAGATAAAAACACAGCAGTTGTTCCTAACAGCCTCAAAAATTTTAGATTAAGTTGAGTCTCTACTCCCAGCATGGACATTCTTTTGTTTTATGATATGGAGCCATGTACCTCTACTTTGAAAGGAATCTGTGGATTCCAGACCAGCACTTCTGCTTCAGTCTTACATGCCATGCACGTGTGCGTAGTCATGTTCAACCAACTCTTTGCCACCCTTAGGACTCTAGCCCACCAGGGGTTTTCCAGGCAAGAATACTGGAGGAAGTTGCCATTTCCTTCTCAAGGGGATCTTCCAGACCCAGGGATCAAAGCCACTTCTCCCATGTCTCCTGCATTGCAGGCGGATTCTTTACAGGCTGAATCATCAAGGAAGTCCTCAGTCTTACATAACAAGAAGCTAATTAATTTTTTTTAACCAACACAAACCACCCTGAAGGGAAAACTTAATTTTCCATCTCCATGTGAATAAAAAAAAAATAATAAGCTGCTAGCAACTTTTTCAAAAAAGAATAGCTATTGAGATTCTGTGCGTGTGTAGTTATTTAGATTTCTTTAACATGTTTCATTCAAAATGTTGCCCACAATGATTTGCATTCACCCATTGGCTTTCACTCCAACCATGGGTTTCTGAAGGTTTTTCTTCCTTTTTTTTTTTTTTAATATAGCCCTGAGGCTTTCCAGGTGGTGCTAGTGGTAAAGAATCTGCCTGCCAATGTTGGAGATGCCAGAGACATGGGTTCGATCGCTGGGGCAAGAAGATCCCCTGGAGTAGGAAGTGGCAACCTCTAGTATTCTTGCCTGGAAAATCCCATGGACAGAGGAGCCTGGTGGGCTATACAGTCCATGGGGTCTCATAGAGTCAGACACAATTGACACCTATATTCAGAAGCCCGCTCTGTATGTTTCAGAGGAATAAAGCAGGGAAGTAGTGAGGTCTGGTGGAGCGAACATGAGATCTTATACCTCGAGAAAACATTAACATGATATATTTCCCTTATGAAATAAAGACCTCTAAAACAGCAACTTTGGCCAGGTGTTTTTCCACTTTGTTAAATTTTTATATTGAAACACATTGAAATTTACATAAAAGGGTAAAGAAATAGTACAGAGTTTCTATAACCCTTTACCCTAACTCCTCAACAGTTAACATTTAATTACATGTCCTATTTTCTGAACATTTTGAGAATAAATTGCAGACATGATAACCATTATCTTTTTATTTCTCCCAAATATTTTATTAACAACAATTTCAAACATACAGAAAAATCAAAAGAATTTTACAGCGAAAACCTCGAAACTCACTAGCTAAATTCTTCTGAGCCACACTGCTGCTACTGCTGCTAAGTCGCTTCAGTCGTGTCCGACTCTGTGTGACCCCAGAGATAGCAGCTCACCAGGCTCCCCCCTCCCTGGGATTCTCCAGGCAAGAATACTGGAGTGGGTTGCCATTTCCTTCTCCAATGCATGAAAGTGAAAAGTGAAAGTAAAGTCGCTCAGTCGTGTCTGACTCTTCGCGACCCCGTGGACTGCAGCCCACCAGGCTCCTCCGTCTATGGGATTTTCCAGGCAAGAGTACTGGAGTGGGTTGCCATTGCCTTCTCCACTCTTTGTGCTACTGGTGGGGAATTTATGAAAATACATTTATTCAATTCCTGCCACAAAATTCTAACAAAAGCAGCCCTTTTCTGGGTATTAGCTACTCTCATCTTATAAGGAGGCTGATCTCAGAGAGGGTCTCTAGCCTGTAACCCAGGACCTGCTTCTCTCTGGAGTCCCAGAAAATCATATTACCTCTTTTGAATCTTGGAAGATTGAGTTTTTGGAAATATGGAGTGAGGCCATTAGACCCTTGGATGAGTAAGTTTCTTGTGGCTTTAAGATGCTGAAATTCTAAGCTATAGGATATAGGATCCCCATTCCTTATTCCTCTGCACAGAATACTACGTTACACCTTTTGTTTGCTTTTCTCAGAATTAACCCTGATGACATCATGTGGAGCAGGTTAGCCTGAACATTTAAGGGGATAAAACACTAACGCCTTAAGGACTCTTTGGGAGCGAATCATTTATCCATCGCATTTGCAGAATTCTTCTGTGAAATGGAATCTTGCTGTTACTAATGCAGAAGCCTGCTGGTAAATGCTCAGACTGTACATATTAGCCAGCTGGTGGCTGAATTCTGACTATTGAGCTGCCTAGAATTGGAATAATTAATTTTCCTACAGAAAGCGCATTGTGTTGTAGCTTTTTGGGTTTGTGAGTGTAATCTGTAATCACCAGGGAATTTATTTAGATTTGCAATTATACTAGAGTTAGTAATTTATAGTAAAGAGATGGGAGTTTGCTAAACAGAAGGCATAGAGCTGTGAGTTTTTCATTAATAGTTTTGGGAGCCTTGTATAATAATACCCAAACTGTTAGTGAAGAACTATTAGCTAAATAGTCGGTTCATGTTCGTCTTATCTAGTGAAAGCAGAACTTAACGTGTTTACCTCAGGAGTTTTCCCATTTATTTAAAATATGGCTTTCTTTTGCATAAAAAGGAATGTTCCTCTAAAAGCTTATATTTCAAAGACATGTGATTATGAATAATAGCTTCCTAGATATGTAGTATTGTGTTTTAAACATATATTCCAATAATAATATTCTTATTTGCCTGAAGGATAACATTCCATTCTCTATTAAATACTGTATTTTAAATGAAAGAGTATATGAATTTTTTTAAAATTATGCCTTTGTTTTCAGTAAAAGTAAGTTTCTTTAAAAAGAATATTCTTAACTAATAACAATTATTTTGAAGAGCTATCCATACATGACTATGGCATGAATCACACCTTATCACTCATAGATAAGACATGAAAGCCGACCTGACTAATAGAAAATCATAAAAGTTACCAAGGAACCTTTATCTTTAATTCAGTATAGCTTTTTTAAAACTTGCAATGCTTTATTTAACAAGTCTGTGGTTATAATTCTTCAGAGTTGAGTAACGTATGTTATTGAATTGTTCATGAAACTCTGTTGCTTACATGATTAAGAATGACTTTTAGAAAGATAGATACCTTGTTTCATACCAATATTATAGGTTAAAATATTTTATATGATAGTAACTACAGCCTGATGAAGTCAGATCCCTGGGTTAATTTAAGGGGTCATAGCTGCTCATCTGGTAAGAATCTGATGTGTTTTAGAATTCAGCTTTTTTTTTTTTTAATTTTAGAAAGTTAGTTCAGTACCTATACAATGTGGTAGAAATCCCCAGTGGAATCAAGCCACCATATTTATATTTCTGCATTAAAACATAGGGATATTACTTCTTTGTGTGATCCACAGACTGTAAATAACTTTACATCAGTTTGGAAATTGGTTATCAGTTAACAGCTTGGATTAATGACTGTGTTTTGGTTTTCAAAGAGTTTGAATTTTAGGATTACAGATATGAATCGAGGACTTATATTGAAATAACTGATGATATCATGGTATATTTTTGAGTGAATTTTGTAGAGACTCTTCAAAGATGCTATTTAAGCTAAGTATTATATCCTATATCCTATGGATGCTTGGGCCTGGTGCACTGGGACGACCCAGAGGGCTGGTATGTGGAGGGAGGAGGGAGGAGGGTTCAGGATGGGGAACACATGTATACCTGTGGTGGATTCATTTTGATATTTGGCAAAACTAATACAATAATGTAAAGTTTAAAAATAAAATAAAATTAAAAAAAATTAAATGTAAGGAAACAGTATGTTTTTAAAAGGTTAATCTTTGTATGTTTCTGATAGAAGTATGTACTACTTTTAAACTTACAGTCGGAGCTGTAAAATAAGACATCTAAGGAGAATAGTTTGTGTCTTAAGAGCTAAAAAAAGGGAAAAGAACAGCATGGCTTTTTTATCTTCTTAATCAAACAAAATGTGGCGAACAAATAGTATTATGTAGTTTTGGCATTCTAGCTATAGGTAGTTTGCTTGAATTCTGCTTAAATTTAGAATCTGTGTAAGAGAAAAACAGCCTTCTTTGACTTGAATGATCAGTCTTAAAACTATTGGTGACATTTATATTTCTACATGAATATTAAATGATTTTATTAGGATGGATAAACTAAGAATAAATTGAACAGAAAAGTTAAAAATAATAAAATATATGAATTATAGAAACTATTTTTAAAGTGCTTTTGTGCTCTGTTCTGTATGATGAATTGATCAAGTGCTTGAAATCAGTACTTGAAATTAGTTCTACTACTTGTTGAGTCTTTTTAGGTCTCCATTGGAGGATATTATTGCATAAACATATTAAAAATACCTTTGTAAGTGAAACCCAACATTTATAATCATACTCAACATACAGAATAACTTGTCTTCCAAAATTTTCATAATTCCTTTCATCTATTAAACAAGGCAACTGCCACAAAAGCACTTACACATGTCTCTCTTGCAAATAAAACTGATGTTGGAGCATCTAATGAAGAATTTATATGATTTGACAATCAAGACTTTAAAAACCCTACACAAGATGTAGCAAATTGACTCTCAAAGGGACAGACTACATTTCCTTTAAACCCCTTGTGGTAGACCCCTGTGGCTATTTAACATTAATCATTTTAAATAAACAGAAGTATAATTTCTTTTCCAATCACAGAACAACCTTTTGGAAACAATTCTGCAATTCGGCACAGCACGGAAGATAGAAGGGAATTTGTATTGGATAACTACTTCCAGCGCTTATATGTATCAGCTTTTTTCCTACCAGTGTAGCAAAAGAATGTATAGTCACCTTCCTATGTCTCATTCTGTAAAATCTAATTTCTGTTAGGTGTAGTACATGTACAGGTGATGAGCAACCTAAATGAAACTGGAGACATAATGTCCTATCTAGTCATCATTTTATTCTTCAATATCACATAATTTTGAACTGTGTGGTTGATTGGCATATTACAGAGAATATTAAGTAATTTCATTTATCTTTGTTATCATTATACAGCAGGATTATCATGAGTTCCAACAGAATGAATGCTCAAATAACTGGCATTGTAATTCTTCCTCAATTAAAAAATATATACATATATGTCTATATAAAGATGAATCTATTTACTTATAGGCATGTTCAATATATGGCAAAATCTTTTGGGACATAGAAAATATAGACGTATCATCCATTTTTATATTGAAACATGTTAGTTGCTCAACTGTATCCAACTCTTTGTGACCACATGGACTGTAGTCCACCAGTTTCCTCTGTCCATGGGGATTCTCTAGGCAAGAATACTGAGTGGATAGCTGTTCCCTCCTTCAGGGGATCTTCCGGACCCAGGGGTTGAACTCAGATCCCCTGCATTGGAGGGAGATTTTCTTACCATCCTATAATGTAAGGCAGATAAGAACTACTTCCCTCAGGGACACGTTGTGCAGTTGAACTCTCTTGGCCTTTGTTTGCCCAATTCATCCTTGACTCCTGAGAGCAGGCGAGGTCTGGGAGTGGGATCAAATGCCTGAAGTTTATATATCATGCTCCTCGTTAAGGGGATCGATGGAGGAGACCATGCAAGTAGTATCAGAATCCAACAGGGCAGACAGTGTTTGTGTGCTGGCAAACCCCAGGAGGGCCAGGGGCAGGTGTGAAAGAAGGAAAGGTACTGTGGAGATTAAAGCAAGTGCTATCAGGAGCATTGGCCACGCAGGGGGAATGGAATAAGTTAGTAGCCTAGTAATAGCTAGTGTTTGGGTTGGCAAGGGTGTAATGGAAGAGGTGTACATTGTTGGCTGTTTAAGGGCCAGGGTAGAGCAGACAATATTTGCCAAAATAATGTTGAATTTGGGGCCTTTGGGGCAGATATTATTTAGGGTTCTTTAGAGAAGCAGAATCAACAAGATATACGTGTGTGTATATGTGTGTATCTATATCTATGGAGAGAGATTTATTACAAGGAATTAGTGCATATAATTATAAAGCCTGAAAAGTCTCAGATCTGTAGTCACCATGTTTCAGAGCTGGCAGAGTCAATGCTGTAGATCCAGTCTGAATCCAAAGGCCTGAGAACCAGGAGATATGATGGTATAAGTTCCAGTCTGAAAGCTGGCAAGCGTGTGACTCAAGAAGTGTGGATAACTTGGTTTGAGTTTGAAGGCAGGAAGGTACTGATGTTCCAACTCCATGATTAGTCTAAAGGATTTCCCTCTTCCTTGTGGGAGGCTAAAATTTCATTCTAATCTGGGTATTTGCATGGGCTCCATCCGTATTAGGGAAGGCAATCTACTTTTCTTGCTCTGCCAATTCAGATGTAAATCTCCTCAGCTCACACTCACAGATACATCTAGAATAATGTTTGACCAAATATCCAGGTATCTCATAGCCAGTCAAGTTGACACATAAAATTAAAGAACACAGGGTCTCCTCATGGAGAGATCAAAATGGTAATGAATGTCACAGGTTGACTCTCCTGAGGATTGCCTTTGCATGTAGATAATGTGAAGTTGCAAAGGTGAGTGTTACAGAAGTCATTGCACCTATCTGCTTGTCCTTTTCTTTTATTAGATGAGATACTGAAAGACTTAAAACAGTTGAGGATGCTGTCTGATGAGAATCTGGGTCTCCTGCCGGCTACCTTTAAGAAGATGCACATAAATGAATTAGAGCATAATTACTATGTTTACACATGGAATCAAGGCTCTTTCTATGTATTCTATGATACCCGTGTCATGAATATTCAGCATGTGTCCTATTATCAAATCACCTCCGCCTTCAGAATCTGTCCTTTGCGTTGTTATCCTTTCCCTCCTTAGTTCCTCTAATAAGAGATGGGATGCACTTACATGCCTAAGCACCACTTCAGATTTCACATGTATGGCATCATCTTATGTTTCCATTCACCTTTCCAGTTACTGAGCACTTTCACATATGTTGTCTCATTTGATTACATGATGAGATTGAACTCTATGAAACTGGTGATATTTGACCATTGTAGATTCACAAAATCAGTAATTTCATATGGTTGGATATAGCTTTATTAAACGTATTTGAGATATAAGAAAGTGGAGTCTCAAAGCACACATGATTTTTTTTTTTTTGAATTATAGTACTTTTAAGTAGCAGAGTTAAACTAAGGCTTATTCTTGCAACATTTTGTGACTTACCCTCCTTGCTGCTATCAAACATATGGCCAACAAATCATTAATTTCATATACAAGTCAATGTTAATTAAGATAGGGTGAGATTAATCTGGGATTTTGCTAGCTCAAAAACTGTTGGTGTCATCTGCTTCCTATCATTTTGCTTCTAGCACAGTTCTCATTTCCTTTTCCTTACTAATAAGGATTAAAATTTGGAAACTCTAAGATCATCATAATTTGTGGAGTCATCACTGGGTCTAAGATACCTGTATTTGCAACAGTTCTACTTTTCATACCCCTACTGATATATATATATATATATATATATATATATATATATATAAATTAAGGAAGCTTTAAAAACCTTTACTAACAGAATTATTATTACAGCATAGAAAATAGAAACTGTGATTTCCTTGTGATTATATTTATATTCACTTCAAATTATTCACTAAATTTGTATGATAACTTCTAGCAATCTTTGCAGAATAAGAATGTATTTTGGAAAACTGAGCCCCTGAGTTATTTACATAGATACATGATATATTGATTTCTTAAGCTTCATTTTGAGATATCAGTTAGATTGCTCCAAAATACTGGTAAAAATAGAGACATCAAAATTTTTATCAAGTATCATCAAATAATATTGCTGAGATGTTTTTGGCAGATGAAGTCCAAGGGTTTGCTCATAGAGATCTATTTTCGTAAAAATAAAGCTGATCAAAGAAGCATGAAATGGAGAGCATTTTGAGGCCCTGTTGAAATTGAAGTTAGTATACTCTGCTTACTCTTGAAAATCTTGGTTTTGTGATTTGTCCAAAAAATGGGGGAAAGGAACGAGTTCAAGAAGCAGCTATTACATGGTCTTGCCTGAGTTCTTTGAAGATTATGCTTGAGCTTGTAGAGTATAAGGTTAAATATGGCCTGGGAGTGGGAGTGGGGAGAAGCTGGGGACAAAGAAGCAGGACAGCCATGGGCAGTGAAGATGAAGAATGTCTTCATAAATGGCTGTTGTTGTTCTTTACCTTTGATTAGTAAAAGTGAAAATACCAAAATGAACGGTGAGTGCATGCTCAGTCACTTCAGTCACATCCAACTATAAACTGTAGCCCTCAAAGGTCCTCTGTCCATGGGATTTCCCAGGCAAGAATACTGGAGTGGGTTGCTGCCATGCGCTCCTCCAGGGGATCTTCCTGACCCAGGGATTGAACCCATGTCTCCTGCCTTGCAGGCAGATTTCTTATCACTGCACCACCTGAGAAGCCCCTGCTGCTGCTGCTGCTGCTAAGTCACTTCAGTCGTGTCTGACTCTGTGCGACCCAATAGACGGCAGCCCACCAGACTCCCCTGTCCCTGGGATTCTCCAGGCAAGCATTCTAGAGTGGGTTGCCATTTCCTTCTCCAATGCATGAAAGTGAAAAGTGAAAGTGAAGTTGCTCAGTTGTGTCCAACGTCACAAATGACTTCCTAGCAAATTCATTAGCAGAATAGTCCATTCTCTTTTCATCCAAATCAAAAAAATAAAATTATAAATAATCTTTCAGCAAGAAATCACCTTACAACTATATTTACAAGTTTGAGCTTCCTGGGACAGATTGTTTAAAAGACTCATCATAACTTCTTTTTTGTAAATTTTTTATTCTTTCTAATTTTTAAACAGTGGAGCAGCCATCTTTCACTTCATATCAAATTAGACATAGAAACTTGAAGTAGATAACAAAGTATTACATTAAACATGATGGTTAGATAGCATTAACGACTCAAGGGACATGGACTTGAGCAAATTCTGGGAGATAGTGAGGGACAGGGAAGCCTGGTGTGCTCCAGTCTATGGAGTTACAAAGAGTTGGACATGACTTAATGACTGAACAAGAACAACACCATTAAATAAATACTGTCACTTATCTGGTACTGGACTAGCTAGAGAAGAAATAGGATGTAGATACTTCTTGCACCCTGGCTCCTAGGAGATCTTGGTATCCAGAGTCCATTCTAGCAGAGGAGCCTGACAAGATGCTAAATAAATGCTCAGTGGCAGGTTGCTAACATTATTACAATTGAGGTTTCAGAGCAAAGTGAATTCACCACAGGTAAAAGCATTTGTTGAAGTGTTGGTGAAGAAGCAGTGGGGATGGTCTTAGGCTGCATCATGGCTTACATCTTGTGAGATTGCGTCACTATGATTTTAAAGAGGATTCCTTTATGTTAAACTCTTTAAGAGGGAAATGGCCTATTTGAAATATCTCCAGAAAGAAGGTATAGAGGATTAGCAAAGTCTGGTTGTGCAAGGAGGCTTGATCTGGGGAGAAAGATCCCTGGGTGAGTGAGTGACTAAATGAAAAATGTGGCACCAGCAGGCTCGTCTCTTTCTCCATTTAAAAGTAAATATTTTTTTTTTAAAAGTATTACTTCTACACCTACATATCTGACAGCACAGGGAAGTCTAGTGTCAAACTCATCTAATCTTCACTAGGAGAAAAGTTTCCAAAAGCTAAACCTCGGCAGGAAGTATACATTGATTGCTTACTCCAAGCATTGGAGCTGGCAGGTTGTCACTGCATTGGGTAATACATGGTCTGCGGTGTGTTCTACCAGCACGTAGACATTCTGTTTCCATCCCTTCTCTCTTGCTTCTTCATTACAACCCTTACTGAACATCTCATGATAAAATCGTCTCACATTATCACTCATAGGTTATCTTTACAGTTCTCAGCTGCGCTACTGCTGCTGCTAAGTCACTTCAGTCGTGTCCGACTCTGTGCGACCCCATAGACGGCAGCCCACCAGGCTCCACCGTCCCTGGGATTCCCCAGGCAAGAACACTGGAGTGGGTTGCCATTTCCTTCTCCAATGCATGAAAGTGAAAAGTGAAAGTGAAGTCGCTCAGTCATGTCTGACTCTTAGTGACCCCATGGACTGCAGCCTACAGGCTCCTCCATCCATGGGGTTTTCCAGGCAAGAGTACTGGAGTGGGGTGCCATTGCCTTCTCCATTACAGTTCTCATTTGGCTGCAAATAAATTTGGACATTTGTTTATTCAGCTGTTATTCATCAAGTACCTACCACATGTCGCTGGGAACTCAAATGTCCGGGTGTTCCAGCTGGTGATTTAACTGAGATACATAAATGTGTGTGTGTGTGTGTGTGTGTGTGTGTGTGTGTGTGTGTGTGTATGATTTCTTGTCCTTTGGAGAGAGAAAACTCTTTTGTCAATTATATGGTGTCAAAAAGCTTTGTAACATAGGAAACTTACGAAAGTAAATTTTTAAAAATTTGCCTAGATTTCAGCTTCTTGTCATCTCCTTTGTTCCTGTACTCCACCTAAGATCCTATGTCCCTAATTTTTCCTTTGGAGTGACTTATTCATCGGGGTCTTATTCTGTTTTGCTTTTTATCCTAAATTTGTAAGGTTTGGAGAAATTCATAGCTTTTGCATGTATCACCTGTAGTAGACATTCTGTAAAATAAAATGTATCCTCATTTTTAAGAAACATAATTGGAAAGGAAAACGTATGTTGTCAGACCTTATTCTGTCTATAGAAGTCAATTTAAATCATAATCATACTCCTAGTCTTTTTGAGAAGAATAAAATATTCAAAACTGGACTCTTATTTGTCAGGAAAAAACTCCACAATGTCTCTAGGGAACAGTTTTAAAATTTCTCCACTAATACAAATATTATTTTTGATATGAATCGAAGAAATATCATTTTCAGGGACCCTCTCCTGAACTTTGCTGAAATATTAAAATAAAGATAACTACATTACAATTTGATTATCCCTCATCACCATTTCCATTGGGAAGATAATTAATTTGACATGAATCTTGAACGTGAAAAGTCCTCAGGTCTAATTCTTGTGAGTGCTGTTATTTTCCAGGATATTCTTTTGCAACCACTTTCTGACATGCTATGTAAGGGAAGCAAAAACTTAAATGATTACTCACGTGTAAATAATCTAGAGGGCAGATGAAAGGATAGAATAAATTCTCAAGAATTTATCAGTCTCTGTATGAAATTTATTTTTGCATGATATTAATAAAACCATACAAAGTATGTAAAATATGGATAGCAAACTTAACAGTACAGGTGGCCTACTTCTTTCATTACTTTAATTTTAAAAACTATTTAAGTGCCATAATTGAATATTTTCTCTCTTATTCCCCAAAAATAAGATGCAAAGAGTAGCTGTTCAGCACACAGGGTATGTCAAGAAATGCAAGTAAGCCTACATTTTCCATTTCTAATTGTTCTCACACCAAAATTTGGATATACACCTAATGCAAACTAAGACAGTACAAAAATATAACCCTTTGTAGAGAATTATCTTCCATTGTCATTATAAAATCAGGACTCTTTCCTGTGAAGCACATTACAACATTGATTCAGAAAGCTTTTAGACATGCATTCACATATTTTAGTATTACAGTGAATTGCTTTAAATGTTTGATGGTGTAACACATTTGATACTTAACCTGTCATCCACGTTCCAAGAGTTTTCCATGTGTTAAAGTTTAATCATCATAACATTTATTAGATATGCATTACCCAATTTTACAGGGTAAACTGAGTCACAGGAAAGTAATTTTTCTGAAGTCAAACAGTGTAGATCCAGAACAGGTCTCTTTTAAGCACTGCACCACTATCTGTCTCTCAGCTGGATAAAACTAATTGTGAAATAAGATTAAGAATTCCAGCACTGATTTTCACACTTAAGCATGTGTGCATGCTCAGTCACTTCAGTCATGTCCGACTCTGTACGACCCTATAGACTGTAGCCTGCCAGACTCCTCTGTCCATGGGATTCTCCAGGAAAATACTGGAGTGGGTTGCCATTTCCTCTTCCAGGGGATCTTCCTGACCCAGGGATCGAACCCGCATCTCCTAAGTCTTCTGTATTTGCAGGTGGGTTCTTTACCACTACCGCCACCTGAGAAGCCTGACGCTTAAGCATGCATTCATGCATACATGCAATCTCAAGTACTGGGTAATTATTAGACAAGGGATACTAGCTTATTCTTCTGTATCTAGATAGAAGAAATAGATAATTTATTAAAAATTAAGTGACTTCTCAAAGGGAGATGGGGTGAGATAAAAAAAGCAAAGGGTTGCTTTAGTATATTTACTTGTGAGCTCAGGTGAAAACATACATAAATCAATATGAAAACAAAATCACTACTCAAATTTTTGCAAAAAAATTGGAATAGGAGAAATGCCAGGAGAATAAAGGCAGGGAAATTTTGTGGCATTTAAGTGGGGGGGGAGGGTGGGTTGGAAGTACTCTCTGTAGCATGAGAGAAAGTAAAAGTTGCTCAGTGGTGTCCGACTCTTCGCAACCCCATGAACTATACAGTCCATGGAATTCTCCAGGTCAGAATACTGGAGTGGGTAGCCTTTCCCTTCTCCAGGGGATCTTCCCAACCCAGGGATCAAACCCAGGTCTACCGCATTGCAGAAGGATTCTTTACCAGCTGAGCCACAAGGAAGCCCCTGTAGCATATAGACAGGTAAATTTAGTGTCAGTTCCTTACAATAAACTCAAATGGAATAATGAAACTTTAAAAGAAAAATGATAATGTCCAGGGTGCTCCGTGAATTCACCAACAGTAAATTCAAATTATCTCATTTGACTTTTGATACTTTTTAGTTTAGTAGATATGCTCATTGCAATGAAAAGTAAGCAAGTTCATCAAAACCCTCTTGTGATGTTTTTAACTAATCAGCAAATGCCTTTCCCCAAACTTGCTTGGTCTCCCAAGGAGTTGCACCATCACCCTTCCCCACCACACACACACCCACCATCTGAGCACCACTGTCTAAAGCTCATCCCATTCTGCCCAGCATTTGAGAAACGTTACTCACAGTAAGAGGCCATGGATGGGAGTGTGTTCCACATGTGAATTGTTTACAGGAGAAAAGTTGAAGAATTATTTAATTAAAATGGAAAAAATGATGATCGTTTCTTAAGCATATGTACCTGTATATTCCAGATAAGAGTTTGGAATGCCTTTTTGTCTATCACATATTTAGGTTTGAGCATAGATTCTAGCTTTTAGTGGATATTCAGTAAATTTTTATTGACTGAAATAGTGAAGGAGAAATAGTGAGAGTTAGAGAAAATATAAATATACACATATAAAAATCATCTTAACTATGATTATCCTTTCCTTGATAGATGAGAAAATTGAGGTGAGTGAAAGATTAAATATCTTGTCAAGAGTTATGAAGGAAAAATATGATAATGCATGTCTCTTTTACTTTTCGGCTTCCTATGTATAGTTATAGATAAATATATATCTATGTATATTATAATTAGAGAGATAGATATAGGTATCTTTGGACAGTGCCTGACATGAATATGTGCCCAATAAATAGTATCTGTTATCAGCTAATACCATTATATCATAGGACATCAACTTCCAGCTTGTACTCATAAGGCCATCGTATAAATACTATGTCTTGTTCTGGGCAATTTGTTTTAAGAGTAATATCCATAAAATAGAATGTGACCTGCTTGGGTAATGTGTTGGTATCCACTTCCTATCATACCATGTGCAAGTCCTATAGCCCTTTGCTGAAGATGTTCCATGAGTGATTTGAAGGAAGACCCTTGGCCACTAAGGTTTCAAGTATTTCAAGGTTGCTCAGGTGGAAAACAGATTAAACTTGGTGTTTGATAATCAGGCAGTGCAGTTATGATGAAAGATAACATGTCTGTGTAATTATGAATTAGTGTTTAACTTATAAAAGTGTTCCTCATTGGACAATAAATTATATGGTTACCCTATATCTAGATTAAATTAGTAATAATGCAGAAGAGGCACATTTAAATTAACCATGGGACAAATGTTTAAGTATTTGAGGCCTTGAATGATGAAATAGGTTGCCTTTTGAAATTATGAGTTGATGTTAGTGGAAATATTCAATTTAATTCATGACAATGACTCAATGTAAAGGATGACTCATTTATTGGATTGGAAGCTAGATTAGCTGCACGTTGTTACATCAGTTACATATAATCTAATACAGAACAATCTGTAAATAGCTTCTTTTGATCTACCTGCTACTTCTCTGTTAAAAAACCAAAACAAAAATTAACTCAGAACTTACATTCCTATTTAAGTCAACTATAAATGCTTTAAATAAATCTAAATGATTTATTTACAAATAAATTAAGCTCCAGCAGAGCCTGAACACACTGGAGATTTGTACTAATATTTTGACATGGGCTTTATTTTTCACAGCTCAAGTAAAAATAGAATACATGTATTTTTTGAAACAGGTAATCTAATATTTTCTACTTCACTTCCTTTTTTCTTCTAATATTTTCAGGGGGAAAACTTATGATATGTTTACTATACCTCCTCAGACTGAATGACCTAGAAATTCATGATATAATCTGAATTATTAAACCATTTCTTTCCCTCCTACCAGTATAAACTATTTTTAAATTTTGGAGCCATAAAGTCTACTTGCATAATAGACCTGAATAAAACATCTACTTTCATGACTATTTCCCCCAATGTGTATTTTTTGTTATTCAAAACTTGCATTTGAAACTATGTCAGTTACCAGGAAAATATTTTAGAACTAAAGGGTTACATTTGATGAATTTAGTGACTGCTTACAAATAATCTAGGTGTTATTTAAAAAAGAAAAAAAAAGAACAATGAGCTTGCTTTGTTTTTACTTTTTACTGCCTTCACTGACTTTAGTCACTGACATATTTCAGTTGGGGGAATTGTCTGTAAGCTACTTATTGAGTGCCTACTATGTTCTAGTACTATGAGCTAAGCTCATATATTCTATGAGTTGTAGGAAAGTTGTGAAGAGTTTTGCTCCATACCCTTTTGCAAATCCTCACCCAATGGAGAGGAATTTCCTTCCCAGTATTCCTGCATCACATGATGCTCCCCTATTATTATTGATTATGAATTTAACAGGCAGTGAGTGTGTCTGTCAGCAAGGAGATCCAACCAGTCCATCCTAAAGGGAAACAGTCCTGAATAATCATTAGAAGGACTGATGGCTGAAGCTGAAACTCCAATACTTTGGCTACCTGATGCAAAGAACTAACACATTTGAAAAGACCCTGATGCTGGCAATGATTGAAGGAGATTGAGAAGAGGATGACAGAGGAGGAGATGGTTGGATGGCATCACGGATTCAATGGACATGAGTTTGAGTAAACTCCAGGAGTTAGTGATGGACAGGGAGGCCTGGCATAATGCAGTCCATGGGGTTGCAAAGAGTCAGACACAACTGAGTGACTGAACTGAACTGAGTATGTCTCCAGGGAGAGGCATGGCAGACTAGAGATGGTAGAGGTGAAAAGGTCCATGCTGGTTTAAGTAGGAAAAGCCTTCAGTCAGCCAGAGCACTTCCTTTGGAGCCCACCATGGCTGGACATTAGGACAGTGTGCAAATCTACAAGCTTGATCGGCAACCATATTCTGTGTGGTCTCAGATGCCTTTTAAACCTCAGGTCACCTGACATTGCTGACATGTGCTCCAGGTTCCCCACCATTGCTTTACAGACTGGCACTTTGTTACAGTCATACTTCCCTAGAGTCCTAACTGCTACCTGCCAACACTGAGTTTCCTTCCAAATCAATTTCAAACTCTGCCTTCTTTATTTGATCTCCCCATATATTTATTCCTTTCTCTCTTTGAAGTACTCCTGCACCACTTGGAGTTTTTCTTCTGATGTCATGGCATTGTATATTTTATTCTGATTATTGATGTTCTTAACTAATCCTGCATACTATCCCATGGAGCTTCTCAGGTGGCTCACTGGATAAAAGAAATCCACCTGCCAATGCAGGGGATGAGGGTTTGATCCCTGGATTGGCAAGATCCTTTGAAGAAGGAAAACAGCAATCCTCTCCAGTATTCTGGCCTGGGAAAACCCCATGGATGGTGGAGCCTGGAGGGCTATAGTCCATGGAGTTGCAGAGAGTTGGACACCAATGAGAGAATGAACAACAACATATACACATATATAATTGAAAAAGGCTTTATAAAATACTTACCTTTACTATATGTGAGAATTTTAATATTTTTCCTAGCCTATTATTTTCTGTCCTATTTTATTTTGAAATAAAACAATGCTGATTGCAGCTCACTGGATTGATTTCATAATACATCAGTGCACTGAAACTTCTATTAGAAAAACACTGGTTTAGTAAGTGTAAAAGGTGTGTCACCACAAGCAGTCAATGTCTTTATGATTGGGTAGAGGTAACTTCGGAATATTATTATTTCCATACAATTAACAATAGATAGCTATAGCATGAAAAGATCATATTTCATCAGACTTCTCATTTAGAATCACAGGTTTAATTTCATGATCTTCTTCAGTGATTGTTAAAAAGAGTCTAAAATCTCATCACTGGCAGATGAAAACAACATTTTCTTAAGTATTGTCGTTGAGTCGCTAAGTCACGTCTGACTTGTGACCCCATGGACTGCAGCATGCTAGGCTTTCCTGTCCTTCCTCTTCCTCTTTGCTTTCATAGGTATAATTACATGAAAAATCACTCTTTCAAGCATTGTATAAACTTTTGGTTTCCTTTCCCTTGAGTAGAATTCTGAGTCAGCTACTGAGATGAAGGCAATGGTCAGATTTAGACAGTGGCAGTGGCTTCTTATTGAAGACTGTGGAATGTGGGACAGTTACAGCTTTGACAACTGATTTATATGTACATGATGGTGTATTAGAAAGAAACTGGGTAAAATCAAGCTCCTTTTCCTGTTCATTAGAGTACCTGTCATTGAAAGAGTTCACTGTGTGTATATCACCTAAAGATTAATAAGAAAAGAAGTATAGTTTCTGAATTGAAGCTACAGGTATATTTCATTTTTTAAAGCACTCAATACAGACCCACAAATCATGTTAACATTCCAGGGAAAAGTTTAAAATGTTTTGAAAATTCTAAGGCATTATGGGTATTGCAGTTTAATTCATGATTATCAGAATTGGGATGAGACTTGTGGTTCATTTCTTATTGAAATGAAAGCTAAAGTCTAAAAATTATGTAGAATACAGTAGTACTTTTGCTTTAAAGGTACTTTAAAAATAATCTCAGTCAGTGGAAATGTCTAGATAATACATAACTGTTTTTATGTTTGTACTTGGAATAATAAAAAAGCCATTATGTCATATATGGGAGTGCTTTTAATTATAATAAAATAATTATGTAAGGCTAACCAAATGTACAGATTAATTTTTGATATGAATATTTAGATCTACCCTTTATGAGGTTACATAGGGCAGATTTAATTATTGATAAATCAGATAGTTAATGAAATTGAACTCACACTTATCATTTTTAAAGGTGACACATAATTGCCAGAGTAGTTGCAAACCATGATCTTCAAAATTCAACATAATATCCAGACTGCTCAGTGAGGTTACTAAATACCCAGCTTGTTATTTTATAATTAACAAAATATCTTTTATTTAGATTCCAAGTATATGATAATACTTCTCAAAAAATAAATTATAGTGGTTTAAATCCTAAAGTGAGTTGTGTTGCTTTGGTGTCCTTATTATAGATTAAAATACTGATAGATTATAAAACACTTCACGCGGCATTTGACTCTGCAATTTAGGTTAGAATTTCAGTGTCAAAGGAACTTGCCAGAAAATAGAGGTTAAAATAGAGGTCCAAGTCTCTGCTGTAAATTAGCAAGTACAGAAATGCTGAGACTATCGTAAATGAAGGAAGAAAAAATTGTGATGTGAAGTCCATTCATTTTCAAGGACATAATCAGGAAAAAATGTATTTTTCCATCATTCATTCACTACATGCCAACATAGGAGGGCTGTGTGCATACGTATGTATGTGTTGAATTGGTTGTTTGTGAGTATGGGTGTATCTTTTCTGATGGAAATATTTGGAGTAGTAGAAGGCAAGAGGGATGAGGGAAACTGCTTTTAAAAATCCAAGTCTCGACAGATCCTTAGCTGGGCATAAAGACAGAATTCATTGCAAATGCTTTGCCTTCAAGGTATAACCTTTTAGTTTTGAAGAGTAGACTGTCCTCCTTAGGCCTTCCATACTATTTCCTGAAAGTGTGCTAGCTAGATCTTTCAAAGAAGCTGCCAGTGACCTGCAGAAAGAGTGGGCAGGAAAGAGGCACAGCAAAATTAAGTTTCCTCCTCCCCACCCCGTGATTTACTCCTATATCCTTTATGACCAATGTCACCACCCCTTGGGCTCAATCTGCAATACTTGAAAACTGCAAGTACTCTGCGAAGATATAAGTAAAACAGCAACAAGCAGATCAGATCCTCTGCATTTAAATGCTTAGTTTGTACCTGAAATAGCCGAGTGTTTTTGTTTGTTTGTTTTTATTGTTGTTGTTTTTGTAGTTATTAGGGTTAAAGGTGGAAGGGTCTGGGCTATAGGTGAAAGACAATGGGTTAGGGAGCCTAAGAGTGAGCTGTCTGACTATTGAAAAATTTTCTTATACAATCACTTATTCATTTGAAGATGCTTTGTATGGAGCTTTGACATATTATTTATCTCTTTCTCTCAGTCTCTCTGACAGATACACAAATACACATGCCACGGATGTCGCCTTTTGGTTTTCAAATCCTTGGTCAACTTTTTTCCTTAGAAAAACCATAGTATTTTTATATTAATGGCTTTGTTATTACTATTCAGGGAGTTCACGGTATGAATTTGCTTCTTGCTCCACCACAGAAGCCATCACTCAGAGTATGTCCTTGCAGAAGACACTCACTGAAGGAGTTTGTTACGCACTCATTTCTAAGGCTCCCTCCTCCCCTGTGGTGTTTTGGATTTCCACACCCTTAGATCTAACTTCACAGAGAATCAGTTCTGCCTTAAAATGTAGGCTTTACCCTCTGATCTACAATAAGATGCAGAAGTGATGTTTCTTTTCATTGTGGTCTATAAAATGTAGAAATTGCCTGGGTTCTAGTCAATTTGAGACAATCGGTGGGCAATTGACTAGATCACGCATCAATCTGACTTGGCGGTTATTGTGTCCAAAACCTCAAATGCTATAAAACTGTCAGTCTCCTTATACATTTACGTTCAAGGCGTAATAGACTTTATTCTCCTGTCAAGTATTTTTTGATTAGACAGCGAATTATCAAACACTTTGTCAGATTTTTAATGTTCTCTATGACCATGTTAATATAAATGTTATTTTCCTAGACACAGTGAGTTACTGTGTATCACTCCTCAGAAAATATTTTAAAACTAAACTACAATGTAACAGCCCAGAAAAAAAGAATGTAGTATTAACACTGTTAGAGGCTTTCTTTAAATGTCCAAAACTTGATATTCACACCACAAAAATGATTCAAATAAAGTTAATATGATCAACATTGCCAATCAATTGAGGACGTGGGTTCAGAAGCCTGGATCCAAACTCCTCCATCATTTACTTGGGTATATTATTTCCATGTACTTCTTTTTGTGACATAGTAATAGTAACTAGCTCCCTTGGGCAATTGTTAAGTTTAAGTAAAGCATACACACACACACACTCACACACACACACACACACACACACAAAACAGTGGCTAACAGATAGCAAGCATGTACCCTAAAGGAGCTGCAGTTATTTTCAATATTAAATACTTGTATCCAGAGTTCCCAAACCATGAAATAAGTACAAGAGTCAATCTAGAATTTATTTTTCAAAGTAAAGAACATAATTGTTTGATTTTATGTTTTATTTATTCATTCTAAAGAGAGTGCAGTAGAATATCTCTTTGTAAAATACTAAAAGCAAAGAAAAATGTGTTTATTGAAGCATGATACTTTTTGTTTATAAAATTAAAATAGTTACCAAAGACAGAATATTTTTCCTAAACAGAGTGAAGAGTCCTGCCATTGTGTTATGCTTTTCTCTTTCCTCTTGCTCATTGTTTTCTTTTTTTTCCCTGAACATACTTGGCTTGATGATCTGTTTTCTATTCATACAATTGCTTCATTATTTACCATCTAATTTAATAATGTATTATCCATCATGATATCAGTGGCATGGATAAGGTCACCAATTCCCCAGGCATTTTTGCAGATTTGGCTGAAAACAGAACAGAGATTCAAATGTTTTACAACATTGTACAATTGTTGTTTACTTTAAAAATGTTCTCAAATCTCCATTTCCTAAGAAATCAATGTAGGCCAATACAAGTTTCCCATGTTGGAATCTAGTTGGTATGCTGCTTAGACTTTAACCCCACCTAGGTTTTCTTTCAAACTACCAAGAGTCATTTCACTTATGAATCACAAGCACATGGCTTATCAAATAGTCTTAAAATTAGCATAACTGAATGTTGTCTAAAGTTAGCCTCTCAACCTGATAGGAAAGTACTTGATCTAAGATTAAAGCATTAATCTCTTGATTTCTATGTTGATTCCTTTTGCTGAAAAGATTGATGCCATCATTTTTTTAATCACATTTTCCATAAGACATTTAATGAAAAAGATAAAGTGATGCCACATGGTTTATATGGGTTCACCGAGTGCCTTTTCTTCGCTTTCCCTAACCATTCTGCTGTTAACGGGCTGTTTAATGCTCTTACATACATCACATGCCTTCCAATGCAGTTACCCTATAAAACTCTTTATCACATAGATTCCCCTGAAATTTCTAGAACAACACTTTATGTACGAGGACCTTAATCCATGCATTTATACAATCTGCTGTGTGACACGGGAGTATTCACATAGGGATGTTCTGAGTACAAAGACAGCCCAGATTTCACATTGTCTCCTGATTTTCTTTCTAAGCCTGTTCATTTATGACATCTGGTCCTCAATTTCCCCATCAGTAAAAAGAAGAAAGGAAAATGAAATCAGCTGTTTATTCGGTCATTCAGAGATCAGATCAGATAAGTCGCTCAGTCCTGTCCGACTCTTTGCGACCCCATGAATTGCAGCACACCAGGCCTCCCTGTCCATCACCGACTCCCGGAGTTCACTGAGACTCACGTCCATCGAGTCAGTGATGCCATCCAGCCATCTCATCCTCTGTCGTCCCCTTCTCCTCTTGCCCCCAATCCCTCCCAGCATCAGAGTCCTTTCCAATTATAGCAGTGAATAAATGAGCTAACGTGGATAGTGTGTTGTTCCTGGCGCATGTGTATCTGTGTGATCAGTCGCTCAGTCCTGTCTGACTCTTTGTGACTCCGTGGAGTACCTCCCACCAGGCTCTTCGTCCATGGGATTTTCCAGGCAAGAAGACTGGAGTGGGTTGCCATCTCCTTCTCCAGGGTATCTTCCCAACCCAGGGATTGAACCTGCATCTCCTGTGCCTCCTTCATTGTCAGGCTGATTCTTAAGTACTGACTCACCCGGGAAGCCCGACCATTTCAAATATAAACACATAAACATGTTTGTATGTAAAAACATGCCATATGTGTTTTCATTGCTTAAAAGACTAAAGAGAAATCTGTCTCTTTAGTTTTTTAAGTTTCATTTTGTTTTGGAGAACAGGTAAGAGATTGAATTAAAATTGTTTGGAAAAGCTTTTCTATCCTCACTTTTTTGTTAATATAAATGCAGCTAATTGGCTCATTGTATAAATATAACAATATTAATTTGAATTATTATGTAGTTTAGAATATAAATTCTTAACTAGGGAATTATAATAAATGTGGGGGAAGAGGATGTATTGAATATTTTAATGAAAATGTATCAGAGGTGAGCAATTATGAAATTATTATTTTTTTTACCAGTGAAGGGAAAGTTGTTTGTGTCTTACAATATATGTCATTAAAACACTAATAACAGTTTTTTGTTTTTGTTTTTTTTTAAGTAGAAACAATTGCCTGAAACTTTACATTGGGTAGAAACACATCTGGTAGAAAAATCAACTTAGTTCCCGTGTTTAAGGTTCTTGCTAGATTTCTAAACATTTCCTCAAGTTATGAAAGTTGAAGAAACAAATTACAGAGGGTAAGAAAAATGCTTCCTATTAATAGCATACAATGTTAGATAGATCCTTCAAATATAACTAGTAAATATAGGCAAGAACCATACTAAATAATATATCAGTCATTTCTTGAAATAACATGAGTTCCCTTAAAATACCATTTTATGAATACCCAGAGATTAAAGAAACACAAACCACAATTCCCACAACCAATCTGAGAACACACTTATGAGGTATGTAGGACTAGTCATGAACTTTCAACACCATTAACTTGCTCCCTCTTTTTTTTTTTTCTTTGAATCATAAGTAATTATTAACTTTAGTAAAATACTTCTCATTATTCTCCTGTGTATGATCACTTAACCAAAAGGAAATAACACATCATTGTCAACTTCCATAGTTACAGTTGGGTTTTTTTTTTCCCCCGCTGAGATAGACTGAAAGTTTTAACCTCTCTTGAATTACATTCACTTAACATTTTTTTCTAATAATCTCATGTGTCGAATGGGAACTGTTTGAAAGCCATACCAGAATTAAAATTATACTTAGGCCACACAAGAACACAGAACTTCTTGGGGGTAACATCAAGGATGGAGGGAAGTCAGGAAAGGAAAAAAAATTCCTATTGAACGTATAGAGATTCATCATTCTTAAAATTAATTTTTATTGGAATGTAGTTGCTTGGCTTCCCTGGTGGCTCAGTAGGTAAAGAATCAGCCTGCAGTGCAAGAGACCACCTGCAATGCAGTAGATCCAGGTTCAGTCCTTGGGTCAGGAAGATCCCCTGGAGAAGGAAATTGAAACTCTCTTCAGTATTCTTGACTGGAAAATCCCATGGACAGAGAAGCTTGGCAGGCTCATAATCATATATGTATATCAGCCAGATATACACACATGCCGATTCAGCCATACCAAGGAGGAAAGTATGACATACATACACCCTCTCCTTTACACCCTCTCCCTTTTGGATTTCTCTTCCATTTAGGATACCACGACGTATTAAGTAAAGTTCCTCTCAGTTGTCTGTTTTGTACATCGTGTCAATAGCGTATATGTGTCCATCACAACCTCCCAAGGCCTCCTACCCCTCTTTCCTCCTTGGTATGTACACATTTGTTCTCCACGTCTGTGTCTGTTTCTCTATTCCTGCTTTGCAAATAGAGTCATACTATTTTAGGGGTTCAATGTGACTCTTTATAATGGCTTGTCAAGTTTTTACTTACTCAGATTTTACTTACAGAAGTTTTAGAGTTAGAAAGGAGATTAGATACAGATTCCAGGAGCTTTCAAATACCTTTCCTAGCTGTGTGAACCTTTAAAAATTGAACACACTAAGCTCTGTGAGGGGCTTTGGTCTGCCTTTATCATCTCTGTGTCCTCAGCAGCTAGAAAAATTCTTGGCACAAGAAAGTGCTCAATAAATATGAATTGAAAAAAATGAAACAGATGCAAACAGGTACAAGCAGCATTTTTTTTTTTCCTGGTGAGAGCAGTGACAGTAGAGCTCAGCAGCCCTCTTAGGCCCTTAAGAAGCACCTTGGACATGCTGGGCTTCTAGGCTCTGTGATGCCATTTGTTATCACTGAGATTGACCCTCTCATTTTATGTAAAGAAGAGTGGAGCTCAGTTCTCCCAGAATCCCTAGTCTCAATGTATTTTTCTTCCCAGGTGGCACTAGTGGTAAAGAATTCACTGCCAGTGCAGGAGACATAAGAGACACAGGTTTGATCCCTGGGTCTAGACGATCCCCTGGAGGAGGGCATGGCAGCCAACTCCAGTATTCTTGCCTCGAGAATCCCATGGACAGAGAAACCTGGAAGGCTATAGTCCATAGGGTCACAAAGAGCAGGACGCGACTGAAACGACTTAGCACACAGAACATGTATCAACATGACCTACAGCATTCTGATAGGTCATTTTCTTTTCAGAGAAATTATTCTAGTAAGACAAATTATAAAAGAAAATGGCCTGTACCCCATTTAATGTAATCTTTGTGATTATTACAGATTCCATGATAGTTGATGTATTCAAAATGAACACGTTATTCTTTTAAAAAATTAGTTGTCTTTTTCTATACATATATATTTTTCATGATATTGTAGTTAAACGTAGGAAATAGCTTACTGCTCATTTACTGTTAAATAGATTTCTATTTTACATAAAAAAATATAATCTTGTTCTGTCTCCTTAGGGAAAAAATCAAAATAATATTGGGCAAATATCAAATTGGGAAAATATCAAAATATATTGGGCAAGTTAATGTTTACCTTTTTTGCATCTAAAGTAAGCTGGCTGAGATTTATAAATTATCTATTTAATTGATTTATTTCCATACTCACCACTTTAAAAATTTTATTGAGCATGGAATCCTATATTTGTATATTTTGGGCTTCCCAGGTGGTGCAGTGGTAATGAATTCGCCTGCCAATGCAGGAATTGCAAAAAACATGGATTCGATCCCTGGGTCAGGAAGATACCCTGGAGGAAGAAATGGCCACCCATTCCAGTATTCTTGCCTGGAAAATTCCATGTACAGAGGAGCCTGACAGGCTACAGTCCATGGGGTTGCAGAGAGTTGGACACAGCTGACCACACACATGGTTATTATACATGTATGCCTATGCATAAATATATGTGTGTATACATATGCATGTATATATCTTAGTAAAATAAATAAAAATTATAGGCATGGTCCTAGAAAAATCATAGGTTGATAAACTGATCATAAAAATAGTATCAATAAAGAATTATACAGCTAAATTCTTCCCTAATAGAAATTTCTCAATGAAATCAATGCAGCTCACATACTCATCTCAATTGGAAGAGCTTTCATTGTACTGGGTTTAGGAGAGAGTAGCAAAAGTGTTTTGATAAAATGTATAATTAGGGAGGCAAAGATCAAGGCTTTAAAGAGAGGGCTTAGCAAAACAGATGTCCAAGGAGTCTTAGTAAACCCAACCTCTTTAATTACCCTTTGGCTGAAGGAAGTTTGAAAATTCTTGCCTGGCAATAACCGCAAGTCTGTTTTACTCTCAAAATGACTTGACAGTTGTACCATGCTCCAAATATTTTAATTAACTATACTAAGATTTAGTGAAAATGTTTCAATATTAGCACCATCAACTGGAAAATATCAGGGCATGTTTAAAAATTAAGGTGGACAAGGATTTATGGATTTGAGTAGTAACAAATCTTTCATTATCCACGCTGTATCCTTTTGAAAGAGGGCTGATTTGTATAGTGTTTTTACAAGGTAACAGGCAGAGTTTGAATTATGGGCATATGAGTTCAGCTGAGAAACTTCATCATCTGAGGAATAGTTTAAATGCATCAAATGTATGGCTAAGTCATCCTACTTCCTGTTTTTCCATTAATGAATGATTCAGACATTGACCACGTGGATTATTGTAACAGGAGAACTTTGTTTCACAGCTCTAAAACTGAATGCATGTAGTAGATAATTACAAGAGCCAGGAAAAGTTTATATTCCTTAAATGCCTTTATTAAAATCCATCCTGCAGTTTAGTAATGCTGATTTCTTTTGGTTTCCAATACAGACTACTTTTGGTGTGTGTGTCTGTGTGTATGTTTTATTACAATATATTTCTTATGTTTTATGTTTTCACTGTATAACAGAGTGTGTTTCTCTTTAATATAGGGCTTGACTATTCCATTGTTTTACGTTGTTGTTGTTTAGTCACTAACTTGTGTCCAACTCTTTACAACTGCATAGATTTTTTCCATTGTTTTATAAAATTACTCAATTACGTATTGTGTGAACACACAGTCACTAAGTCGCATCCAACTCTACAACCCTGTGGACTATAACCCGCCAGGCTTACCTCTGTTCATGGGATTTTCCAGGCAAGAATACTAGAGTGGGTATTTCCTTCTCCAGGAGATCTTCCTGACCCAGGAATTACATATTAAATACCTTCCAAGTATTACTATCATGCCCTTGATACAGAACAGATAAGAAGATTACTTCTGCAGAAAGGATATATTTCATACTTAAAGATTTCCTAAACTGCTGATTTATCGCACCATTCAGAAGGATGTTAAACCTTTTTAAACCATGAACTTCCGTGTTGAATCTCTTCCATAGCCAGACTTTACATCATTTTGAAATTTCCTAAATAAGATATTCTCTACTAAGATATATGACATTTCTATTCTTCTCTTTCTGCAATACATTTTTGTCCAGCAGTGGAGATACCAACCATTTTAATTGTCACAATTGAGTCAGTGTTGACTGATTAGCACATTGTTCTCATTGCAGCATATGGCTAGCTCATAATTAACTGAAAATAATTTAGTGGCCTTGTTTAGCTCTAAATCAAGTAAAAGTTCCACTTGGAGGCAGCCATGGCTGACATAATTTACGATGGTAATAATATTGCATTTTAAATCATATCAGTTCATTTCCTCTTTGGCATTTTTCTTTCCCATCAAGCCCCATTTCTTTAACTATAGAAATGTCTCTAAACCACATCTGTGTGAGTCTAGCTCACAAGTAAACTTTTTAAATAAAGTGTGCAAAATGTGTTTTTATTTATTGAAAAGATGTTTTCAATTACCATTAAGTTCATTGTTGGTCTAAGCTGTTCTTTGGAACCCAGACGCCCATCCAAATTTTTAAAATCTAGTAAGTTCTTCATCTTATTGTGGTTTTCCCAAACAACTGTTGATTGCTCAAAGCAGAAAGCCCTTTGATGAGTAAACGGTTGGTCAAGAGTGCAAAGAGTGGGTTAGTACCTATTTTCCTTGGAAATAACCAGTCTTCCACACCCACTCATGTCCTCCTGCCGTCTTAGACCTTTACTTCATATACTGCTGACAACTGCACGTCCTTCACTTATTTATGATTTGATGAGTCCATGTTGTTTTTCATCTCACTAAGCTGTACTGCTCTATGTTATCTTTTTCTCCCATATAATAATAAAAAAAAAAGTGTTTATTGAACAGTAGCTTCCCTGTGCCTCTTCCTTTATTTAAGGCTATATTTGATGAATAAATAATTTTCCCAATGTGATAGAGTGGCCATTCATTTCAAGAAATATTTTATTTCTTGCCAAATGAAGGGGGCTTCCCAGGTGGCACTAGTGGTAAAGAATCTGCCTGACAGTGCAGGAGATGCAAGAGAGGTGGGTTTGATTCCTGGGTTGGAAAGATCCCCTGGAGTAGGAAATGACACCCCACTCCAGTATTCTTGGCTGCAAAGGAGCCAAGGCAGAGGAAGCTGTTCTGTAGGCAGAGGAAGTTGGCAGGCTACAGTCCAGGGGGCTGCAAAGAGTCAGACATGACTGAACGACTGAGTGTGTGCACACGCACGCGTGTGCGCACACACACCCACACGCGCAATCAAATAGGGTGGCTGCAGAGGAAGGGGTCGCACAGAGTCGGACACGACTGCAGCGACTTAGCAGCAGGACCAGAGGAAGGAGGGTGAGGTTGGTTCTCGGCTCTACATAATTACTCAAGAAACAGGCTGCCCAGGGCACCTGTCCGTGAGTGGAATTACTGTTTTACACATCCTCTCAAGGTTCACCTTAAGAAGGGGTTCCTGTAGCTTTAACTGCAGTGCCCAGAAATGGTCCATGGCAACTTACTCACAGCTCATTGGCCAGGACTACTCACTTGACCTCCACCTTATTTCAGGGGAGGCTGAGAGACCTGGAGACACGTGGAATATTTTCTAAGCACTGTCTTTCCTACATTCCTTGTGTAGCTTATAATTTTATTAAAGTAAACCCATAAAATGCAATTACCCATGATGAAATTTGTGGCAGCCTTGTTTCCCAGTCTTGATTGATAAGTAAAATCACTTGGGTGTGTCCTCCAAAGTGAGAATTTTTGTCCATACACCCAAACCTACCAGATCAGACGATTTCTTAGTGGAGCTCTTCAAACAGGGATTAACAAGTTTCCATGTGATTCTTACTAGACAACAACTTTGGAAAACCAGTGTAAGCTTGCTTGAAAAACAGTTCCAGAGTAAAATGAGAAGCAAATACACCTTGCTGATGTCACACAATCACACGTATCACAATCACGATAGAACTCTCACAAATATTTCTAGCAGTATTAACTGCTAACATTTGTATGGAACTTAACATGTTGCAGGCACTGTGCTCAGGTTCTTAATGCCTAATGGCTCACAAATCAGGCTCTGTGATGACCACCACTTGACCAGTGAGGAAAATGAAGTTTTAAGAAGTCTAAGTAAAATTGTTTGATTCCTGGGTTGGAAAGATCCCCTGGAGTAGGAAATGACACCCCACTCCAGTATTCTTGGCTGCAAAGTTCTAAAGGCAGAGGAAGCGTCACCTGACCTGCCTCTTGAGAAACCTATATGCAGGTCAGGAAGCAACAGTTAGAACTGGATGTGGAACAACAGACTGGTTCCAAATAGGAAAAGGAGTTTGTCAAGGCTGTATATTGTCACCCTGCTTATTTAACTTATATGCAGAGTACTTCATGAGAAAAGCTGGGCTGGAAGAAGCACAAGCTGGAATCAAGATTGCTGGGAGAAATATCAATAACCTCAGATATGCAGATGACACCACCGTTATGGCAGAAAGTGAAGAGGAACTAAAAAACCTCTTGATGAAAGTCAAAGTGGAGAGTGAAAAAGTTGGCTTAAAGCTCAACATTCAGAAAACAAAGATCATGGCATCTGGTCCCTTCACTTCATGGAAAATAGATGGGGAAACAGTGGAAACAGTGTCAGACTTTATTTTTTTGGGCTCCAAAATCACCGCAGGTGGTGACTGCAGCCATGAAATTAAAAGACGCTTACTCCTTGGAAGAAAAGTTATGACCAACCTAGATAGCATATTGAAAAGCAGAGACATTACTTTGCCAACAAAGGTCTGTCTAGTCAAGGCTATCGTTTTTCCAGTGGTCATGTATGGATGTGAGAGTTAAACTATAAAGGAAGCTGAGGGCCAAAGAATTGATGTTTTTGAACTGTGGTGTTGGAGAAGACTCTTGAGAGTCCCTTGGACTGCAAGGAGATCCAACCAGTCCATTCTGAAGGAGATCAGCCCTGGGATTTCTTTGGAAGGAATGATGCTAAAGCTGAAACTCCAGTACTTTGGCCACCTCATGCAAAGAGTTGACTCATTGGAAAAGACTCTGATGCTGGGAGGGATTGGGGGCAGGAGGAGAAGGGGATGACAGAGGATGAGATGGCTGGATGACATCCCTGACTCGATGGACGTGAGTCTGAGTGAACTCCGGGAGTTGGTGATGGACAGAGAGGCCTGTCGTGCTGCGATTCATGGGGTCGCAAAGAGTCAGACACGACTGAGCAACTGAACTGAACTGAAGTAAAATTTGTTCAGAGAGACAGGAAGGAAAAATAAAATGGCATCAGTGATAAAAAAGTTGCTTGCCAATGCAGGAGACTTAAGAGATGGGAGTTTGACCCCTGAGTCAGGAAGATCTCCTTGGTTGAGAAGGAAATGGCAACCCATTCCATTTTCCTTGCCAATGCATGGCATTTAAGAGATGAGGATTCGATCCCTGGGTCAGGAAGATCGTCTGGGTTGAGAAGGGAATGGCAACCCATTCCATTTTCCTTGCCAATGCATGGCACTTAAGAGATGAGGATTCGATCCCTGGGTCAGGAAGATCGCCTGGGTTGAGAAGGGAATGGCAACCCATTCCATTTTCCTTGCCTGGAAAAATCCCACGGACAGAGGAGCCTATGCTACAGTCCACGGGTAGCAGAGTCAGACACGACTGAAGCAACCTAACGTGCACAGGCAAGTACATCTTGATCAAAGAGCCAGGAAGGAGAAATCAATATTATATAGTTTAAATGGATCCAGAAACAATTTTAGTGTCTCTCTCTCATACACACACACAAATGCACACTCATACTCACACAGGCTTTTATCCTCAAGTTAGAGACTTAATGCTAGATGATTTTTCTGAGTGATCCCCCTACCGTCCCCCAGCCCTAGTGACAGGCTTTTTAGTAATACTTATTTCTTCTAATAAATATTCTTAATATTCTAAAAGTTAATATTCTCCAGTTTAACATTGAGTGAACACTAACTCTTGATTTACTACGTGAATACAAGACATTTATCTTCTTTTTTTTCTCTTTCTACTGTCTTCCAGACATAGACTCTTCTCAGAGCATAAATGAGGGAAATTGCCAATATAGTGAATTTTCTCCCACTGTCCTTTTCTGATCTGGGAGCTGGTGGTGGAGGAGCTACTGGGAGACCCAGTGATTTGCAACAACAGCAAACATGAGGAGCTCTCTTAAAATAATACATTTCATAGGAAGAAACAGATTGCCTCATTTTAAAGTACATTTGAAACACTAAGGATTTGAGGAGGCTGTAGTATTTTTAAAGAACATTTTCATTTCAAAAGGAGGGCTTTGTATGTCTGAATTTGAATCTCTGTTATCTTGAACTCGATTTCATAGGAGAAGCACTAAGAGCTATTTCCTTGTGAATGGAAATGCAGGATGAAGAAAGGAGAATAAAACTTGGCTTCCTTCTGATTGTCCTATAAAAGTGCACACATAGTATTTAATAAAAAAATAATTATCTGGCAGGTGTGTAGAAACACCACATGTTTTAGAGAACAGGCTTAGAGAAAACCACATGTATAAAGTTACACTCACATAAATAATATCTTAAGGTAATGAACCTGTTAATAGCACATGATAACCAGATGTGTAGAAAATGAGCCAAACCTTACCATGAATGTCTTAACAAAAGGTAAATCAACACATCAGTATTCCTTATCATCACAAAGGAGTGCTTTTAAATAAGCCAAGAACTGAGAGCTGGCCACATATGTATGTGTGTGTGTGTGTGTGTGTGTGTGTATGTATAAATATATGGAGATAAACCTATTCATAAAGCATAACTGAAAGCTAGGGGATTTCCAGAAAGAAAATTTAATCCTGGGATTGAGATGAAGTGATAGAATTTAAGTCGCTAAGTATCATGTGATTGGAGGGGGCCTGGAGCTCTTAGGGAAGGTGATTTGGGCAGAATGCTTTCTATCACATTATTTTATTCGTCTTTTGTGGTGTATAGTTAAACAACTTATACATTCTGCTTGAAATTTCCCTTATTCTGTATACAACAACATTCATTGGGTGGAAATTTTACAAGGAGTATAAGATATTTACCTGTATTCAGCTCTGATTTTTATTTCACTCTAAGTCCATCTAGTCAAAGCTATGGTTTTTCCAGTAGTCATGTATAGATATGAGAGTTGGACCATAAAGAAAGCTGAGTGCCAAAGAACTGATGCTTTTGAACATGGTGTTGGAGAGGACTTTTGAGAGTCCCTTGGACTGCAAGAAAATCAAACCAGTCAACCCTAAAGGAAATGAGTCCAGAATATTCATTTAAAGGACTGATACTGAATCTGAAACTCCAATACTTTGGTCATCTGATGCGAAGAACTGACTCATTGGAAAAGACCCTGATGCTGAAAAAGATTGAAGGCAGGAGGAGAAGGGAACAGCAGAGGATGAGATGGTTGGATGGCATCACCAACTCAATGGACATGAGTTTGAATAAGCTGTGGGAGTTGGTGATGGACAGTTGGTGATGGATGAAGCCTGGCGTGCTGTGGTCCATGGGGTTGCAAAGAGTCAGACACGACTGAGCGACTGAACTGAAGTATATATGGGGAGAGAAATTTTAAAGGAGGCATATTATTTCTTCTGTGATAAAGATGCAAGTTACTTTGGGCTTTTTGTTAAAAATAGAAGAAATTTCAAAATGGAGATGTTGTATCTGCAACTTTAGCCTGAGGACTAGCAAAAAAAAAAAAAAAAGTGATTAAATAGTACTTTCCTTGCTTAGCCACCATGTATGGAAATAAGGACTCTCAAAATGTCTGAAGTCCTTTTGGACTACAATGTCCTAACTTACTGTGTTCTCAGATCTTCAAGTTATCAATCCTTATTCTGAGAGCCTTCTCCTCTCTCAGACTGGAAGGCATGTCCCTGTCTCTTTGTTTCCTGGTGTCAACCCAGGTCTTCTGGCTGCCTCTTGCC